>NC_092234.1:45283011-45290511 GCF_036320965.1 Panulirus ornatus | reverse complement strand
TGTCTCCCGCGTTAGCGAGGTAGCGCAAGGAAACAGACGAAAGAAATGGCCCAACCCACCCACATACACATGTATATACATACACGTCCACACACGCAAATATACATACCTATACATCTCAATGTACACATATATATACACACTCAGACATATACATATATACCCATATACATAATTCATAGTCTGCCTTTATTCATTCCCATCATTATATATATATATATATATATATATATATATATATATATATATATATATATATATATATATATTACCAGTACTACCCCTCCCCCTCTATCGGGAGTGAGCCACCACTTCAGTGGCTGTCAGGTTTCACTCCCTTGACCCGTGTTGTGGTTATTTCTCTCTGCCTCAAGCCTCACAGGTGGACTGCTTGTGTCCACATACATACAACCTCTCCTTGTGACATGTATCACTTAATTACACTTAAACTCACTTAACAACACTTAAACTCACACTACAACTCACTTAACAATAATTAAACTCACAGTACAACTCACTTAACAACACTTATATTCACACTACAACTTACTTAACAACACTTAAACTCACACTACAACTCAACAACACTTATACTCACACTACAACTTACTTAACAACACAAACTCACACTACAACTCACTTAACACAAACTCACGCTACAACTCACTTGACAACACTTAAACACACTACAACTCATTTGACAACACAACCTCACACTACAACTCACTTAACAACACTTATACTCACACTACAACTCAGGTCTCCGTAACTCTGGATTTGTCTGCGGTGGGCATTACGCGCTAGAACGTCTGCTGGTAGAATGGTGGGAGCAGTAGAGAAAAGTTGGAGTTAGAAACATTTAGACAGGAGCATTAGGTAAAAACATTAGGTAGAAGTGGTAGGTAGGAGCATTAGGTAGATGCAGTAGGTAGAAACATTAGGTAGAAGTGGTAGGTAGGAGCATTAGGTAGAATCATTAGGTAGAAACATTAGGTAGAAGCAGTAGGTAGAAACATTAGGTAGAAGTGGTAGGTAGGAGCATTAGGTAGGAGCATTAGGTAGATGCAGTAGGTAGAAACATTAGGTAGAAGTGGTAGGTAGGAGCACTAGGTAGGAGCATTAGGTAGAAACATTAGGTAGAAGTGGTAGGTAGAAACATTAGGTAGATGCAGTAGGTAGAAACATTAGGTAGAAGTGGTAGGTAGGAGCGTTAGGTAGGAGCATTAGGTAGAAACATTAGGTAGAAGGGGTTAGGGAGTAACAATAGGTAGTGGTAGGTAGGAGCATTAGGTAGGAGCATTAGGTAGAAACATTAGATAGAAGTGGTAGGTAGAAACATTTGGTTGAAGTGGTAGGTAGGAGCATTAGTTAGAAGCATTAGGTAGAAGTGGTAGGTAGGAGCATTAGTTAGGAGCATTAGGTAGAAACATTAGATAGAAGTGGTAGGTAGAAACATTTGGTAGAAGTGGTAGGTAGGAGCATTAGTTAGGAGCATTAGGTAGAAACATTAGGTAGAAGTAGTAGGTAGAAACATTAGGTAGAAGTGGTTGGTAGAAACATTAGGTAGAAGTAGTAGGTAAGAGCATTAGGTAGAAACATTAGGTAGAAGTAGTAGGTAGAAAGATTAGGTAGAAGGATTAGGTAGAAACATTAGGTAGAAGTGGTAGGTAGGAACATTCCTGGAGCATTAGGTAGCAGTAGAAGATAGTGGTTGGTGGGAGCAGTAGGTAGGAACCGCTGCAAACACACCGCTAAGTCTTACGCTCTGCTAATAGCCCGCTAAAAAAAAAAAAAAAAAAAAAAAAAAAAAAAAAAAAAAAAGATGCGTTATTGGTTAAGAAGCGGCACTGGAGTTCAGTAGTCATAGAGATTCCGTTGCCCTGGCTAGCATCTCGAGGGATTACCCCAAAGGAAGCAGAGAGATAGATAGATAGATAGGTAGGTACATAGATTATGATGCTAGAAAATAACACTAGGCTCGTCGCCCCACAGCACAAATAGTTGCCAGGCACTATTGCCTTCTTCAAAGAATTAACTTTAAGTCATTATATTCAAGTCAATACGACCCAGTTCATCGACCCCTTTTGTACAGTGTGCATATTACAATCTATCGTCTCTCACGGGTTCTTAATGGATAAGTTTCATATGAAAAAAAATTGAAAATAAATTTTTTTGCCGGCAAGAGTTGGCATAACCCGGGGAGGGAAGCGTGCCTATTGGCTGGCTCCTTCCCGCCCAGCTGGGTGGGTCGGGCGATGGCGCTTGCCTCAAAGCACACGTAAAATGATTTTAACAGGTACTCTAACTCCCTTCTGGGAACGGCGATCCTTGATACCGATAGCATGACTTATGACCTGACCATTGGAGGTCAAAAGTGAGATGTTCTTATTTCTGTGGCTGGTGTGTTGAGGAGCGTTGCGACCCTGGTCGTTGCATTCTCTGGGGTGGATGGCGGCTGGGTAGGTCATCTACGGGGGGGAAAGAGATGAGTCCACGACCAGGTCTCCACCTCGTTTGGTGTGATGGTGGCGTCCTCATCGCCACAAAATTGGCGCTATGGGGAGGGAGAATAAATACGTAGAGGGAAAATATACACACCTGGCGGTCCTTGCAACACAGACAGGGTAATGACAGCGCCACGCCGCTAGTGATGGCGGCTCCAGCAACACCCGTGTGTGTGTGTCTCTCTCTCTCTCTCTCTCTCTCTCTCTCTCCTGGAGGGATTTCCCGCGCACCAGAACTTTCCGAAATAGTTATGACCAGCCTCTCGGGCGTCCACACACACACACACACACACACACACACATCCAGAGGTACACATAGGTGACATGGGTTACATGCGGACAGACGAACTGGCTCGTTCGATGGTTAATGACGACGGTAAGTGGTGGGTGAGGTAAATTAGTCCTTGTACCTCGTGGGTCAGGAAGCGGAGTGTGAGATGTGAAGGGGGCGCTGGGAAGCCCAGGAGGGAGGCGGGGGGCTCTCCCCCAGGTCATGGAGGTGGTGGTGGGGGGGAAGGTGACGCTACGGGGGGGTGGGGGTGATGCTACAGGGTGGGGGGATGGGGATGGGGTGACGCTACGGGGGGGAGGGAGGGGGAGGATAGGGTGACGCTATGGGAGGGGAGGGGAGGATGGGGTGAAGCTACGGGGGGAGGGGGAGGATGGGGTGACGCTACGGGGGGGAGGGAGGGGGAGGATGGGGTGACGCTACGGGGGGAGGGGAAGATGGGGTGACGCTACGGGGGGAGGGGGAGGATGGGGTGACGCTACGGGGGGGAGGGGGAGGATGGGGTGACGCTATGGGGGGGAGGGAGGGGGAGGATGGGGTGAGAGCTGGGTCTGCTTGCTTGGAGGGGAGGGGTTAAGGGGGATGGTGAGGGAGGAGATGGGTTACGGTTAGGGCTGTTTTGAGGGAGAAGTTGGGGGTAGTGTTGGGGGGTGACGATGTTGGAGATGTGGGGGTGGTCTGCTTGCTTGGAGGGGAGAAGTTGAGGGCGACGTTGTTGGAGGAGGTGGGTTACAGTTGGGGATGTTTTGAGGGAGACGGAGGAGTGTTGGGGGTGACGGTATTGGAGGAGATGGATTAGGGCTGTTTTGAGGGAGAGGTTGGAGGAGTGTTGGGGCAACGGTGAGGAAGAAGGAGGATTGGGTGTAATGTTGTGGTCGGGGGTGAGGGAGACTGAGGCGAGTTGGGGGGGGGCCTTGGTTTTTGGGGGGCTGGGGGAGGGAGGGAGGGAGGGAGGGGAGGCTGTAAGGCGAAGGTGGGGTCCATTTTTTGGGGGGGTGGGGAGAGGGATGAGAATTTAGCAATAGGTTAGAGGTCTATTGGGGAGGAGAGATGGGGGGGTGGGGATGGTCCTAGGGCGAGGCTGGGGGTCTGTTGGGGAGGAAGGGAGGGAGGGGGTGGTCCTGGGGCGAGGCTGGGGGGGGAGAGGGTCCTCTTTGGGTTGGTTAGGGGGAGGGTGGGGGGGAGGTTGGGGCAATGTTGGGGAGAGGGGGAAGGCTTCAGGGGGCGAGGTCGCTCTCCTGTTGGGGGTGGGAGTGGGTGGGGAGGCGGACTGGGGTGGGGTGGGGAGGTGGGGGAACGGACTGCAGGCTTGGGCGGAAAGCTGTGTGTGTGTGTGTGTGTGTGTGTGTGTGTGTGTGTGTGTGTGTGTGTGTGTGTGTACACCCCCCCACTTGGTCAGGTCAAAGCACCCTGCCCAGCTCTGGCTTGCCCTTAGACCTGGCTCACCTCCCCCTCCCCCCCCCTCCTCCTCCCCCCCGACTTTCGACTGTACTGTCCTGTCTCCATCTATAGTGATGGGTGGGGAGGAGGAGCCTTCTGCTGTACTGTCTCCATCTATAGTGGTGGGTGGGGGGGAGGAGCCTTCTGCTGTACTGTCCTGTCTCCATCTAAAGTGGTGGGTGGGGGAGGAGCCTTCTGCTGTACTGTCTCCATCTATAGTGGGGGGTGGGGGGAGGAGCCTTCTGCTGTACTGTCCTGTCTCCATCTATAGTGGTGGGTGGGGAGGAGGAGCCTTCTGCTGTACTGTCCTGTCTCCATCTAAAGTGATGGGTGGGGGAGGAGCCTTCTGCTGTACTGTCCTGTCTCCGTCTATAGTGTTGGGTGGGGGAGGAGCCTTCTGCTGTACTGTCCTGTCTCCGTCTATAGTGTTGGGTGGGGGAGGAGCCTTCTGCTGTACTGTCCTGTCTCCATCTATAGTGGTGGGTGGGGGGGAGGAGCCTTCTGCTGTACTGTCCTGTCTCCATCTATAGTGGTGGGTGGGGAGGAGGAGCTTTCTGCTGTACTGTCCTGTCTCCGTCTATAGTGGTGGGTGGGGGAGGAGCCTTCTGCTGTACTGTCCTGTCTCCGTCTATAGTGGTGGGTGGAGGAGGAGGAGCCTTCTGCTGTACTGTCCTGTCTCCATCTATAGTGGTGGGTGGGGAGGAGGAGCCTTCTACTGTACTGTCCTGTCTCCGTCTATAGTGGTGGGTGGGGGAGGAGCCTTCTCCTGTACTGTCCTGTCTCCGTCTATAGTGGTGGGTGGGGGAGGAGGAGCCTTCTGCTGTACTGTCCTGTCTCCATCTGTAGTGGTGGGTGGGGGAGGAGCCTTCTGCTGTACTGTCTCCATCTATAGTGGTGGGTGGGGGAGGAGCCTTCTGCTGTGCTGTCCTGTTTCCATCTATAGTGGTGGGTGGGGGAGGAGCCTTCTGCTGTACTGTCCTGTCTCCATCTATAGTGGTGGGTGGGGGAGGAGGAGCCTTCTGCTGTACTATCCTGTCTCCGTCTATAGTGGTGGGTGGGGGAGGAGCCTTCTGCTGTACTGTCCTGTCTCCGTCTATAGTGGTGGGTGGGGGAGGAGGAGCCTTCTGCTGTACTATCCTGTCTCCGTCTATAGTGGTGGGTGGGGGAGGAGCCTTCTGCTGTACTGTCCTGTCTCCATCTATAGTGGTGGGTGGGGGAGGAGCCTTCTGCTGTACTGTCCTGTCTCCATCTATAGTGGTGGGTGGGGGAGGAGCCTTCTGCTGTACTGTCTTGTCTCCATCTATAGTGGTGGGTGGGGGAGGAGCCTTCTGCTGTACTGTCCTGTCTCCATCTATAGTGGTAGGTGGGGTGGAGGAGGAGGAGCCTTCTGCTGTACTGTCCTGTCTCCATCTATAGTGGTAGGTGGGGTGGAGGAGGAGGAGCCTTCTGCTGAACGCCATCCTTGGCATTTAAGAAACAGACGGCTGGCCCCGCGCCCAGCGCCTTGCCTTTCGCTCCCTCACACCAGGAAAAATTTGGCGAGGCTCTGGAGGAGGGAGGGAAGTATGGCGGAGGGAGGTAAGGGAGTAGATAGGGAGTGTTGGCTGGACTCCAGGGCTTGGAGGAGGAGGAGGAGTAGGTGGTGGGGAGTTTTGATCGTCTGGTAAGGTCGTCGAGAGAGTCGTCCTGTCGTACTCAAAGGTAATTTTTAGTCGTAGAGTCGTATTTGAAGTAGTGTATAACCATTATCTCTCCCTCCACCACACCACCCTCCACTCTCACTCCACCCGCTCTCCACTGGAGTTATGAACGCCCTTGATGGAGCTCCCACATTGGACTGATCTCCTCTTATGTGTTATTCTCCTTTTAAAGATGTCTTAAGGTATCCCTTTAAATTTAAAGATGTCTTAAAGGTATCCGTTAAATTTAAAGATTTTTAAGATATCCCTTTAAATATAAAGATGTCGTAAGTTATCCCTTGAATTCAAAGATGTCTTAAGGTATCCCTTAGATTTAAAGATGTCTTAAGGTATCCCTTTAAATTTAAAGATGTCTTAGGGTTTCCCCTTAAATTCAAAGATGTCTTAAGGTATCCCTTAAATTCAAAGATGTCTCAAGGTATCCCTTAAATTTAATGGTCTTAAGGTATCCCTTTAGATTTAAAGATGTCTTAGGGTATCCCCTTAAATTCAAAGATGTCTTAAGGTATCCCTTAAATTTAAAGATGTCTCAGAGGTATTCCAAGACGTAGCCCATTAAGCGTTCAGTTGACCTCGGGAACAGAAAGACGCCATCAGCGATCACAGGTGGTGCATCAGCGACCACAGGTGGTGGATCAGCGATCACAGGTGGTGGTGCATCAGCGACCACAGGTGGTGGATCAGCGATCACAGGTGGTGGTGCATCAGCGACCACAGGTGGTGGATCAGCGATCACAGGTGGTGGTGCATCAGCGACCACAGGT
Source organism: Panulirus ornatus (assembly GCF_036320965.1). NCBI lineage: Eukaryota > Metazoa > Arthropoda > Malacostraca > Decapoda > Palinuridae > Panulirus > Panulirus ornatus. The sequence goes on along the minus strand of NC_092234.1, from coordinate 45,283,814 downwards.
GGTGCATCAATGATCACAGGTGGTGGTGCATCAGCGATCACAGGTGGTGCATCAGCGACCACAGGTGGTGCATCAGCGATCACAGGTGGTGGTGCATCAGCGACCACAGGTGGTGCATCAGTGATCACAGGTGGTGGTACATCAGCGATCACAGGTGGTGCATCAGCGACCACAGGTGGTGCATCAGTGATCACAGGTGGTGGTGCATCAGCGACCACAGGTGGTGGTGCATCAGCGATCACAGGTGGCGCATCAGTGATCACAGGTGGTGCATCAGCGACCACAGGTGGTGCATCAGTGATCACAGGTGGTGCATCAGTGATCACAGGTGGTGCATCAGCGATCACAGGTGGTGGTGCATCAGTGATCACAGGTGGTGGTGCATCAGCGATCACAGGTGGTGCATCAGCGACCACAGGTGGTGCATCAGTGATCACAGGTGGTGGTGGATCAGCGATCACAGGTGGTGGTGCATCAGTGATCACAGGTGGTGGTGCATCAGCGACCACAGGTGGTGGTGCATCAGCGATCACAGGTGGTGCATCAGCGATCACAGGTGGTGGTGCATCAGTGATCACAGGTGGTGGTGCATCAGCGATCACAGGTGGTGGTGCATCAGCGATCACAGGTGGTGGTGCATCAGCGATCACAGGTGGTGCATCAGCGATCACAGGTGGTGGTGCATCAGTGATCACAGGTGGTGGTGCATCAGCGATCACAGGTGGTGCATCAGCGATCACAGGTGGTGGTGCATCAGTGATCACAGGTGGTGGTGCATCAGCGATCACAGGTGGTGGTGCATC
>NC_092234.1:45230511-45278011 GCF_036320965.1 Panulirus ornatus | reverse complement strand
GTTTACTGTCAAGTGTTTACGAAGTTACTTGGTGCCCGTAAACTGTAAACCAGACTCGCTGGACATCACCAACCTAACTGGTTTATTGGTTGTCTGGACAATTTTAGACTTATCTACTGCCAGGTTCATTAAAAAGCTGCCACTACTAAACCTACAGTTAGATATATATATATTTTTTTTTCTTTTTTCATTTTTTTTACGTAGTTATAAGAGAATGTAGCTTTGCTGGTTTAAAAGGCTTATGATAATTAAGGGAACAGAATGCATGGACTTAGATGCTAGTGGGGTTAAGGTCCCCCAGAGAGAAACGGTAAGGTGTTCCAGTGAGGATAAGGTTTGCTTGGAGATAAGGTCCACTTTGAGGGGGATAAGGTCCACTGTGAGGGGGATAAGGTCCACTGTGAGGGGGATAAGGTCCACTGTGAGGGGATAAGGTCCACTGTGAGGGGATAAGGTCCACTGTGAGGGGATAAGGTCCACTGTGAGGGGATAAGGTCCACTGTGAGGGGATAAGGTCCACTGTGAGGGGTTAAGGTCCACTGTGAGGGGATAAGGTCCACTGTGAGGGGATAAGGTCCACTGTGAGGGGATAAAGTCCACTGTGAGGGGATAAGGTCCACAAGTGAGGATAAAGTCACCAAGTGAGCATAAAGTCCACAAGTGAGGATAAGGTCTACTATGGGGGGGGGGATAAGGTCCACTCAAAAGGGTAAGGTCGGCTAGATAGTATAAGGTCCAAAGGTCCATTAGTGACTTAAGGTCCAACATGACATGCTGTAGTGCACAGAGCGTCATGCTAACCGCCACGAACACGCAAAACCTCCATATCATAAAACCTATCTATTCTCCCACTAAGGTTTAGAGGACGGGAGATAAAACCTTAAATAACAAGGTTTTATCTTCAACAACAGTTGTAAGATAAGTTTATCATCGCCCACTGTGCCTTAGGGATATATTATACTCCGGTTATAGGTTGGAGAGCGTGTGTTTTTAAGGCTCGTGTTCCGTCATCTGACCTAAAGTAAACCTTAAAATAGGGTTTTTGAAGGGGATTATATCCCTACTAAAGGAGGATTTAAGGGATATTTTAGGTTAGGTTTTCCTTTGATTTGCCGTTGTTAATTTTTTCTAAGTTAGGTTAAAGTTAAAGTTAGGCTTGAACTGTACCTTAATCTAACTTAACCTAAGGTAGCTTAGTTTAGAAAAGAAAGAGCAATGTTTACGAAGGGCGCTAATATTTACGATGACCCGAGAATTGTTATATATTAACATAATAAGTCAACATCTCGCCCCTTAAGGTTAAAAAATTTAAGATAAATTCCATTTGAATTTGGATGAGATATGTACACTTCAGTGTGATCAATTCTGACCTTAAAAACCTTGAGTATGATGTCAGAACCCGTGAGTGTGATGACCCCAGGTCAGGTCAAAGGTCAGCCCGTCGTACCCTAGGGTCGTACCGCCCATCAGGTCAGACAATTAGAAAACACCATTAGTCAGCCACACACACACACACACACACACACACACACACACACACACACACACACACATATACACACACACACACACACACACACACACACACACACACACACACACACACACAGACTCACACACACACACACACACACACACACACACACACACACACACACACACACACACACTACTGTGTCAAAGGTCATGGTGATGCATATCCTATGTTCATTTTCCAATTAGACGATAAAAGGAAAAAGAAAGAAATGAATTGCTTTTTAAATGTCAGGGGTTTATGTAAACATTATGATCAACGCTGATATAGAAGTTTAGATAAAGCATATATATATATATATATATATATATATATATATATATATATATATATACATGTGTATGTGGGTGGATTGGGCCATTCTTTCGTCTGTTTCCTTGCGCTACCTCGCTAACGCGGGAGACAGCGACAAAGCAAAATAAATATATATATATATATATATATATATATATATATATATATATATATATATATATATATAAATTTTTTTTTTAAATGTAATTGTGTTTCCCGCCGTTGCATGGCAGCGTCAGGAACATATACACCAGAAGTTTTTTTTTTTTCGCCTTAATTAATCTTCTCCGAATCGACCAACGTAATGTCTTACTGGAGGAAAAAGATAAAAGAAAATAAGAGAACATGGGGACCTCCAGAGCCTCATTATTAATAATTCTTTTTGTGTTCATATTAGGAAAACTGTCTTGTGTTTACTGATGAAGAGTGGACGAAGAGACAAAGATGGCCGCCGTGACGTCATCTGGAGATTGTGTGACAGACTTCCAAGTATTGTGTGGGTCCCCGTGGGCGGCTGGGGGTGGCTTGGGGTGGGTGGTGGTGTGGGTCCCCGTGGGTGGCTTGGGGTGGGTGGTGGTGTGGGTCCCCATGGGCGGCTTGAGGTGGGTGGTGGTGTGGGTCCCCGTGGGCGGCTGGGGGTGGGCGGGGGTGTGGTCCCCGTGGGCGGCTGGGGGTTGGGTGGTGGTGTGGGTCCCCGTGGGGGACGGGGGGTTGGGTGGTGGTGTGGGTCCCCGTGGGGGACGGGGGGTTGGGTGGTGGTGTGGGTCCCCGTGGGGGACGGGGGGTTGGGTGGTGGTGTGGGTCCCCGTGGGGGACGGGGGGTTGGGTGGTGGTGTGGGTCCCCGTGGGCGGCTAGGGGTGGGCGGGGGTGTGGTCCCCGTGGGCGGCTGGGGGTTGGGTGGTGGTGTGGGTCCCCGTGGGGGACGGGGGGTTGGGTGGTGGTGTGGGTCCCCGTGGGGGACGGGGGGTTGGGTGGTGGTGTGGGTCCCCGTGGGCGGCTAGGGGTGGGCGGGGGTGTGGTCCCCGTGGGCGGCTGGGGGTTGGGTGGTGGTGTGGGTCCCCGTGGGCGGCTGGGGGTTGGGTGGTGGTGTGGGTCCCCATGGGCGGCTTGAGGTGGGTGGTGGTGTGGGTCCCCATGGGCGGCTTGAGGTGGGTGGTGGTGTGGGTCCCCGTGGGCGGCTAGGGGTGGGCGGGGGTGTGGTCCCCGTGGGCGGCTGGGGGTTGGGTGGTGGTGTGGGTCCCCGTGGGGGACGGGGGGTTGGGTGGTGGTGTGGGTCCCCGTGGGCGGCTGGGGGTTGGGTGGTGGTGTGGGTCCCCATGGGCGGCTTGAGGTGGGTGGTGGTGTGGGTCCCCATGGGCGGCTTGAGGTGGGTGGTGGTGTGGGTCCCCGTGGGCGGCTAGGGGTGGGCGGGGGTGTGGTCCCCGTGGGCGGCTGGGGGTTGGGTGGTGGTGTGGGTCCCCGTGGGGGACGGGGGGTTGGCGGGTTTGTGGAAATTTTTATTACCAAATTATTACCATAGCTGTTTATAAGATATACTCTTTTATTGTACAAAATTATGAGGTTTTAAGTGAATACATTAAATAAGTATGTTTAAAATATGTAAGGCATCATTCTAAAAAGTTTTCATTTTATTGCTAAAATGAAAATAACAGTATAATGTCAAATTCAAAACACATACATAGCACCCGCATATCCATTTTATTTACAATTTATCTCCTCATTAATGATTACTGTTTGTTCCAAGATTTTCAAATAAGTAATTGCATCATAATTTTCTAATACATTAATCATAAATTTCATATAATGCCTTATGTCATGACAATACTGCATGTGCACACTTTCAGTCACATATGAAATATTTTGTCATCACTAAAGTTTACAAGATATTATATGTACATTAACAATTACACTAAACCAAATAGATTTTAAAAACTATGCTTCTACTGAGACTTTATCAGACCAATATATATATATATATATATATATATATATATATATATATATATATATATATATATATATATATATATATATATATAGACAACAATGCAATAGGCCTAGCAGGGAACTGAAACTCTGGAAATTATTACTGGAACCTTTCCTGGAATATGAATTTAACAAGAACGTTCCACTTGCGACACAGACAACTCTCTGGTCTGCTCACGAGAGAGAGAGAGAGAGAGACACAGAAGATAACATAGTCGTCGGTGGCCATTATGGACACGTACTCTTGTTTACGGGATGGTTGCAACACAAATTTTATTTGTGCGGTATAAAGCATTTCCTCGCCATGTCAGTTTGAGAGTAATCTATCAATCTCTTTAAAAACAAAAGCCATATTAATTCCCCAGCCGTAAATAAGGTTCTGAGGGAAGTTAGGTTGGCAAAATACATAGATATGTTGAAGTATGTTTACCGAGGATAGCGCATTAAGCCTTATTATAATTATGGTTACTTATTTTCCACTATGGTTCATATAATTCCTTCAAAATAGTTGATTGCATTGGGTAAAGAATGCGTTCAAAGCAAAAGTGAGCCAGTTGTATCGAAAATGATCTTATCATGGTTATATATATATATATATATATATATATATATATATATATATATATATATATATATATATATATATTTATATATTATATATATATATATATATATATATATATATATATATATATATATATATATATATATATATTTTTTTTTTTTTTTTTTTTTTTTTTTTATACTTTGTCGCTGTCTCCCGCGTTTGCGAGGTAGCGCAAGGAAACAGACGAAAGAAATGGCCCAAACCCCCCCCCCCCCCCCCATACACATGTACATACACACGTCCACACACGCAAATATACATACCTACACAGCTTTCCATGGTTTACCCCAGACGCTTCACATGCCTTGATTCAATCCACTGACAGCACGTCAACCCCTGTATACCACATCGCTCCAATTCACTCTATTCCTTGCCCTCCTTTCACCCTCCTGCATGTTCAGGCCCCGATCACACAAAATCTTTTTCACTCCATCTTTCCACCTCCAATTTGGTCTCCCTCTTCTCCTCGTTCCCTCCACCTCCGACACATATATCCTCTTGGTCAATCTTTCCTCACTCATTCTCTCCATGTGCCCAAACCATTTCAAAACACCCTCTTCTGCTCTCTCAACCACGCTCTTTTTATTTCCACACATCTCTCTTACCCTTACGTTACTTACTCGATCAAACCACCTCACACCACACATTGTCCTCAAACATCTCATTTCCAGCACATCCATCCTCCTGCGCACAACTCTATCCATAGCCCACGCCTCGCAACCATACAACATTGTTGGAACCACTATTCCCTCAAACATACCCATTTTTGCTTTCCGAGATAATGTTCTCGACTTCCACACATTTTTCAAGGCTCCCAAAATTTTCGCCCCCTCCCCCACCCTATGATCCACTTCCGCTTCCATGGTTCCATCCGCTGACAGATCCACTCCCAGATATCTAAAACACTTCACTTCCTCCAGTTTTTCTCCATTCAAACTCACCTCCCAATTGACTTGACCCTCAACCCTACTGTACCTAATAACCTTGCTCTTATTCACATTTACTCTTAACTTTCTTCTTCCACACACTTTACCAAACTCCGTCACCAGCTTCTGCAGTTTCTCACATGAATCAGCCACCAGCGCTGTATCATCAGCGAACAACAACTGACTCACTTCCCAAGCTCTCTCATCCCCAACAGACTTCATACTTGCCCCTCTTTCCAGGACTCTTGCATTTACCTCCCTAACAACCCCATCCATAAACAAATTAAACAACCATGGAGACATCACACACCCCTGCCGCAAACCTACATTCACTGAGAACCATATATTTCGGAGAGCTGGGCGCTTGGCACATCTCCACCAGGGCGGAAGGATTTTCAAAATAAAACTAGTTCCCGGATCGAGACTGTACGGCTGAGGCGTTTGTTGGTTACGTTCACAGGATCAGATTAGACTCGAGGAGATGCTAAACTAATCCGCAGCAAACGTAGTGTAGTGAGGCAGGTCCAGTAGAGTGGGTGCTGTTACGCCATAATAAAAGCTTAGAAGGGGTTGAAGGCGGGGGGGATTGGGGAGGGAGGAGAGGTGGCTGGAACAGCCATCCGCGTGGTGACGTCACATGCTGTATGGGGGAAGGGGAGGGAGAAGGACACGGCTCTTCTAGGAAAACAGGAAATGGGTCGTTATCTTCGTCTTTATCGTGGCGTCCTTTGTGTCATAATGTCTGATGATGAAGAAAATCAGACAATAAGATATAGATGTACACAAATCGACCGGTGGTGGTAGTAATGATAATTGAATAATGATATTAAGAAATCCAGCAATAATCTATCTATCTATCTATCTATCTATCTATCTATCTATCTATATATATATATATATATATATACTTCACCTCGAGGGTTTGGTGCACTATACCTTCTCATGTCTTTCCCAACAATAATTTCATTTTAGTATAATTATTTCATTTATTTACTGTACTTTGTCGCTGTCTCCTCGTTTTCCCCTTCATTAACCTCTCCATTATTCGATCAACGTCCGGCATTATAGTTCAGGGAGGGACTAATACTACTAATGCCCCATTATTACGTATGCCTAGAGGACATAGCGTTACATGTTTATGAAGGTGAATGAGAGGTGTCGCTTTCACGCCATACGGTAAAGTATATCCTTAAATGACATAAAAAAGAAAGGAAATAAGTGTTCAGTTAAAGGGAGGAGCGAAAATAGAGGGCGTAGGGATAACGTCGAGAGAGAGAGAGAGAGAGAGAGAGAGAGAGAGAGAGAGAGAGAGAGAGAGAGAGAGGGCGGGCTGCCCCATATGGTTGGTGGAGTCGGTCGCTAACCCGAGTAGGGCTTCTCCCGCCATCGATCTCTTACGTCACAGTCATTCTTTTAAGAATTTTTCAATTTTTATTTTCTCTCTCCCTACATTGGATAGAATATATATATATATATATATATATATATATATATATATATATATATATATATATATATATATATATATATAATCACGAGCGATCATAGGGTGGCGTAATATATTAGTTACCATAAGTAAAGGTAAAGAAACACAACCAAAGCTGACCGTAAATAGGAGGGAACGACGGAACGTTAATGACGTCATAGAGTGAGGCAAGGAAACTTTTCGATGATGACACACAGTCGCTATCCCCACGTCAATCCCCTCAGGTGTAGGGGATTATAAGAAAGACATTCACTTCTGACTCACCGGGTAAAATAGTTCTCTCACTGGGTCACAGGGTAAGTGAAGGGCGGGAGCCTGCTATCGTATGTAACAGGTTTTCATCGTACCCCACAGGACATGGGCGTTCGTACAAGATGCTAAATCATCGTACTCAGGGAACCGGGTAGTCGTACTTCTAGATATGTATCAGGGTTCTCACAGGATTTAAACCTACGTGCTCGAATGCTTCAGATATTATTTATCTCGGGTATCGAATGCCGTGATCGACCGATGAAGACTATTAAAGTGGTATTAAGTGCAAGATACAGTATTGTTGTTTCTAGGTCAGTGTGAAACTGGGCGTTATTTCTATTCGGTTTATTTGTCCTCCAACAGTAAGGATTCGAACCCAGGCCTTTAGGAGAGTAGCTAGGAACGCTAACGTTCGGCTATGATCGCCCCTAACAGTCATTTCCCTGTTAGGGGCGATCGAAGCCGGGCGTTTAGCGTTCCCACCTACCACTTAAAAGGTCCGGGTTCGAATCCTTGCTATTGGAGGGCGTTATTAGTTCTATGGAAAATGTGCGTTCATATGCTCTGTATTTATGTGTGTGTGTGTGTGTGTGTATCTATTTATTTCTAATTATTATACTTATTCGCCGTCTCCCGCGTCAGCGAAGTAGCGCAGGAAACAGACGAGGAATGGCCCAACCCACCCACCTACACATGTATACGCATAAACGCCCTTACGCATACATACATACATATACATTTCACCGTATACATAACATATACATACACAGACATACGTACATATTCATAGTACATATTCATGTACATATTCATAGTTGCTGCCTTCATCCATTCCCATCACCATCCCAGCCACACATGAAACAACATTTTTCTCAGAAAAATGGATTTCCTTTAAAATCTCAATATAATAAGTATTTTTCATGCTGAATACAAATCTAGTGTTAGAATATCATTTAGTCGTCTATATGACATTTAATTAAGCTGTGAAATGGAGTCAATTTAGCAATATTTTCGGCTCCTTTCCATCGTATTTTCTAGGTATGTATCGGTAACTTTGAGCATTATAATATATTTTCCGTGATTCTTTCAAGTATAGAAGTGTTTGAATATCTTATCCTTCAATTTCAAAACAAAAGTTTTTTGAACTAAAAAATTCCCTGAACTATTACCTTGAGTTTTTGGTATTTTTCTCAGAAAAATGGATTTCCTTTAAAATCTCAATATAAGAAGTATTTTTCATGCTGAATACAAATCTGGTGTTAGAATATCATTTAGTCGTCTATAAGACATTTAATTAAGCTGTGAAAAGCAGTCAATTTAGAAATACTTTAGGCTCCTTTGCATCGTATTTTCTAGGTATGTATTGGTAACTTTGAGCATTATAATATATTTTCACTAATTATTTGAAGTATAGAAGTGTTTGAATATCTTATCCTTCAAATTTAAAACAAAAAGTTTTTTCAACTAAAAAATTCACTGAATTATTACCTTGAATTTTTGGTATTTTTCTCAGAGAAATGGATTTCCTTTAAAATCTCAATATAATAAGTATTTTTCATGCTGAATACAAATCTGGTGTTAGAATATAATTTAGTCGTCTATATGACATTTAATTAAGCTGTGAAATGTAGTCAATTTAGAAATATTATCGGCTCCTTTGCATCGTATTTCCTAGGTATGTATCGGTAACTTTGAGCATTATAATATATTTTCCGTAATAATTTCAAGTATAGTAGTGTTTGAATATCTTATCCTTCAATTAGAGAACAAAAGTTTTTTGAACTAAAAACTTCCCTGAACTATTATCTTGAATTTTTGGTGTTTTTCTCAGAAGAATGGATTTCCTTTAAAAACTTAAAATAAGAAGCATTTTTCATGCTGATTACAAATCTGGTGATAGAATATTATTTAGTCGTCTATATGACATTTAATTAAGCTTTGAAATAGAGTCAGTTTAGAAATATTATCGGCTCCTTTGCATCTTATTTCCTAGGTATGTATCGGTAAATTTGAGCATTATAATACATTTTCCGTAATTATTTCAAGTATAGAAGTGTTTGATTATCTTATCCTTCAATTTTAAAACAAGAAGTTTTTTGTACCAAAAAATTCCCTGAACTATTACCTTGAATTTTTGGTATTTTTCCCAGAAAAATGGATTTCCTTTAAAATCTCAATATACGAAGTATTTTTTATGCTGAATAGAAATCTGGTATTAGAATATCATTTCGTCGTCTATATGACATTTAATTAAGCTGTGAAATGGAGTCAATTTAGAAATGTTTTCGGCTCCTTTCCATCGTATTTCCTAGGTATGTATCGGTAACTTTGAGCATTATGATATATTTTCCCTAATCATTTCAATTATAGAAGTGTTTGAATATCTTATCCTTCAATTTCAAAACAAAAAGTTTTTTAAACTGAAAAATTCCCTGAAATATTACCTTCAATTTTTGGTATTTTTCTCATAAAAATGGATTTCCTTTAAAATCTAAATATAAGAGCTATTTTCATGCTGAATACAAATCTAGTGTTAGAATATCATTTAGTCGTCTATATGACATTTGATTAAGCTGTGAAATGTAGTCAATTTAGAAATATCGGCTCGTTTGCATCGTATTTCCTAGGTATGTATCGGTAACTTTGAGCATTATAATATATTTTCCGTGATTATTTGAAGGATTGAAGTGTTTGAATATCTTATCCTTCAATTTCAAAACAAAAAGTTTTTTTGAACAAAAAAATTCACTGAACTATTTATTACCTTGAATTTTTGGTATTTTTCTCAGAAAAATGGATTTCCTTTAAAATCTCAATATAAGAAGTATTTCTCATGCATAACACAAATCTGGTGTTAGAATATCATTTAGTCGTCTATATGACATTTAATTAAGCTGTGAAATGGAGTCAGTTTAGAAATATTATCGGCTCCTTTGCATCGTATTTCCTATGTATGTATCGGTAACTTTGAGCATTATAATATATTTTCCGTAATTATTTCAAGTATAGAAGTGTTTGAATATCTTATCCTTTAATTTGAAAGCAAAAAGTTTTTTATACTAAAAAATTCCCTGAACTATTACCTTGAATTTTTGGTATTTTTCTCAGAAAAATGGATTCTTTTCAAACCTCAATATAAGAAGTATTTTTCATGCTGAATACAAATCTGGTGATAGAATATCATTTAGTCGTATATATGACATTTAATTAAGCTGTGAAATCTAGTCAGTTTAGAAATATTTTCGGCTCCTTTGCATCGTATTTCTTAGGTATGTATCGGTAACTTTGAGCATTATGATATATTTTCCGTTATTATTTCAAGTACAGAAGTGTTTGAATATCTTATCCTTCAATTTCAAAACAAAAAGTTTTTTGAACTAAAAAATTCCCTGAACTATTACCTTGAATTTTTGGTATTTTTCTCAGAAAAATGGATTTCCTTTAAAATCTCAATATAAGAAGTATTTTTCATGCTGAATACAAATCTGGTGTTAGAATATCATTTAGTCGTCTGTATGACATTTAATTAAGCTGTGAAATGGAGTCAATTTAGAAATATTTTCGGCTCCTTTGCATCGTATTTCCTATGTATGTATCGGTAAGTTTGAGCATTATGATATATTTTCCCTTATTATTTCAAGTACAGAAGTGTTTGAATATCTTATCCTTCAGTTTCAAAACAAAAAGTTTTTTGAGCTGAAAAATTCCCTGAACTATTACCTTGAGTTTTTGGTATTTTTCTCAGAAAAATGGATTTCCTTTAAAATCTCAATATAAGAAGTATTTTTCATGCTAAATACAAATCTGGTGTTAGAATATCATTTTGTCGTCTATATGACATTTAATTAAGCTGTGAAATGTAGTCAATTTAGAAATATTATCGGCTCCTTTGCATCGTATTTCCTAGGAATGTATCGGTAACTTTCAGCATTATAATATATTTTCCGTGATTATTTGAAGGATTGAAGTGTTTGAATATCTTATCCTTCAATCTGAAAACAAAAAGTTTTCTGAACAAAAAAATTCCCTGAACTATTACCTTGACTTTTTGGTATTTTTCACAGAAAAATGGATTTCCTTTAAAATCTCAATATAAGAAGTATTTCTCATGCATAATACAAATCTGGTGTTAGAATATCATTTAGTCATCTATATAACATTTAATTAAGGTGTGAAATGGAGTCAATTTAGAAATATTATCGGCTCCTTTGCATCGTATTTCCTATGTATGTATCGGTAACTTTGAGCATTATAATATATTTTCCGTAATTATTTCAAGTATAGAAGTGTTTGAATATCTTATCCTTTAATTTGAAGACAAAAAGTTTTTTATACTAAAAAATTCCGTTGAATTTTTGGTATCTTTCTCAGAAAAATGGATTTCTTTTCAAACCTCAATATAAGAAGTATTTTTCATGCTGAATACAAATCTGGTGTTAGAATATCATTAAGTCGTCTATATGACATTTAATTAAGCTGTGAAATGGAGTCAATTTAGAAATATTTTCGGGTCCTTTGCATCGTATTTCCTAGGTATGTATCGGTGACTTTGAGCATTATGATATTTTTTCCGTTATTATTTCAAGTACAGAAGTGTTTGAATATCTTATCCTTCAATTTCAAAACAAAAAGTTTTTTGAACTAAAAAATTCCCTGAACTATTACCTTGAGTTTTTGGTATTTTTCTCAGAGAAATGGATTTCCTTTAAAATCTCAATATAATAAGTATTTTTCATGCTGAATACAAATCTGGTGTTAGAATATAATTTAGTCGTCTATATGACATTTAATTAAGCTGTGAAATGGAGTCAATTTAGAGATATTTTCGGCTCCTTTGCATCGTATTTCCTATGTATGTATCGGAAACTTTGAGCATTATAATATATTTTCCGTGATTATTTCAAGTACAGAAGTGTTTGAATATCTTATCCTTCAATTTTGAAACAAAAAGTTTTGTAATCAAAAAATTCCCTGAACTATTACCTTGATTTTTTGGTATTTTTCTCAGAAAAATGGATTTCCTTTAAAGTTTCTATATAAGAAGTATTTTTCATGCTGGATACAAATCTGGTGTTAGAATATCATTTAGTCGTGTATATGACATTTATTTTTGCTGTGAAATGCAGGCAATTTAGAAATATTATCGGCTCCTTTGTATCGTATTTCCTAGGTTTGTATCGGTAACTTTGAGCATTATAATATATTTTCCGTGATTTTCTCAAGGATTGAAGTGTTTGAATATCTTATCCTTGAATTTCAAAACAAAAAGTTTTTTGAACTAAAAAATTCCCTGAACTATTACCTTGAGTTTTTGGTATTTTTCTCAGAAAAATGGATTTCCTTTAAAATCTCAATATAAGAAGTATTTTTCATGCTGAATACAAATCTGGTGTTAGAATATCATTTAGTCGTCTATATGACATTTGATTAAGCTGTGAAATGTAGTCAATTTAGAAATATTATCGGCTCGTTTGCATCGTATTTCCTAGGTATGTATCGGTAACTTTGAGCATTATAATATATTTTCCGTGATTATTTGAAGGATTGAAGTGTTTGAATATCTTATCCTTCAATTTCAAAACAAAAAGTTTTTTGAACTAAAAAATTCCCTGAACTATTACCTTGAGTTTTTGGTATTTTTCTCAGAAAAATGGATTTCCTTTAAAATCTCAATATAAGAAGTATTTTTCATGCTGAATACAAATCTGGTGTTAGAATATCATTTAGTCGTCTATATGACATTTAATTAAGCTGTGAAATGAGAGTCAATTTAGAAATATTATCGGCTCCTTTGCATCGTATTTCCTAGGTATGTATCGGTAACTTTGAGCATTATGATATATTTTCCGTTATTATTTCAAGTACAGAAGTGTTTGAATATCTTATCCTTCAATTTCAAAACAAAAAGTTTTTTGAACAAAAAAATTCCCTGAACTATTACCTTGAATTTTTGGTATTTTTCTCAGAAAAATGGATTTCCTTTAAAATCTCAATATAAGAAGTATTTTTCATGCTGATTACAAATCTGGTGTTAGAATATCATTTAGTCGTCTATATGACATTTAATTAAGCTGTGAAATGGAGTCAATTTAGAGATATTTTCGGCTCCTTTGCATCGTATTTCCTAGGTATGTATCGGAAACTTTGAGCATTATAATATATTTTCCGTGATTATTTCAAGTACAGAAGTGTTTGAATATCTTATCCTTCAATTTTGAAACAAAAAGTATTTAACTAAAAAATTCCCTGAACTATTACCTTGAATTTTTGGTATTTTTCTCAGAAAAATGGATTTCCTTTAAAATCTCAATATAAGAAGTATTTTTCATGCTGAATACAAATCTGGTGTTAGAATATCATTTAGTCGTCTATATGACATTTAATTAAGCTGTGAAATGCAGTCAATTTAGAAATATTATCGGCTCCTTTGCATCGTATTTCCTAGGTATGTATCGGTAACTTTGAGCATTATAATATATTTTCCGTATTATTTGAAGTATAGAAGTGTTTGAATATCTTATCCTTCAATTTCAAAACAAAAAGTTTTTTGAACTAAAAAATTCCCTGAACTATTATCTTGAATTTTTGGTATTTTTCTCAGAAAAATGGATTTCCTTTAAAAACTCAATATAAGAAGTATTTTTCATGCTGATTACAAATCTGGTGTTAGAATATTATTTAGTCGTCTATATGACATTTAATTAAGCTGTGAAATGGAGTCAGTTTAGAAATATTATCGGCTCCTTTGCATCGTATTTCCTAGGTATGTATCGGTAACTTTGAGCATTATAATATATTTTCCGTAATTATTTCAAGTATAGAAGTGTTTGATTATCTTATCCTTCAATTTTAAAACAAAAAGTTTTTGTAACAAAAAATTCCCTGAACTATTACCTTGAATTTTTGGTATTTTTCTCAGAAAAATGGATTTCCTTTAAAATCTCAATATAAGAAGTATTTTTCATGCTGAATACAAATCTGGTGTTAGAATATCATTTAGTCGTCTATATGACATTTAATTAAGCTGTGAAATGCAGTCAATTTAGAAATATTATCGGCTCCTTTGCATCGTATTTCCTAGGTATGTATCGGTAACTTTGAGCATTATAATATATTTTCCGTGATTATTTCAAGTATAGAAGTGTTTGAATATCTTATCCTTCAATTTCAAAACAAAAAGTTTTTTGAACTAAAAAATTCCCTGAACTATTACCTTGAATTTTTGGTATTTTTCTCAGAAAAATGGATTTCCTTTAAAATCTCAATATAAGAAGTATTTTTCATGCTGAATACAAATCTGGTGTTAGAATATCATTTAGTCGTCTATATGACATTTAATTAAGCTGTGAAATGGAGTCAATTTAGAAATATTATCGGCTCCTTTGCATCGTATTTCCTAGGTATGTATCGGTAACTTTGAGCATTATAATATATTTTCCGTAATTATTTCAAGTATAGAAGTGTTTGAATATCTTATCCTTTAATTTGAAAACAAAAAGTTTTTTGAACTAAAAAATTCCCTGAACTATTACCTTGAATTTTTGGTATTTTTCTCAGAAAAATGGATTTCCTTTAAAATCTCAATATAAGAAGTATTTTTCATGCTGAATACAAATCTGGTGTTAGAATATCATTTAGTCGTCTATATGACATTTAATTAAGCTGTGAAATGGAGTCAATTTAGAAATATTATCGGCTCCTTTGCATCGTATTTCCTATGTATGTATCGGTAACTTTGAGCATTATGATATATTTTCCGTTATTATTTCAAGTACAGAAGTGTTTGAATATCTCATCCTTCACTTTCAAAAGAAAAAGTTTTTTGAAGTGAAAAATTCCCTGAACTATTACCTTAAGTTTTTGGTATTTTTCTCAGAAAAATGGATTTCCTTTAAAATCTCAATATAAGAAGTAATTTTCATGCTAAATACAAATCTGGTGTTAGAATATCATTTTGTCGTCTATATGACATTTAATTAAGCTGTGAAATGGAGTCAATTTAGAAATATTATCGGCTCCTTTGCATCGTATTTCCTAGGTATGTATCGGTAACTTTGAGCATTATAATATATTTTCCGTGATTATTTGAAGGATTGAAGTGTTTGAATATCTTATCCTTCAATTTGAAAACAAAAAGTTTTTTGAACTAAAAAATTCCCTGAACTATTACCTTGAATTTTTGGTATTTTTCTCAGAAAAATGGATTTCCTTTAAAATCTCAATATAAGAAGTATTTTTCATGCTGAATACAAATCTGGTGTTAGAATATCATTTAGTCGTCTATATGACATTTAATTAAGCTGTGAAATGGAGTCAATTTAGAAATATTATCGGCTCCTTTGCATCTATTTCCTAGGTATGTATCGGTAACTTTGAGCATTATAATATATTTTCCGTAATTATTTCAAGTATAGAAGTGTTTGAATATCTTATCCTTCAGTTTGAAAACAAAAGTTTTTTCAATTAAAAAATTCCCTGAACTATTACCTTGAATTTTTGGTATTTTTCTCAGAAAAATGGATTTCCTTTAAAACCTCAATATAAGAAGTATTTTTCATGCTGAATACAAATCTGGTGTTAGAATATCATTTAGTCGTCTATATGACATTTAATTAAGCTGTGAAATGGAGTCAATTTAGAAATTTTCGGCTCCTTTGCATCGTATTCTATTATGTATCGGAATTTGAGCATTATAATATATTTTCCGTATTATTTCAGTACAGAAGTGTTTGAATATCTTATCCTTATTTTTTTTTTTTTTTTTTTTTTTTTTTTTTTTTTTTTTTTTTTTTTTTTTTTTTTTTTTTTTTTTTTTTTTTTTTTTTTTTTTTTTTTTTTTTTTTTTTTTTTTTTTTTTTTTTTTTTTTTTTTTTTTTTTTTTTTTTTTTTTTTTTTTTTTTTTTTTTTTTTTTTTTTTTTTTTTTTTTTTTTTTTTTTTTTTTTTTTTTTTTTTTTTTTTTTTTTTTTTTTTTTTTTTTTTTTTTTTTTTTTTTTTTTTTTTTTTTTTTTTTTTTTTTTTTTTTTTTTTTTTTTTTTTTTTTTTTTTTTTTTTTTTTTTTTTTTTTTTTTTTTTTTTTTTTTTTTTTTTTTTTTTTTTTTTTTTTTTTTTTTTTTTTTTTTTTTTTTTTTTTTTTTTTTTTTTTTTTTTTTTTTTTTTTTTTTTTTTTTTTTTTTTTTTTTTTTTTTTTTTTTTTTTTTTTTTTTTTTTTTTTTTTTTTTTTTTTTTTTTTTTTTTTTTTTTTTTTTTTTTTTTTTTTTTTTTTTTTTTTTTTTTTTTTTTTTTTTTTTTTTTTTTTTTTTTTTTTTTTTTTTTTTTTTTTTTTTTTTTTTTTTTTTTTTTTTTTTTTTTTTTTTTTTTTTTTTTTTTTTTTTTTTTTTTTTTTTTTTTTTTTTTTTTTTTTTTTTTTTTTTTTTTTTTTTTTTTTTTTTTTTTTTTTTTTTTTTTTTTTTTTTTTTTTTTTTTTTTTTTTTTTTTTTTTTTTTTTTTTTTTTTTTTTTTTTTTTTTTTTTTTTTTTTTTTTTTTTTTTTTTTTTTTTTTTTTTTTTTTTTTTTTTTTTTATTTTTCATGCTGAATACAAATCTGGTGTTAGAATATCATTTGTCTATATGACATTTAATTAAGCTGTGAAATGGAGTCAATTTAGAAATATTATCGGCTCCTTTGCATCGTATTTCCTAGGTATGTATCGGTAACTTTGAGCATTATAATATATTTTCCGTGATTATTTCAAGTATAGAAGTGTTTGAATATCTTATCCTTCAATTTCAAAACAAAAAGTTTTTTGAACTAAAAAATTCCCTTGAATTTTTGGTATTTTTCTCAGAAAAATGGATTTCCTTTAAAATCTCAATATAAGAAGTATTTTTCATGCTGAATACAAATCTGGTGTTAGAATATCATTTAGTCGTCTATATGACATTTAATTAAGCTGTGAAATGGAGTCAATTTAGAAATATTATCGGCTCCTTTGCATCGTATTTCCTAGGTATGTATCGGTAACTTTGAGCATTATAATATATTTTCCGTAATTATTTCAATTATAGAAGTGTTTGAATATCTTATCCTTCAATTTCAAAACAAAAAGTTTTTTGAACTAAAAAATTCCCTGAACTATTACCTTGAATTTTTGGTATTTTTCTCAGAAAAATGGATTTCCTTTAAAATCTCAATATAAGAAGTATTTTTCATGCTGAATACAAATCTGGTGTTAGAATATCATTTAGTCGTCTATATGACATTTAATTAAGCTGTGAAATGGAGTCAATTTAGAAATATTATCGGCTCCTTTGCATCGTATTTCCTAGGTATGTATCGGTAACTTTGAGCATTATAATATATTTTCCGTAATTATTTCAAGTATAGAAGTGTTTGAATATCTTATCCTTCAATTTAAAACAAAAAGTTTTTTGAACTAAAAAATTCCCTGAACTATTACCTTGAATTTTTGGTATTTTTCTCAGAAAAATGGATTTCCTTTAAAATCTCAATATAAGAAGTATTTTTCATGCTGAATACAAATCTGGTGTTAGAATATCATTTAGTCGTCTATATGACATTTAATTAAGCTGTGAAATGGAGTCAATTTAGAAATATTATCGGCTCCTTTGCATCGTATTTCCTAGGTATGTATCGGTAACTTTGAGCATTATAATATATTTTCCGTAATTATTTCAAGTATAGAAGTGTTTGAATATCTTATCCTTCAATTTAAAACAAAAAGTTTTTTGAACTAAAAAATTCCCTGAACTATTACCTTGAATTTTTGGTATTTTTCTCAGAAAAATGGATTTCCTTTAAAATCTCAATATAAGAAGTATTTTTCATGCTGAATACAAATCTGGTGTTAGAATATCATTTAGTCGTCTATATGACATTTAATTAAGCTGTGAAATGGAGTCAATTTAGAAATATTATCGGCTCCTTTGCATCGTATTTCCTAGGTATGTATCGGTAACTTTGAGCATTATAATATATTTTCCGTAATTATTTCAAGTATAGAAGTGTTTGAATATCTTATCCTTCAATTTAAAACAAAAAGTTTTTTGAACTAAAAAATTCCCTGAACTATTACCTTGAATTTTTGGTATTTTTCTCAGAAAAATGGATTTCCTTTAAAATCTCAATATAAGAAGTATTTTTCATGCTGAATACAAATCTGGTGTTAGAATATCATTTAGTCGTCTATATGACATTTAATTAAGCTGTGAAATGGAGTCAATTTAGAAATATTATCGGCTCCTTTGCATCGTATTTCCTAGGTATGTATCGGTAACTTTGAGCATTATAATATATTTTCCGTAATTATTTCAAGTATAGAAGTGTTTGATTATCTTATCCTTCAATTTTAAAACAAGAAGTTTTTTGTAGCAAAAAATTCCCTGAACTATTACCTTGAATTTTTGGAATTTTTCCCAGAAAAATGAATTTCCTTTAAAATCTCAATATACGAAGTATTTTTCATGCTGAATAGAAATCTGGTGTTAGAATATCATTTAGTCGTCTATATGACATTTAATTAAGCTGTGAAATGGAGTCAATTTAGAAATATTATCATCTCCTTTGCATCGTATTTCCTAGGTATGTATCGGTAACTTTGAGCATTATAATATATTTTCCCTAATCATTTCAATTATAGAAGTGTTTGAATATCTTATCCTTTATTTTCAAAACAAAAAGTTTTTTAAACAAAAAAATTCCCTGAACTATTACCTTGAGTTTTTGGTATTTTTCTGAGAAAAATGGATTTCCTTTAAAATCTCAATATAAGAAGTATTTTTCATGCCAAATATAAATCTGGTGTTAGAATATCATTTAGTCGTCTATACGACATTTAATTAAGCTGTGAAATGTAGTCAATTTAGAAATATTATCGGCTCCTTTGCATCGTATTTCCTAGGTATGTATCGGTAACTTTCAGCATTATAATATATTTTCCGTGATTATTTGAAGGATTGAAGAGTTTGAATATCTTATCCTTCAATTTGAAAACAAAAAGTTTTTTGAACAAAAAAATTCCCTGAACTATTACCTTGAATTTTTGGTATTTTTCTCAGAAAAATGGATTTCCTTTAAAATCTCAATATAAGAAGTATTTTTCATGCTGAATACAAATCTGGTGTTAGAATATCATTTAGTCGTCTATATGACATTTAATTAAGCTGTGAAAAGCAGTCAATTTAGAAATAATTTAGGCTCCTTTGCATCGTATTTTCTAGGTATGTATTGGTAACTTTGAGCATTATAATATATTTTCCCTAATTATTTGAAGTATAGAAGTGTTTGAATATCTTATTCTTCAAATTTAAAACAAAAAGTTTTTTGAACTAAAAAATTCACTGAACTATTACCTTGAATTTTTGGTATTTTTCTCAGAGAAATGGATTTCCTTTAAAATCTCAATATAATAAGTATTTTTCATGCTGATTACAAATCTGGTGTTAGAATATAATTTAGTCGTCTATATGACATTTAATTAAGCTGTGAAATGGAGTCAATTTAGAGATATTTTCGGCTCCTTTGCATCGTATTTCCTAGGTATGTATCGGAAACTTTGAGCATTATAATATATTTTCCGTAATTATTTCAAGTATAGAAGTGTTTGAATATCTTATCCTTCAGTTTTAAAACAATAAGTTTTTCAATTAAAAAATTCCCTGAAATTTTTCGTATTTTTCTCAGGAAAATGGATTTCCTTTAAAATCTCAATATAAGAAGTATTTTTCATGCTGAATAAAAATATGGTGTTAGAATATCATTTAGTCGTCTGTATGACATTTAATTAAGCTGTGAAATGGAGGCAATTTAGAAATATTTTCGGCTCATTTGCATCGTATTTCATAGGTGTGTATCGGTAACTTTGAGCATTATAATATATTTTCCGTGGTTATTTCAAGTATAGAAGTGTTTGAATATCTTATCCTTCAATTTTACAACAAAGATTTGTTAGAGGTAAAAATTACTCTGAACTGTTATCTTGAATTTTTGGTATTTTTATCAGAAAAATCGATTTCCTTTAAAGATTTATCATGAAAAGTTATATTTCATGCTGAATATATATATATATATATATATATATATATATATATATATATATATATATATATATATATATATATATATATATATATAAATATATATATATATATATATATATATATATATATATATATATATATATATATATATATATATATATATGGTGTGAAAATATCGTTTAGTTGTCTTGATGACATTTAATTAAGGTGTTAGATAAAATTAATTTCGAAATATCTTGTGATCCTTTGTATCTTATTTAATATGTATGTATCGGTAACATGAAAGCAGCATGACATATTAACCATGATTATTTCAAGTATAGAGTCACATGTTTACCAAATGGCGTCCTAGTTACGTCTCTTCGTTGTATGTCAACGAACTGTTATATTTCTCTCTTGTGGCCTCTTTGATGACGTGATTATTACACGAAAGTGCACTTGGGAACTTATCGTGTTTCATTTTCTCCGTGGAGTCATAGGAATATATATATATATATATATATATATATATATATATATATATATATATATATATATATATATATATATATATATATATACCAGTTGGCGTCCTAGCTTCGTCTCTTCGTTGTATATCAACTGACTGTTATATTTCTCTCTTGTGTCTCCCCTGATGATGTGATTATTACACGAAAGTGCACTTGGGAACTTTTCGTTTTTCATTTTCCCCTTGGACTCATAGGAATATCTTGATCACGCGCAAAATTGTGATCCTTTCCAATATATATATATATATATATATATATATATATATATATATATATATATATATATATATATATATATATATTTTTTTTTTTTTTTTTTTTTTTTTCCATACATATTCAACATTTCCCGCGTTAGCGAGGTAGCGTTAAGAACAGAGGACTGAGCCTTTGAGGGAAATCCTCACTTGGCCCCCTTCTCTGTACCTTCTTTTGTAAAATTTATAATGAGAGGGGAGGATTTCCAGCCCCCCGTTTCCTCCCCTTTTAGTCGCCTTCTACGACACTCAGGGAATTCATTATCTCGGAGGGCAAAAATGGGTATGTTTGAAGGAATAGTGGTTCCAACAATGTTGTAGGGTTGTGAGTCGTGGGCTATAGATAGAGTTGTGCGCAGGAGGATGGATGTGTTGGAAATGAAATGTTTGAGGACAATGTGTGGTGTGAGGTGGTTTGATCGAGCAAGTAATGAAAGGGTAAGAGAGATGTGTGGTAATAAAAAGAGCGTGGTCGAGAGAGCAGAAGAGGGTGTGTTGAAATGGTTTAGACATATGAAGGGAATGAGTGCGGAAAGGTTGACAAGGAGAACATATGTTTCATAAGTTGAGGGAACAAGGAAAACTATACGAGCAAATGGGAGACGGAAGGATTGAGTGAAAAAGAGTTTGAGCGATCGGGACCTGAACATAGAGGAGGGTGGAAAGCCGTCCACAGAATAGAGTGAATTGGAACGATGTGGTATACCGGGGTCAACGTGCTGTCAATGGACTGAACCAGAACACGTTCGTGAATCAACAATCAAACACCTGTAGCCAGAATTCGTCCAAATTTCCCATATTACATTCTCCAAGTTTCTTAGCAACTGCTCATACCATTACCACCAGTTTGATCAAGTGGAATCACCATCCACTCCCTGACCCCACCTTACCCGACACCCACACCCACACTTTCCCACTGAAACACACTGTTCCAGTAAGACCACACTGTTCCACTCGATGTATCTTTCCCATAGAACAAGAAGTATATGAAGGAAAGAACACAGCTCTGTGTGTGTGTGTGTGTGTGTGTGTGTGTGTGTGTGTGTGTGGCAGGAAGGGAATAATGGGCACGCACGCACGCACGCACCACACCAGCTTGCCGGGGAATATTCCCCATATCAAGTGCGTTGCGTACAACACTCTGTTTTCACCAGCGTTGAGGACAAAGGCACAATGGAATGTTTCCACCCGTTCATTACACTCTCGCTTGTGTGTGTGTGTGTGTGTTTGTGTGTGTGTGTGTGTATGGGGGGGGAAATTCTCGCTCTACAGGAAGAGAAGGAGGTGGAAGAGGAGGAGGAGGAGGAGGAGGAGGGAAGTGCAGGAAGGGAAGAAGAAAGGGGGGGGGCTTTCCCCAGAATCGAAAGACGTACATGGGTTTTTGCCAGTCGACAGTACATGCGTGAAGTTTAGGGTATAATATCAGGGTTAGGTTAGGTTATATCAGGGTTAGGTTAGGTTAGGTTTAGGTTATATCAGGGTTAGGTCATGGTGATTTGAATAGCAACGGTGTACATTTGGGTGGTTGATGATAGTTAAATGTGCTACCTTTGTTTCAGTGTCTAGTGAAGAACTTTGTTATTCATGATATATAGGTAAATGTATATTGATATATGATTGTTCTAAAACATTCTTTTTTTCTCTCTCCGGGAGCTTCTCTGGTTCTAAGGCTTACGCTCCTTTCAGTAGCAGGGAGAATGATACACCCTTTTAGAGTGTTGACGAGACTTTTTCATTGGATATGTAATCTCATGCAGGCGGAGTCTGGTAACATTTATATATACGTATATATGGTGAGGGAACACGAGGTCTCTATCCGTCATATGTAATGCACCGAAACCACAGCTCCCTATCTACATCCAGGCCCCATAGACCTTTCGCCTAATCACATGATATGCCAGTATGTAAAGGCGAGAGTCTTGGAGAGAGGGGCGAGTATGCAGTCTTTATGAGATGAGAGGGCCTGGAAAGTGAGTCATCTGTTATTTGCTGATGATACAGCACTGGCGGCTGATTCGAGTAAGAAACTACAAACATTGGTGACTTAGTTTGGAAGTGTGAAAGAAGGAAATTGAGAGTAAATGTGAATAAAAGCAAGGTTGTTAGGCTCAGCAAGGTTGAGAGACAGAGAAAAATTGGAGGAAGTGAAGTGTTTGAGATCTAATATCTGGGAATGGACATGGCAGCGAATGGAATCATGGAAGCGTAACTGAGTCATCAGGTGGGTGAGGGGGCGAAGGTTTTGAGAAAGCCGAAGAATATGTGGAAACATAGATCGTTATATGGGAAGGCAAAAATTGGTATGTTGAAAGGAATAATAGTCCCAACATTATTATATGGCTGCGAGGCATGGGCTTTAGATAGAGTTGTGCGCAGGAAGGTGGATGTGCTGGAAATGAGATGTTTGAGGACAATGTGTGGTGTGAGGTGGTTTGATCGAGTAAGTAATGAAAGGGTAGGAGAGATATGTGGTAATAAAAAGAGTGTGGTTGAGAGGGCAGAAGAGGGTGTTTTGAAATGCACGCAAGCCTCACCACACCACACCACAGATCTCAAACTGGCCGCAACATTCACATCCGACACTCGCATCTTAGACCCATCCTTCTATACGCAAAAATTGATCCATGATATACAAAGCTCACACTACACACCAAAGGTATATACGACACCTCTCGCAAAAATACACACACACACACACACGACCCGACCCTCACAATAGCCTTTGTCTCCCCCTCAGCCTTCTGTAACCCCCCACCCACCACAGACCCTCACAGTACCGGGTCAAGCAAGCCTCCCCCCCCCCCCCCCCCCCCAACAACAACACACTCGCGGACCACGTCCGCCTCACACCAGGAGAGACGAGATAGGGAGGAGGAGGAGGAAGAGGAGGAGGAGGAGCAGCGAATAACGTCTGGCCTGGCCCTCCTCTTTGGCATGACCAAGCTGTGGATGGTTGAGAGACACTTCACCTTCACTGTGTTTCAGTAGCCAGACGGGAGCCTTCAACTCGCTACGTAGCAGGATCTAATCCTCCTTTGATACGTACCTGTGTGGTCAGTCACTCCTCTCGACCCGGGATTTACAGACGAAGACCATCTCTTGTGGTTGGCCCGTGGCTGGTGGTCCGTGTGTTTCTGGTACTCAGACCATCTCTTGTGGTTGGCCTGTGGCTGGTGGTCCGTGTGTTTGTGGTACTCAGACCATCTCTTGTGGTTGGCCTGTGGCTGGTGGTCCGTGTGTTTGTGGTACTCAGACCATCTCTTGTGGTTGGCCTGTGGCTTTCCTAGTTGTTTTTGGCCAGTAGACCATCCAATCTCCTAGCTTCCAACCTCTTGCTGCCTGGGACGAACACATCCGCCTCTCTCTCTCTCTCTCTCTCTCTCTCTCTCTCTCTCTCTCTCTCTCTCTCTCTCTCTCTCTCGACGTGTCGTTAACGTCAAAGTCGAACTCCAGGTTCGCCGGAGCCTTTCGACTTCAGTGCCTGACGTAAATCAATCATCGCTCGAGTCTGGAGACTTCAACGCCACGAAGGAAGGATCTACACTCGCTGGCTATGCGACGAAGAGGCACTCTTCAAGGGCGCGTCCTAAGCCGCCCTCTCAGGTCCTCAGAGGTAGGGAGAGAAGGAGGATACTACAACCCCATCTGTAGAGGGTCGCTTGAGGGCGGCGGATCGACTGATGAAGGGCGTTGGCGCAAGGATTCGACTGATAAAGGACGTCTTCGATCAGGGGACATTTGTAAAAAAAAAAGTCAGTTCGACCGACCCATTTCAGAGCGATCGACCGACATTTTTTTGAACCGCGGGATCTGTCTCGCTGGAGCCACTTCGTGAATGTGGTCGTGCCAGGCTGTACGAAGGATAGCAGGAGCAACAGGAGGAGCTGCAGCAGGAGGAGCAGCTGCAGTAGCAGTAGTAAGGGTTGCTATACACCGCTGGTAGAGCGGGCCATGGCCACGACCAAGGGTTGGGTATCATCTTCGACCACACGGTTCATATGATGACTCTCGTCACAGCTTCGGTCCTGAAGGATTACATGGAAGGGAACATAATGTATCAGGTGTTGATGATGATGATGGAGGAGGAGGAGGTGGGAAGGTTACTGTGGCCATCCCTCACGAGGAAAAGGAATGGAAATACAGGAAGAAGAAGAAGAGGAGGAAGGAGAAGAAGAAGAGGAAGGAGAAGAAGGAGAAGAAGAGGAGAAGGAAGAAGAAAAAGAAGAAAAAGAGGAGGAGGAGGAGGAGGAGGAAGATCCTGGAGAGTGCAGGAGACGCATCCTCCTTCCTTCATCTCGTTCGCCTGACCTTCAACAAACCCCCCCCTCCCCCCAACACCCCCCCCCCCCACCCCCCCGGCAGGAACGAGTTTTTGCCGGGTACGGCCGGGGGCTTTGGCCCCCCCCCTCCCCTCCACTCCCTCCACTCCCTCCACTCCCTCCACTCCCTCCACTCCCTCCACTCCCTCCACTCCCTCCACTCCCTCCACTCCCTCCACTCCCTCCACTCCCTCCACTCCCTCCACTCCCTCCACTCCCTCCACTCCCTCCACTCCCTCCACTCCCTCCACTCCCTCCACTCCCTCCACTCCCTCCACTCCCTCCACTCCCTCCACTCCCTCCACTCCCTCCACTCCCTCCACTCCCTCCACTCCCTCCACTCCCTCCACTCCCTCCACTCCCTCCACTCCCTCCACTCCCTCCACTCCCTCCACTCCCTCCACTCCCTCCACTCCCTCCACTCCCTCCACTCCCTCCACTCCCTCCACTCCCTCCACTCCCTCCACTCCCTCCACTCCCTCCACTCCCTCCACTCCCTCCACTCCCTCCACTCCCTCCACTCCCTCCACTCCCTCCACTCCCTCCACTCCCTCCACTCCCTCCACTCCCTCCACTCCCTCCACTCCCTCCACTCCCTCCACTCCCTCCACTCCCTCCACTCCCTCCACTCCCTCCACTCCCTCCACTCCCTCCACTCCCTCCACTCCCTCCACTCCCTCCACTCCCTCCACTCCCTCCACTCCCTCCACTCCCTCCACTCCCTCCACTCCCTCCACTCCCTCCACTCCCTCCACTCCCTCCACTCCCTCCACTCCCTCCACTCCCTCCACTCCCTCCACTCCCTCCACTCCCTCCACTCCCTCCACTCCCTCCACTCCCTCCACTCCCTCCACTCCCTCCACTCCCTCCACTCCCTCCACTCCCTCCACTCCCTCCACTCCCTCCACTCCCTCCACTCCCTCCACTCCCTCCACTCCCTCCACTCCCTCCACTCCCTCCACTCCCTCCACTCCCTCCACTCCCTCCACTCCCTCCACTCCCTCCACTCCCTCCACTCCCTCCACTCCCTCCACTCCCTCCACTCCCTCCACTCCCTCCACTCCCTCCACTCCCTCCACTCCCTCCACTCCCTCCACTCCCTCCACTCCCTCCACTCCCTCCACTCCCTCCACTCCCTCCACTCCCTCCACTCCCTCCACTCCCTCCACTCCCTCCACTCCCTCCACTCCCTCCACTCCCTCCACTCCCTCCACTCCCTCCACTCCCTCCACTCCCTCCACTCCCTCCACTCCCTCCACTCCCTCCACTCCCTCCACTCCCTCCACTCCCTCCACTCCCTCCACTCCCTCCACTCCCTCCACTCCCTCCACTCCCTCCACTCCCTCCACTCCCTCCACTCCCTCCACTCCCTCCACTCCCTCCACTCCCTCCACTCCCTCCACTCCCTCCACTCCCTCCACTCCCTCCACTCCCTCCACTCCCTCCACTCCCTCCACTCCCTCCACTCCCTCCACTCCCTCCACTCCCTCCACTCCCTCCACTCCCTCCACTCCCTCCACTCCCTCCACTCCCTCCACTCCCTCCACTCCCTCCACTCCCTCCACTCCCTCCACTCCCTCCACTCCCTCCACTCCCTCCACTCCCTCCACTCCCTCCACTCCCTCCACTCCCTCCACTCCCTCCACTCCCTCCACTCCCTCCACTCCCTCCACTCCCTCCACTCCCTCCACTCCCTCCACTCCCTCCACTCCCTCCACTCCCTCCACTCCCTCCACTCCCTCCACTCCCTCCACTCCCTCCACTCCCTCCACTCCCTCCACTCCCTCCACTCCCTCCACTCCCTCCACTCCCTCCACTCCCTCCACTCCCTCCACTCCCTCCACTCCCTCCACTCCCTCCACTCCCTCCACTCCCTCCACTCCCTCCACTCCCTCCACTCCCTCCACTCCCTCCACTCCCTCCACTCCCTCCACTCCCTCCACTCCCTCCACTCCCTCCACTCCCTCCACTCCCTCCACTCCCTCCACTCCCTCCACTCCCTCCACTCCCTCCACTCCCTCCACTCCCTCCACTCCCTCCACTCCCTCCACTCCCTCCACTCCCTCCACTCCCTCCACTCCCTCCACTCCCTCCACTCCCTCCACTCCCTCCACTCCCTCCACTCCCTCCACTCCCTCCACTCCCTCCACTCCCTCCACTCCCTCCACTCCCTCCACTCCCTCCACTCCCTCCACTCCCTCCACTCCCTCCACTCCCTCCACTCCCTCCACTCCCTCCACTCCCTCCACTCCCTCCACTCCCTCCACTCCCTCCACTCCCTCCACTCCCTCCACTCCCTCCACTCCCTCCACTCCCTCCACTCCCTCCACTCCCTCCACTCCCTCCACTCCCTCCACTCCCTCCACTCCCTCCACTCCCTCCACTCCCTCCACTCCCTCCACTCCCTCCACTCCCTCCACTCCCTCCACTCCCTCCACTCCCTCCACTCCCTCCACTCCCTCCACTCCCTCCACTCCCTCCACTCCCTCCACTCCCTCCACTCCCTCCACTCCCTCCACTCCCTCCACTCCCTCCACTCCCTCCACTCCCTCCACTCCCTCCACTCCCTCCACTCCCTCCACTCCCTCCACTCCCTCCACTCCCTCCACTCCCTCCACTCCCTCCACTCCCTCCACTCCCTCCACTCCCTCCACTCCCTCCACTCCCTCCACTCCCTCCACTCCCTCCACTCCCTCCACTCCCTCCACTCCCTCCACTCCCTCCACTCCCTCCACTCCCTCCACTCCCTCCACTCCCTCCACTCCCTCCACTCCCTCCACTCCCTCCACTCCCTCCACTCCCTCCACTCCCTCCACTCCCTCCACTCCCTCCACTCCCTCCACTCCCTCCACTCCCTCCACTCCCTCCACTCCCTCCACTCCCTCCACTCCCTCCACTCCCTCCACTCCCTCCACTCCCTCCACTCCCTCCACTCCCTCCACTCCCTCCACTCCCTCCACTCCCTCCACTCCCTCCACTCCCTCCACTCCCTCCACTCCCTCCACTCCCTCCACTCCCTCCACTCCCTCCACTCCCTCCACTCCCTCCACTCCCTCCACTCCCTCCACTCCCTCCACTCCCTCCACTCCCTCCACTCTTGGAAGTTTGAAGTTCCAAGACAGATTATTACATTGTACTCTTTTTATTAAATTATTAGTTTTTGATGTATTATCGAAAATAGACTAAAGTGGGGTTTTCTGACTTGATTTCTGTTGTGTATATCTCGGTTTTTGAGCTTCGTTTTCTTCTTCTGTAATTGTATATATAAAATAAGGACGTTAGATATATTTTAGGTACTGTAGTAGTATGTGTCTGTAACTAAGATGGGCCGTATTTTGAATAGAGCTAATTACGTTATAGCACCGAATGACGTAGGTTGACGAATAATTTGATCCCTGCGACCTCTCGTTGACGTCACAGCTTCTTATTAAGAAACGTGACGTCAGAGATTCTGATGAAGGTGTCCTTGTGACGTCACAGATCTCGCCATGGTTCATACCTGAATATGAGGCTGTTGCTACCGACGAAATAACGTAATACATATAGCGTAATACATATATAGCGCATTATCAACAGGTAATTCCCGGTTTGAGCTTACGTGTTCATGTGTACAGACCAGTGGAATGGAACGCCGCCATTTTGGGTCCCATTCCGGACCGTTCGCCATTCCATTTGTCCATTCCATGTCTATCTCAATCCTTTATCCAGTTATTCATCCTTTTAGGGATGAATTTAATTTGACTTTCTTACGCTCTGTGATCGTACGAAATGCCAATGAAACACTGATCATTCTTATTCATTCTGAAACACGAAAATGCTTATTTCACCTTCAAAAAAAACTTGTATTGCTGCAATTTTTTTTTTTTCGTCAAATACAAAAATACATCCAGCACTGTAGCTGCTAAAGGGTGACGTCATCTGCCCTGGCGACAGAGGTGAACAAGGGAACGATCAGTCCAAGTCATGTCAACAAACCCGGCGTTCGAACTTGCTTAAAAAAAAAATTAAGAATTGCCATATTTTGACATGCACAAATAGCCCTTTCTTTATATGAATAACATTATTAGACACGTATATTTTACTGAATATCATCTGATTTTGTTCTCACGTGCTTTAGAAAATGTGTATATTATAATTTCATTGATTTTCAAGGAATGTTTATGAACGCTTCACCTCCGGGTGGTTGGCTGACGCTCGTTAACACATGGACTTCAATTTGCGTTCTTGTGTGGGTCGTGGCAGGCCTCCTGGTACTCCAATTATAAGTGTACTTTAGTATAAGTGAGCGAGACGTTATTCTGGCCTAACGAAGCCTTCATACCAGCAGCTACGGAGAAAGGTAAGAAAAAATAACATTAGGCGATGTTTGTTGCATTAAAAAGATAAAAAATAAAAACCATGGCTCGGCATTTCGCCTCCACGCCTCCCAGGCGCGTGAGGCCCACCACCAACCACCTGACCTAACCTGACTCCTACGTGGACACACGTTTGTAATGACCTGACCATCCAATCCACGTCGTAAACCCAATGGCATTGTGGATTTGAAAGAGAGGCCCTTTGATGAACTCAACCTCCACCTTAACTTAGCCCAACATATCTTCTTCATATTAAAACTCAACCTCCACCACTTAGCCTCCACCTTAACTTAGCCCAACATATCTTCTTCATATTATATTCAAGACGACGTGACTAATACAACCAACACTTGTTTTATTTGTGGGTCATTCTTTCACAAATCATTGACCTAGGAACCACACAAGGGGGATGTTCTTGGTCCTACGATTTTCGATATCCTGTTCCACGGACGAACTTGCAATGTTTTCCCCTGACAGATGTTAAAGTTCATGTTTACGTAGACGACATGTTAAAGATCATGTTTACGTAGACGACATGTTAAAGTTCATGTTTACGTAGACGACATGTTAAAGTTCATGTTTACGTAGACGACATGTTAAAGATCATGTTTACGTAGACGACATGTTAAAGTTCATGTTTACGTAGACGACATGTTAAAGTTCATGTTTACGTAGACGACATGTTAAAGTTCATGTTTACGTAGACGACATGTTAAAGTTCATGTTTACGTAGACGACATGTTAAAGTTCATCTTTACGTAGACGACATGTTAAAGTTCATGTTTAC
The DNA here is from genome assembly GCF_036320965.1 of Panulirus ornatus. NCBI lineage: Eukaryota > Metazoa > Arthropoda > Malacostraca > Decapoda > Palinuridae > Panulirus > Panulirus ornatus. The sequence continues at coordinate 45,247,665 of NC_092234.1, read as the reverse complement.
GTAGACGACATGTTTAAGTTCATGTTTACGTAGACGACATGTTAAAGTTCATGTTTACGTAGACGACATGTTTATTCAGTGTCCCACTTTGCAGTCCACAGTGACATCCCGAAATATTCTCAGTAGTTGTTGCAGTGAACTAGCACTGGTAATTGCCTCTTAAAAAAAACAAAGACAAATGCGATTTGTGGCATATGGTTCCATTGGCTCGTCTTTATTAATGGCCAGACTTGCGTTCACCTCACTTGTTAGGTCCATATTCAATTACTGCGTCTACGCTACTTATGTTTTCCCCCCTAAACAGTTGTTTGAGACTATACAGAATTAGGCAATGAGGATTATCCTTGGCTGTATTCGTAATGTCAAACTACGTACCTTAAGGCTTGAACTGGGTCTACCTTCCTTCACGGACACGATCACTCAAATGGCCCAAGACTCATTTCCTTAGAACGTTCAAACTACCCAACAATCGTGAAGGTAATCACACACACCTTAACTGGTTAATGAGAAGCGAACGTCATATTACGACCTGGGTGGGTCAGAACCACTAAAAGAAGATTGGATTCACTTCAGAGGTTCAGGATATGCATTTAATCACCCACACTGTCTTCCTTCATCCAACACCGGCACCATGAAATATGAAACTCCTCCCATCCCCTGAAAGAAATTCATATAATGAGTCTAACCTTCAACACACACACACGACACGAATTTTCTCCACTCCATGAAAGCACACTTCTATAATAGTACACTCCAGGTCGGGGATATAAGAAAACGCCTCGCCGATGCTCTGGAAAGATGATAGAAAAATATATATATATGTTTATATGGGCTCGCCCCTCCCACACACGCCTCATGCAACGTACCAGATCACACAGCTAACCTTGCCACCACCAGAGACCAGATTGGACTATCATATTCCACCTCACATCTGGTCACATACATATATATCTACAGAACCCTGGGCACGAGCCTGTAGATAAGATACAGACAACGAGCCACAGCTGACGCTCCTACGAGCAAGCACTCGTGACATACACCAGTTCCATGTGCGTCCTAGACTCGCCATGCCATACAGTGGGAATTTTCGAGGAAGACAGACTCACACACGCACACACAGACCACGATCGCCAGGGTGTGGGTGGATTGCTCGGTCACCCCTTTCCCTCTGGCGGGTGACACACGGAAGGTGTGCATACCAGGTGCCAGCTATGTACCCCAGGTCGAGAAACACACACACACACACACACACACACACACACACTCCACCATTATCTGAAGTGGTGTCCCTAAACCAGAGATTATAGACTAGATAATACACACACACACACACACACACACACACACACACACACACACATATATATATATATATATATATATATATATATATATATATATATATATATATATATATATATATATATGTGTGTGTGTGTGTGTGTGTGGGTGTGTGTGTGTGTGTGTGTGTATTATGAACAGTTATCCCAGGTTCCTTCATTCTAAGTGAAATCCTCGTTTTGTACACTCTGTTTCTCAAGTGGCTATTTATCTTCGTCTCGTACTTTCTGTATGACTATGACCACTTTAACAATTAGCACCCAAACAAGGCAGTTGTGAGAGAGTTTTGATATTCTGTTGTACCATGTACATAATGCAACACTGTATCTGTATATGTCCAACAAAAGATTAATAACAATATCTATCTATCTATCTAGTTTACAATATCTATCAATCTATCTATCTAGTTACCTATATACATATATATATATATAGGAGGTATATGGTGAGTGGCTGATGATCGCATCAAATTCTGTTTCCCATCTTAAACTTAATATCAAAACTGCCAGGCTAGGCAAGACGGCTTGGCTAAGTTAGAAGTGACAGTTGTATATCAAAGCTCACTCTACGTTAAGCCTCTGGATCAAGTTAACAGTGAAGTGTAAGAATCCAAAGTGTGTTCCGAGGTGTGGCACGATCAGCAACTTGACCTAACTTTAGTAGTGTGGTAGAGTCACTTAGTAGTGTGGTAGAGTAACTTAGTAGTGTGGTAGAGTAACTTGGTAGTGTGGTAGAGTCACTTAGTAGTGTGGTAGAGTAACTTAGTAGTGTGGTAGAGTAACTTAGTAGTGTGGTAGAGTCACTTAGTAGTGTGGTAGAGTCACTTAGTAGTGTGGTAGAGTAACTTAGTAGTGTGGTAGAGTAACTTAGTCATGTGGTAGAGTAACTTAGTAGTGTGGTCGAGTAACTTAGTAGTGTGGTCGAGTCACTTAGTAGTGTGGTAGAGTAACTTAGTAGTGTGGTAGAGTAACTTAGTCATGTGGTAGAGTAACTTAGTAATGTGGTCGAGTAACTTAGTAGTGTGGTCGAGTCACTTAGTAGTGTGGTAGAGTAACTTAGTAGTGTGGTAGAGTAACTTAGTCATGTGGTAGAGTAACTTAGTAGTGTGGTCGAGTAACTTAGTAGTGTGGTAGAGTAACTTAGTAGTGTGGTGGAGTAACTTAGTAGTGTGGTAGAGTAACTTAGTAGTGTGGTGGAGTAACTTAGTAGTGTGGTGGAGTAACTTAGTAGTGTGGTAGAGTAACTTAGTAGTGTGGTAGAGTAACTTAGTAGTGTGGTGGAGTAACTTAGTAGTGTGGTAGAGTAACTTAGTAGTGTGGTCGAGTAACTTAGTAGTGTGGTAGAGTAACTTAGTAGTGTGGTGGAGTAACTTAGTAGTGTGGTAGAGTCACTTAGTAGTGTGGTAGAGTCACTTAGTAGTGTGGTCGAGTAACTTAGTAGTGTGGTAGAGTAACTTAGTAGTGTGGTGGAGTAACTTAGTAGTGTGGTAGAGTAACTTAGTAGTGTGGTGGAGTAACTTAGTAGTGTGGTAGAGTCACTTAGTAGTGTGGTAGAGTAACTTAGTAGTGTGGTAGAGTCACTTAGTAGTGTGGTAGAGTCACTTAGTAGTGTGGTAGAGTAACTTAGTAGTGTGGTAGAGTAACTTAGTAGTGTGGTAGAGTTTGAACTTTTAGGGGCCCAAAGGGCCTCAGGAAATGCAGATGGATTCGCTTGTACTTCGAAATGATTTAGGATGGCGAGTGTGTGTGATCCATGAATTCATTAATCATTTTGAGCTCCTTCAGTGATTAATACGCTAACCTGGAAAAATTAGTGGGGTTAAGAGCAACGTAAAACCAATCTAGGAAACTACAAGACATATGAAAACCTTACCGTAGTTTCCATAGCGACCTAAACTTTCTATACTTTAGGTGTTACTTTGGGGGGGAAAAATATATATGGTAATACAATGGTGTCTTATGTATTCAGTTGCTGGAGGAGGGGTGACCACTTCCTTCCACCTGTTCCACTGAAAATAGGCGGAAGGAGTATGTCAGCGTCTCTGGCGTATGTTAAATATAGTGTTAATATTTAAGGTAAATCTTGGCCCTCAAGGTGAAGTTAGGCGAGGGATATTTTTTTGTTTTTATTGATGTTGATTTTTACATGTTTTCGCTCATTTTGGCCTCGCGTTTTCCTTGCTCATCATCGCCATCACAATTCCTGTATTCATGATTCGTATGTTTGATACGAATCATATATATATATATATATATATATATATATATATATATATATATATATATATATATATATATTGGAAAGGATCACAATTTTGCGCGTGATCAAGATATTCCTATGAGTCCACGGGGAAAATGAAACACGAAAAGTTCCCAAGTGCACTTTCGTGTCATAATCACATCATCCGGGGAGACACAAGAGAGAAATATAACAGTCAGTTGATATACAACGAAGAGACGAAGCTACGACGCCATTTGGTAAACATGTGATTGTCCAAACATACAACGAGCGTTGTATATACTTTGAAAATGCTCAGATTTAAAGCAATAGACTTAGGCTAAGAGTCCTCCTTGGTTAATGACGTATCGTAATTAAGAAATTGGAAGGTTAACACTGGACCATTACCGTAAAACAGTTACGTAATGATTGCAAAGGACGTAGTTAGGCTACGTCATCATGGCCATTGGCGTTGGCGAATTCATACGAAAACACCGGAATAATTCATTTGCAAATATGGACACGCCCTAATTTATATATATATAAACCTGGTTATCATTAAACTCAGGCTGTATTTCATGGTGTAATTAATGAAGATTAAACCACCGATGGCCATTGGAAGAGAGTGTATGGTTAGATATGGCAGTTATGACCGTAACTCGTACAATTCTATCGCCATTAAGAAGCCATGCATTTCATACTCACGTATCCAGTCGGGTAGAAACACTTAAAGAATAATCAATTGTGTCATTTTGTGAATTTAGAAGCATTCAGGCCATTGCAAACAAAGTGAATTCAGTCATTATAGTGGTGTTTACCCGCCCAAGCTACGCTGTGTTGTTTTGATGCCAAGTTTGGCCACAAGAGGCGCTGTATGTTGTTGTTGACGTTGGAGTGGAGGGAGAAAAATACAAGATGGGAGAGGCTGGTCTTCTCTTGAATGCCATCCTGCCTAGTTATCATAAAAGGGGAAAAAGCCGTAATAGGATGGTTGGGTAGTTAAATCCATAGTTTTACGTCTCGTTACAGCGTCATTGGGTCATTACCTGGCGCGCGGTAACAGCGTCATTGGGTCGTTACCTGGCGCGGGGTAACAGCGCCATTGTGTCATTACCTGGCGAGGGGGAATATGGAAACTCCAGGTGGTCAAAGTGATTGATTTTAAAAGACCAAACTCATGTATATTCACAGTTCATGAATGGCTCATGGTAACCTGTTACCATGGATGTGTGTCGGGGGAGATATGTCATACAGGCCTGGTTTAAACTGCTTTTAAAATGACATCCCGTTTTCGTAGGTGCCATTACTGACGCTTGTTTTGTCTGTGTGTGTGTGTGTGTGTGTGTGTGTGTATGTGTGTGTGTATGTGTGTGTGTGTTTGTGTGTGTGTGTGAAAAGTATGGTTAAAAGTGGAAGAGATTTCTGCTGTCAGTAGAATATCCATTGACCTGATTTTCGTTGGTGTTTAATGCTATTTTTCGAGGCATCAGTAAACGTATTATTTATCCGTAAATATTTTTAGTCTCGCTTTAAAAGTGTTCGTTTTAGATAAGTAGAAGAGTGTCACTTTTGTTAATATCTACCGTAAAACTACATAAATTAAATTGTATCCCCGTTTTTTGTGTACCGGTTTTCTTTGGTATTCATAAGATTTGATAGAAAACGTGTTTTATGTGACCCATAACTATTATAAACAACCTTGTTGGTAGCGGAAAATGAATGATTTTACCAATAAAAGAAAACCTGGTTTGTACATTACTGATCTCTACATTGATGTAAATTATTTTCCAATATGTCTTTTAAATAATGATACTGAAATATATTTATATCATACGATACATAGCCATTAAACCTGGTGGTCAGGTGGAGGTAACAAGCTGCATTCTCTGTCTAACTTACCCGATCAGCCATTTTGGCTCGGCTGTATCTCGTTAAGGAACATCCCATTTCTGAAGTGGCGCGTCCCTGTTTCCCTGCTACTGGAAGTAGCGCTAGTATAGCCTCGGGTTTCGACTGAGCCATCTTCACCAGGTCATGCACACATGCATAAGGTTTGGTTCTGCTAATGCAGTGGGTTGCCTGCAATGTGTGCATGGCCTGGTAAATATTTATTTATTATTGATTTTATTTTTTTTCTAGCCTAATCCATTGTTCTGGTCAGTTATTTTTGGACTGATGATAACTGGAGCTCCCGTTTTCTATTGTGTTCTCTCTCTAAAGGGAAAAAATTATTAATTATCTTCTAGTTTAACAAATGATTATCAACAGACTAGTAGTGTAAAATGTATGTTTATTATTATTATTTTTTAAATGTGGAACTTTTCTTTAAATGAAGTGCATTCTGTCGTTCGCGAGAGAGAGAGAGAGAGAGAGAGAGAGAGAGAGAGAGAGAGAGAGAGAGAGAGAGAGAGAGAGAGAGAGAGAATGTAATGTGTGGTGGACGTGTGGGAATTCTACACATTATGCCTTCGAGGACAAGTGTGTGTGTGTGTGTGTGTGTGTGTGTGTGTGTGTGTGTGTGTGTGTGTGTGTGTGTGTGTGTGTGTGTGTGTGTGTGTGTTGTGTGTGTGTGTGTGTGTGTGTGTGTGTGTGTATGTGTGTGTGTGTGTGTGTGTGTGTGTGTGTGTGTGATGACCAGGGGCAGTGTTACGTCAGCAAGATGGCCAAGGAGGAGGATTTGTACACTTTATATATATATATATTTTGTGAGCGACTGTTTATGTCGTAATTTCATGAACCTAACCTAGCTTAGTTCTAATATAACCTAACCTAACCTAGCCTAACCTAGCTTAGTGCTAATATAACCTAACCTAACCTAGCCTAACCTAGCTTAGTTCTAACCTAACCTAACCTAACCTAACCTAACCTAACCTAGCTTAGTGCTAATATAACCTAACCTTACATAACCTAGCTTAGTTCTAATATAACCTAACCTAACCTAGACACCTAACCTAGCTTAGTTCTAATATAACCTAACCTAACCTAGCCTAACCTAGCTTAGTTCTAATATAACCTAACCTAACCTAGCCTAACCTAGCTTAGTTCTAATATAACCTAACCTAACCTAACCTAACCTAACCTAACCTAACCTAGCTTAGTGCTAATATAACCTAACCTTACATAACCTAGCTTAGTTCTAATATAACCTAACCTAACCTAGCCTAACCTAGCTTAGTGCTAATATGACCTAACCTAACCTAACGTAGCCTAGCTTAGCTTAGTTCTAATGTAATGAGCCTAATGTATTCTAGTTTTGATGTAATGAACCTAACCTAACCTAACCTAACCTAACCTAGCCTAGTGCTAATCTAATGAGCCTAATCTAGCCTAGTCCTAATTTGATGAACCTAATTAACCTAGCCTAATTAATGAACCTAATTTAATGAGCCTAACCTAGCGTAGTGCTAATTTAATGAACCTAATCTATCCTAGTTCTAATTCACTGAACCTACCCTAGCCTAGAATAACCTAACCTAACCCAAAAGATGAGTGTTCCCACCCAGCCTCTGGCATCTGAAAAAATACATGTCTCGATTATGAATATAACAAATTTCGTAACTTGTGCGCCGGCGCGCCATGTGTTAACAATACAGAGAGAGAGAGAGAGAGAGAGAGAGAGAGAGAGAGAGAGAGAGAGAGAGAGAGAGAGAGAGGATGTTTGCCAGGGTAAAACCACACTTGCAATAGTTTTTATATATATATATAAAAAGGAAATTATCTCGTTACCTTCAATTTGTAACAATGTAGCGTTCTCTTAACAATGAAGTGCTACTAAAAACCACGGAGGTTTTATTTCAAATAATTTGAGACCAAGTTTCTGCATTATTTTTTTGTTTGGAACATCCAGTTTTCTTTGTAACATCCAGTTTTCTTTGCAACATCCAGTTTTCTTTGAGTGTAGTGTGTGTTTTTTTTAATAAATGTTTTAAGTGTCATGTGGTGTTGGGTTTGCTGGTTCACAAACTTCTGTGGTCAGAATCTGCTACATATGTCGATTATAGATAAAGTCACATATTTTATTCTACATATGGTGATGCCAAATGGAGTTAAATTCTCATATTTTGCTCCACATGTGGTAATGACAAATTACAGATAAATCCACCTATTTTGTTCTACATAATAGATAAATCCACATATTTTGTTCTACGTAATAGATAAATCCACATATTTTGTTCATAATAGATAAATCCACATATTTTGTTCTACATGATAGATAAATCCACATATTTTGTTCTACATATAGCAATGTCACATATAGAGATGCACATATTTTTGCTATTACATATGGTAATGTCAAATTATACATAAATCCACACATATATATATTGCTTTACATATACATAATACAAATATTGATAAATCCATCTATTTGGTCAGATGCACGTATATGTGAAATGTAAATAAACCCACATATATTTGCTCTACATATGTTAATGTGTCGGTTATAGATAAATCCACATATGTTGCTCTACAAATAGTAATGTCGGTTATAGATAAATCCACATATGTTGCTCTACATATAGTAATGTCGGTCATAGATAAATCCACATATGTTGCTCTACATATGGTGATGTTGGTTATAGATAAATCCACATATTTTGCTCTACATATGGTGATAGATAAACCCACATATTTTGCTCTACATTTAGTGATGTCGGTCATAGATAAACCCACATATGTTGCTCTACATATGGTGATGTTGGTTATAGATAAACCCACATATGTTGCTCTACATATAGTGATGTTGGTTATAGATAAATCCACATATTTTGCTCTACATATGGTGATAGATAAACCCACATATGTTGCTCTACATATGGTGATGTTGGTTAATAGATAAACCCACATATGTTGCTCTACATATGGTGATGTTGGTTATAGATAAACCCACATATGTTGCTCTACATATGGTGATGTCGGTCATAGATAAATCCACATATGTTGCTCTACATATGGTGATGTTGGTTATAGATAAACCCACATATGTTGCTCTACATATGGTGATGTTGGTTATAGATAAACCCATATATGTTGCTCTACATATGGTGATGGTTATAGATAAACCCACATATGTTGCTCTACATATGGTGATGGTTATAGATAAACCCACATATGTTACTCTACATATGGTAATGTTGGTTATAGATAAACCCACATATTTTGCTCTACATATAGTGATGTTGGTTATAGATAAATCCACATATTTTGCTCTACATATGGTGATAGATAAACCCACATATGTTGCTCTACATATGGTGATGTTGGTTAATAGATAAACCCACATATTTTGCTCTGCATTTAGTGATGTTGGTGATAGATAAACCCACATATGTTGCTCTACATATGGTGATGTTGGTGATAGATAAACCCACATATGTTGCTCTACATATGTCAATATTTCTGACTATTGATTTATGACATTCGTATTTCAGATGTGTTTTGTGATGACGTAGCCATTGTCGCCAGATCCCCGATACGCCTCGTTCGACTTCCTCGTAAGTTTCCTATGTATTTTGCTTAACTCCTTCATTAACTCTCTGTTTCACTTCTTATTTATATATTGATATTTTTACCGTTGTGGGCAACAGACGGGAGCCACGTTGGCGTCTGTTATCGGGGCGAGTTGGCAACAGTGGTTGTGTCTTGTTTCACTTGCCTCTCTCTCTCTCTCTCTCTCTCTCTCTCTCTCTCTCTCTCTCTCTCTCTCTCTCTCTCTCTCTCTCTCTCTCTCTTAACTCCCTGAGGGAGTTCGGCACGACCCCCAGGGTATGGTCTAGTGGCCTGTGACCTTTGACCTGACCTTTCAGCTAATAAGGTCGTCCCGCCGCTATGCTCATAGAGTGGCACCGTGGCGGATTATCGGGGGTCGTGGTTTAAGGTCGTATACCGTTGTGCTCAAGGGTCGTACCGTCGTGCTCAAGGGGTCGTATACCGTCGTGTTCAAGGGGTCGTATACCGTCGTGCTCAAGGGGTCGTATACCGTCGTGCCATACGTACAGTACAGCGAGCGACCCATGCAATCTTGCCCTTCCCTTACCTCATGGGTAACGGCGAGGGAGGGAGGGAGGGAGGGAGTGGAGGGAGTGAGGGAGGGATGGCCTACCGTGCGACGGGTCAGGAGAGAGAGAGAGAGAGAGAGAGAGAGAGAGAGAGAGAGAGAGAGAGAGAGAGAGAGAGCATCAGTTCAGCCTACGTCTCGATAGATAGATAGATATATAATGGAAGGTCACTTTCATTTGTTATCTATTGTGTGTTGTGTGTCCAAGGCGGGAGGGGAGAGGGGAGGGAGGGACCTACCTCCCTCCCTCCCTCCCTCCCTCCCCACCTGCGTGCCGCGCCTCCCCCTTACCCTCTCCCCTCTTAGTCTCTCTCTCTCTCTCTCTCTCTCTCTCTCTCTCTCTCTCTCTCTCTCTCTCTCTCTCTCCCCCCTCCCCCGGCTCTGTCCCCTCCCCCCTCATCTCTAGTCCCAGGACGGGAGAAGAGCTTGAACGTGTCCTCCCCCTCCTCCCCCCCCCTTTATAGCTAAGACCCCCTCCCCCTCTTCAATTCATGCAACTATTGTCCCCCCCCCCCCTTCATAGCTAAGCCTGACCCCCCCCTCCTCAATTCATGCAGCTATTATCCCCCCCTTTCATAGCTAAGACCCCCTCCCCCCTCCTCAATTCAGGCAGCTATTGTCCCCCCCCTACATAGCTAAGACCCCCTCCCCCTCTTCAATTCAGGCAGCTATTGTCCCCCCCCCCTTCATAGCTAAGACCCCCTCCCCCTCTTCAATTCATGCAGCTATTGTCCCCCCCCTTCATAGCTGAGACCCCCTCCCCCTCCTCAATTCATGTACCCATTTTCACCACGCCTTCCCACAGACATGTACGTTTAAATGTACGTACTGGAGACACTATAGCGACATCCTGGCGTTATCATGTTTTAAACGAGAGAGAAAAACGCCTGGTGGTGTTCGCTCTTTCGCCGTGGACGTTATTTTGCCTTGTCTGTGGCGTCTGTTTTGTGGCTTCGTCTGCCGCCACAGAGAGGCCTAGGGAGGCGAACCCCCCCCCCCCCCCCCCACGCTGTCTATGTCCACAGACAGACCCAGGGAGGCGAACCCTCCCTCGCTGGTCTATGCCCACAGACAGGCCCAGGGAAGCGAGAACCCCCGCTGGTCTGTATCCACAGACAGGCCCAGGGAAGCGAGAACCCCCGCTGGTCTGTGCCCACAGACAGGACCAGGGAGGCGAACCCCCCCGCTGGTCTGTGCCCACAGACAGGCCCAGGGAGGCGAACCCCCCCCCCCCCCATGGTCTGTGCCCACAGACAGGCCCAGGGAGGCGAACCCTCCGCTGGTCTATGTCCACAGACAGGCCCAGGGAGGCGAACCCTCCGCTGGTCTATGTCCACAGACAGACCCAGGGAGGCGAACCCCCCGGTGGTCTGTGCCTGTGTACATAACCCTATGTAATGTTGTGGTGTGTATATATATATATATGTCGTGTATGTGATGTTGATCGGGCAAGGTAATGATGGAGGAAGAGGAGGAACAACTGGCTTTGACCTGAACTAGATCGTGTGGGAAGGATTCGAACCCTGTGGTCACACACACACATACACACACATACACACACACACACACACACACACACACACACACACACACATTCACACATACACACACACATACATTCTCTCTCGTTTTTCTTTCTTATGAGAGAGAGAGAGAGAGAGAGAGAGAGAGAGAGAGAGAGAGAGAGAGAGAGAGAGAGAGAGAGAGGCAGTGGTATAGAAACACTCGTTCATCGTGTCACGAACGAGTGTTTCAGTAGTGCGTACCGTATTTGGTGGTCCGTGCGTTAGGGTGGGGGTGTCTACTTCTTCGTCTACTACTACTACTACTACTACTACTACTACTACTACTACTACTACTAATACTACTACTGCTATGGGCAATACGCGTTCGTTTCCGTCAAGTTTGTGGGTTTGTGTGCGACGGAGCGAGTCTCTCTCTCTCTCTCTCTCTCTCTCTCTCTCTCTCTCTCTCTCTCTCTCTCTCTCTCTCTCTCTCTCTCACACACACACACACACACGCACACATATACCCTTTCAGTCGACATTCTACCGTCGGTAACCCCCCCCCAGGCAAGTCTCCGTGGAGCTGTATTCACCACAGTAACCTTCGCACTTTTAACACATCATTGTGCTTTTTTTTTTCATGAACTCATTTTAGAATGAAACAAAAAAATGATATATATATATAAAATAGGAGGAGATCGGTCTGTGAAGCCCACATTGTGTTTAGAGTGACGGTCTGCGCTCTTGTGAACCATTGGGTCTGTTAAATGCCATTGTGTGAATGCCACCCGGTCTGTGTACCGCTGGATCTGTGTATCACTTGAGTCTGTTGAACACCATGACCGTGGATCACGGAGGCCACGTCTGTGGTAAAGAGATTGTCTGCGGTGTTCTTGGAATGATGTATAATCAACCCCCAGAGGAAGGGAAGGGAGGGAGGGAGGGAACCCTGAGGGAGGGAGGGAGGGAGGGTTGGAGGGAACCCTGAGGGAGGGAGGGAGGGTTGGAGGGCTGGCAGGAAACCCTGAGGGAGGGAGGGAACCCTGAGGGAGGGAGGGTTGGAGGGAACCCTGAGGGAGGGAGGGAGGGAGGGAACCCTGAGGGAGGGAGGGTTGGAGGGCTGGCAGGAAACCCTGGAATGCTGGAAGACCTTGAGACTGGCACTGGAGTCCAGGCTATGTGGAGGAGGAGGAGGAGGACTGGAAGATAGTGAAGGAAGACCTCAGTATGTGTGTGTATTGTGCCAAGCAAGGGGCGATCAGCGGCAGGAGGAGGAGGAGGAGCAGGGTTTCCTGTGTGTGGGAAGGGGTCCTTCGTGTGGACGAGGATCGATCTAAACCCCCTTCGCCAGCCTTCCTGCTTCAGGAGGACCTGCAGAAGGAGAGAGAGAGAGACAGAGATTTAGACATGTCTTACGAACACATAGTACACTTGTGTTTAATGACACGAAGAGCAAGGAAACAGCAAATAATTCACAGCATCTGTGAAGGCCAAAAAGAGAAACTAGAATATCCTCCATGATTTTGGCCCACCTGACATAAAGAGAATGTATATAGCGATGATAGCCAAGGTGTATAGAAGGAGGAGGAGGAGGGCAACACACACACACACACACACACACACACACACACACACACACACACACAGCCGCTGCCTCGCATCCAGAGATCTGACTTTACCGTAACCAAAAAAAGAGAGAGAGAGAGAGAGAGGCATTTAGTGTCGCTGGTGTAAACCAGGTGGATGGCGTTAGACGAGGAAGTGAGTCGGTGTCGCTACTCGTCTTGATGCCTTACGGGAGATGGGGCTGGTGAAGGACGCAAGTCTTAGGGGTTGTGGGCGAACATAATGTGAGAGGACACTTGGTCCTGCTCGTGTGTGTGTGTGTGTGTGTGTTGTGTGTGTGTGTGTAACACCAGTGATCAGCAGCCAAGGGTGGGAGGGAGAGGGCGGCGCGGGCGGCGCTGCCCGGCCCTTGGGAGATGTGAAATAACCCAAGGAAACAGAGGCTGGGCTGAGGTGGAGGTGCGAGTGTGGCCATGTAGTGAGTGACTGGGGTCCATGTGGAGGGAGAGAGAGAGGGAGAGAGAGAGAGAGAGAGAGAGAGAGAGAGAGAGAGAGAGAGAGGAGAGAGATGAGAGAGGTGAGAGAGATGAGAGAGGTGAGAGTTGATCACCCGCCCTTTTCGTGAAGAAACGAATGATGGAATAACATGCTACGCCACAGTGAATGTGGGGTTTACACACACACACACACACACACACACACACACAGGCACTTCCGTACTACTGGCACAAGGAAGTACATGCAGTAACTGATGTGTTAAGGGAGGTGGGGGTCGTAACGAGGCTGTTTGACACCGTGGCAATAGGCCAGACCACCATTGTGGTAGAGGGACATCAGTTGGTGGTAGAAGAAGGAGGGTGTTATGGAAGACCTGGTGGTAGATGAATGGGGGTAGACGCGAGAAGCGGTAGATAGGCGTATTGACGTACTGTCTACGGCCCGTCAAGGAGACGGGCGCTGGCGACGACGACGGAGGGCGAGAGGGGGGGTGTCAACTTTCTGTCTAGGGGGGCCCGTCAAGGGAGACGGGTGATGGCGACGGGGCGGCGCCCCCCCCCCCCCCCCCCCCCCCCCCCCCCGCCCCGCCCCGTCTATTGCCTTGGCATTTCGGGTGACTGGCCTCCCCTTCTCCCCCCCTCCCTCCCCCTCGCCATGAGGGGGAGGGGGTCAGAAAAAGTAGACCGTGGGTCTGTCTGCGGACCGTCGCGCGTGGTCCGGTACGTAGAGGACGCCCTTGACAGACCCTCACTCAGAGAGAGAGAGAGAGAGAGCAGTCAGTGTGTGCAGTGATCTTAAGTAACTGCCTGTTTGTTTGTGAGTATACCCATTTCTAATCACCAATTGGTAATGGCCTATTGGCAGTTATGTATCTGTAATCACCTACTGTGACTATCTCTACCTATATTTATAAACTGTCTATATGTAATTACCTTCCCGTATTTTCCTATTTAAACTGTCTATTTGCAGTGACCCATTTGTAATTGCCTGTTTGTAATGATCTATTTGTAATTACCAATTTGTAATTGCCTGTTTGTAATTACTTGTAATTACCACTTTGCACTGTACGGGGTGTTAGGGGGGAAAAGAGGGGGGGTTGTAAACTGGTGGGGGGGCCCCATCTCTTGTACATTGTCTCCCGTCAAATATTAGACTCACGCATGGTGTGTGTGTGTGTGTGTGTGTGTTGTGTGTGTGGGTGTGTGTGTGTGTGTGTGTGTGTTGTGTGTGTGTGTGGTGTGTGTGTGTGTGTGTGTGTGTGTGTTGTGTGTGTGGGTGTGTGTGTGTGTGTGTGTTGTGTGTGTGGGTGTGTGTGTGTGTGTGTGTGTTGTGTGTGTGTGTGGTGTGTGTGTGTGTGTGTGTGTGTGTGTTGTGTGTGTGGGTGTGTGTGTGTGTGTGTGTTGTGTGTGTGGGTGTGTGTGTGTGTGTGTGTATGTGTGTGTGTATGTGTGTGTGTGTGTGCACGTACGTTACCCTCTATCATCAACTCACCCCTGACTCTTCTCTCTTCCACGGTGGGTAAAACCCACTGGACCTCCTCCTCCTCCTTTACCAGCTGTATGTCCTGATCCCCCCCCCCCCAAGCTGGTAGGGGGCGAGGGGGCGGCACGTTCTCTCTCTCTCTCTCTCTCTCTCTCTCTCTCTCACACACACATTCATGATCCAACTCAAAACTCGCCTCCATTTCGAGTATTATTTTTGTCCCTATTTCTCTTTCTCTTTATCCCTCCATATTTCTCTTTTCTCTCGTTTTTTCTTCCACTCAGGGTCTTCCGTCTATGACTGGGGTCATACGCGTAGGCAAGGTCACCCTTGTGACCTTGTCCACGCGGGGTCAAGTGTCAAGCTCTGTGTTTATCATGATGTGTATATATATATATATATATATATATATATATATATATATATATGCTTCTTATATATATTTATTATATTTAATTGCCGTCTCCCGCGTTAGCGAGGTAGCGCAAGGAAACAGACGAAGGACTGGCCCTACCCACCCGCGTACACGTGTATATACATAAACGCCCACACACGCATGTATGCATACATACATATCCATTTCAGCGTACACTTACATATACATACACAGACCTATACATATATACACATGTACATATTCATTCTTGCTGCCTTCATCCATTCTCTTCGCCACCCCGCCACACACGAAATATATACATACATATTCCTATATATACATATATTCCTATGAGTCCACCACGGGGAAAATGAAACACGATAAGTTGCCAAGTGCACTTTCGTGTAATAATCACATCATCAGGGGAGACACAAGAGAGAAATATAACAGTCAGTTGTATATTTGTGAAAATGAGGGTGAGACATTAAAGTGACATATTATCTGAAGAAAATTGTAGAAAAACAACAAGAGAGAGCTGGTGAGTGTTGATCGTGGATTGGTCTTGTACAAACAGTGTGTATGTATGTATGTATGTTTGTATGTATATATATATATATATATATATATATATATATATATATATATATATATATATATATATGTATGTATGCACGTATGTATGTATGTATTCTGTGTATATGTATGTATGTATGTATGTATGTATGTATATCTATCGTCATATCTCTCCGCGGGTTGCATCCTCTCCCCCCACCCTCCTCCCCCCTCCTCCTCCTCGTCCTCCTCCTCCTCCTTCTTCCCTCCTCCTTCCCCTTCTTCTATCCCTCCCTCCCACTCCCTCCTTCTCACCACTGTGCAGATCCTGGTAGTACCATTCTACCTGGTCTGGTCTGGTCTGGTCGACCTGTCCGACCTCTGGTTGCCCCTCCCTCCTCTTCCTCCTCCAAGCGCCTCCTTAGCTTGCCCTCCTCCTCCCCTTCCCCTCCCCTCCCCTTCCCTCCCCCTCCCTCGGTTCCCCCCCTGCTCCAAGCGCGCCGCCCCCCCTCCACTCTTCCCACCTTACCCCTACCTCTCGCCCTTCACCCCTCCTCCAGACGTGTGTGTGTGTGTGTGTGTGTGTGTGTGTGTGTGTGTGTGCGTGTGTGTGTGTCTCCCGGGGCAAGAAAATAATATAAAAAAAAGTGGGTTTGGGTGAAGGTGGTCGAATGCCTCATGATCATTGGGGGGAAATTACGTCCCTCTCCAGAAAGGACGCTTGACCTGACCTCCCCCTCCTTCCCCTTCATGTCCGGGTACGTACGTACGTACGTACGTACGGATGGATGTACGGACGTACCCGGACGTACGTACGGACGTACGGACGGACGTCAGCTGGTTTTTAAGAGGGGGGGGAGAGGAAGGGGAAGGGGGGGAGGTCATTTTTTAGGGTTCATTTGGTTGATGGACTGAAATTTAAGTTTAGGTTTCGGACATCCACCCTGCTTCCTTTAGGGGAAGGGGGGGGAGAAGAAGAGGAGGGGGAAGAGGAGGAGGGGGAAGAAGAGGAGGAGGAGGAAGAAGAGGAGGAGGAGGAGGAAGAAGAGGAGGAGGAGGAAGAAGAAGAAGAGGAGAAGGAAGAAGAAGAGGAGGAAGAAGAGGAGGAGGAGGAGGAAGAAGAGGAGGAGGAGGAGGAGGAAGAGGAGGAGGAGGAAGAAGAAGAGGAGGGGAGGGAGGAGGAGGTCGTATGCTTCGCTAATTTTTGGTTGGGTGGTGAAGGCCCCCCCCTGCCTGGTGTGGGTGTGGGGGGGAAGGACGTCATGTAGATAGATAGATAAATAGATAGACATAGATAGATAGATAGATAGATAGATAGATAGATAGATAGAGAGAGAGAGAGAGAGAGAGAGAGAGAGAGAGAGAGAGAGAGAGAGAGAGAGAGACTGGTGGTGATGATGACGCGCCCTCCCCCCCTCCCTCCAACCCAGACCCAGCCATTCAGGCATCACAGGCATTTCCGTGTGGCTGAGGGAGGGAGAGGGAGGGAGAGGGAGGGAGGGAGGGAAGGAGGGAGGGAGGGAGGAAGGGAGGGTGAGGGAGGGAGGGAGAGAGGGAGG
>NC_092234.1:45223011-45225511 GCF_036320965.1 Panulirus ornatus | reverse complement strand
AGACACAAGGACAACACAACCAACCAGTCACACAACATAACACGGAGTTAACCTGCAACTGGAGGAGCAGGGTTGTGTAGACGTGTATATGATGATGTGTAGAAATACATATGAATATGTGTAGAAGTACATATGAAGATGTGTAGAAGTGTATATAAAGATGTGTAGAAGTACATAAGGAGACTGTAGAAGTGTATATGAAGATGTGTAGAAGTGCATATGAATATATGTAGAAGTACATATAAATATATATGTAGAAGTGCATATGGAGATTGTAGAAGTGTATATAAAGATGTGTAAATGTACATATGAATATATATATATATAGTGCATATGGAGATGTATAGAAGTACATATGAATATATGTAGAAGTACATATAAATATATATATATATATATATAGAAGTGCATATGGAGATTGTAGAAGTGTATATAAAGATGTGTAAATGTACATATGAATATATATATATAGTGCATATGGAGATGTATAGAAGTACATATAAATATATGTAGTGGATATGGAGATGTATAGAAGTACATATAAATATACGTAGCGCATATGGAGATGTATAGAAGTACATATGAATATATGTTGAAGTACATATGTGATATGAGAGTGGTTGGGGGGGGGGGGTGTAAACATAGTTTGGGAGATGGGAGGAGCTCCCCCCCCATGAGAGGGGACCTCCCTCCCTCCCTCCCACACACACACACACACACACACACACACACACACACACACACACACACACACACAGTAGCCATACATAGGAGAAAGCGTCTCACGTGATCAGCCAACATTCCTCAGTAACTTTCCTAAAATATGATATAGAAAACGGGTTGACGGCATCGGTTTGATCAGTGATGCCACACTGGGTGGCTACCCCCTTCCTCCAGTGATGCCATTGTGGGAGGCTACCCCTTGCTCCAGTGATGCCATTGTGGGCGGTTACCCCTGATCCAGTGATGCCACACTGGGAGGCTACCCCTTGCTCCAGTGATGCCATTGTGGGCGGTTACCCCCTTGCTCCAGTGATGCCATTGTGGGCGGTTACCCCTGATCCAGTGATGCCACACTGGGCGGCTACCCCATGCTCCAGTGATGCCACACTGGGCGGCTACCCCTTGCTCCAGTGATGCCACAGTGGGAGGCTACCCCTTCCTCCAGTGATGCCACAGTGGGCGGTTACCCCCTTGCTCCAGTGATGCCACACTGGGCGGCTACCCCTGTGGTGTGTGTGTGTGTGTGTGTGTGTGTGTGTGTGTGTGTGTGTGTGTGTGTGTGTGTGTGTGTAATACCAGGCCACAAGCAGTGATATGAAGCCAACTTAGAAACAGTGGAGATACAGCAGTGTTACCGGGCACTGGCGAGCGAGGGTGTGTGTTGGGGGGGGGGGAGGTGGGGACACACATCTTGAGTAATGATGTAAATACAACTGCTTCGTCGAGAGAGAGAGAGAGAGAGAGAGAGAGAGAGAGAGAGAGAGAGAGAGAGAGAGAGAGAGAGAGAGAGAGAGGCAGATATGGAGATGGATGGATAGGTAGATGGATACATAGGTAGATGAATAGATAGATAGATAGATAGATGGATTGATAGATAGATAGATAGATATATAGATAGATGAATAGTTAGATAGATAATAGTTATAGATAGATAAATCTATACATTAGATGGGTAGATAGATATATAGATAGATGAATAGTTAGATAGATAATAGTTATAGATAGATAAATCGATGTATTAGATATAGATAGATATAATGAGAATATATAGATATAAAGATAGATAGGTAGGTAAATAGGTAGATAGACAGATAGATGATAGATAGACAGTAGGATAAATAGATCGATCGATACAAGCCATGTCATAGTATCTATTCATTAACCATATGTGTCGTATGTGTTCGTGTATCTGTACGTGTTATAACACTTTATGTCTCCTCTCTCTCTCTCGCGCCCTCTCTGTCGCGCCCTCTCTCTCGCGCCCTCTCTCTCTCGCGCCCTCACTCTCGCGCCCTCTCTCTCGCGCCCTCTCTCTCGCGCCCTCTCTCTCGCGCCCTCTCGCGGGTGAGGTACGAGCGGGAGGCGGGTCCCTCCCTCCCGTGTTTTTCTGCGCCAAGGAGAACCAGCCAGCTGGACCGACTTACCCAGCTACTGGGAGGGGGAAAAAAAATGGAGTGTGCTCTGTGTGTGTGTGTGTGTGTGTGTGTGTGTGTGTGTGTGTGTGTGTGTGGCGTCGGTAGGCCAGGCCAGGCGCTCCTGGTGAAGGCGGGGGGATTGGAGATTGGACACTTGGTGAAACTTTCATGTGAATGGCATCAGACATGGATTATATACATTTATAAATATGGGAGAACTGTTGTGTTGCCTGGGACTCTGTTCGTATCCCGTTTGTCCCCCCCCCCCCCCCACAGGCATGTAAGCCTCTCTGTACCGCGAGATATGTTAGTACATGTACTGTTGTCTGTCCGTGTGTGGACCTGTCTCATGAGTGTACGAC
>NC_092234.1:45208011-45215511 GCF_036320965.1 Panulirus ornatus | reverse complement strand
ATATATATATATATATATATATATATATATATATATATATATATATATATATATATATATATATATATATATAAACTTGGTTAACCATCGCGTCGTAATTGGATAGTTACATTAGCACAGTAGTTAACACACACACACCACATGGCTTCACTAACAAAGCAGGATAGAGGTGAGGTGTTCAATTGAACAGCCATGCCCTTGTTCATATGCATTAGGTCGTTCGTGGGCGTTCACAGTGGTAGGTAGGTGGGAACAGGACTGTGTTCTCGTGTGTGTGTGTGTGTGTGTACGCCCTGTGGTTGGTGGAGCAAGGCGATGGTGGCGAGGAACTGTGGAGGGAAGGGGAGGGAAGGGGAGTGATTAACTGTTCATTACGTAACAGCCATGTGTAGATAAGGAGGGATAGGTAGGCCTATGTAGGTAAGGAAGGATGAGCACATATGTAGGTACGAGTGATGGGGGTACACATGTGTGGATACGAAAGGTGGGCAAGCGTATGTAAGTATGAGGCATGGGTGGGTATGAGGGATGGCCACATATACGTAAGTATGAGGCGTGGGTGGGTATGAGGGATGGGCAGGACGTGCGTATGAGGCGTGGGTGGGTATGAGGGATGGGCAGGACGTGCAGAAGAAGGGGCGGTGGTTCCCTGCTAGAGGCCACGAGGTCTTTGAGGGCGTGGGTGTCCGTCCACTGTGTACGTAGGGAGGCTCCGTGTGTACGTGTGTAGACACTCAGCGGAGGTGTACGTACTTGTAGGTACGAGGGAGGGAGGGAGAGGGCGTGACCATCCCCCCCTTAAACCCCCCCTGAAACTCCCTTTCCCCCCTTTGCTCCCTCCCCCTCCCCCCCCCTCTCTCACTCTTCCTGCCTAGGACTCCCTCCCTCCCTCCAGCCTCCCTCCCTCCCGCGTCATCCATGGGACTCTCTCCCTCCTGCCCTACCCCCCTCTCCCTCCCTTCAGCCTCCCTCCCTCCCTCCTTCCCTCCCTCCCGCGCGTCATCCCTGGGACTCTCTCCCTCCTGCCCTCCCTCCCTCCGCCCCTCCACGCCCTAGCACTCCCTCCTCAGGGCCAGGATCGGTTCCGGGAGAAACGTTCGTGTGGGACGCCCGCTGCCTGGCACTCCTTTTACCCCCCCCCCCCACCACCACCACCACCACTCCATCTCCTCCAATCTCTCTACCGCCTCCACATATATTCCACACTCCCTCCTCCTCCTCCTCCTCCTCCTCCTCCTCCTCCTCTTCTTCCTCTTCTTCTTCTTCTTCTTCTTCTTCTTCTTCTTCTTCTTCTCCATCAAACTCGTATGACTATTCCATCATCTACCTCAGTCCCCACTCTATCTATCCCCCTTCCATCACAGTCCTCCACCTCCATCCATCCCCTTCCATCGCTCTCCACACACACACACACACACACACATATATCTCTCTATCTATCTATCTATCTATCTATCTATCTATCTATATATATATATATATATATATATATATATATATATATATATATATATATATATATATATATGGAAAACCAATGAAAGCTGTGTAGGTATGTATATTTGCGTGTGTGGACGTATGTATATACATGTGTATGGGGGGGGGGCCATTTCTTTCGTCTGTTTCCTTGCGCTACCTCGCAAACGCGGGAAACAGCGACAAAGCAAAAATATATATATATATATATATATATATATATATATATATATATATATATATATATATATATATATATATCGACCCCTCTGTTTAAAGACCTGTCGTAAAGAAATGGTCGTGTCGTGATCAAACCCGTTTACTCATCTACCTGTCTACCAGGTCTACTGGTTATAGGGCAACCAGGCCATCTACCTACCTATCTACCAGGACTGCTGGTTATAGGCCAGCCATCTACCTATCTACCAGGAATGGAGATCTACCAGAGCCTTTCACCAGACCCCCAGCCTGAGTGACGTGGCTGCGTTTTCTACCGCATAGAAAATTGGCCTAATGTCCCCTGATGCCGGGGTTTGTAATACAGGAGGGGAAACTCGTGTGATTGGACAGTGTGTGTGTGTGTGTGTGTGTGTGTGTGTGTGTCGAGCATTCCATGAGGCAGTGGGCACTCCTCCACAAACCGTTTTCTCTCCTTGTGCCTCCCATGTTCTTCATTTGGTTTTCCCGTTTTCCCTCGAGACGCCGAGCGGGTGGAAATGAAATAAAATAAAAAAAAGAGAAAAAATAAATGAATAAATAACTCCTTCTGTCGATACGTGGATTCTCCGTCGCGTCGCGTATGAGAACGCGCGCACGCACGCACGCCACCACCCCTCCCCCCTTCCCCCACGCCCCCCTCCCTCCCTCCCTCCCTCCACGGAGTGGCGGGCGAAAGTCGTGCGTCGGGCTGGCTTGGCTGGGCTTGGGTCGACGTCATAGCGGTCGAAATTATGGTCGACCACAGGGGAGAAGGGGGGGGGGTGGTGAGGGAGAAGGGGGAAGGGGGTGAGGGAGAAGGGGAAGGGGGAGGAGGAAGGGGAAAGGGGGAGGGCGAGAAACCTAACCGGGAGGAGGGTAGGCACATCCGGTTAATCGAGGGTCGGACGAGAGAGGCCAGGCCAGACCCTCCCTCGTACGGCTCCTCCTCCTCCTCCACGTAGGCCGGTTCTTCGGTGGTCAGATGTCTCTCTGGTCCGGCATTTCATTGAATGTTATGAAGTTATTTCTATATATATAGTGACGTCAAGTTATTTCTATGTATATATATATATATATATATATATATATATATATATATATATATATATATATATATATATATATGTATATAGTGATTTAGACGTCAAGTTATTTCTATATATAGTGACGTCAAGTTATTTATATATATATAGTGACGTCAAGTTATTTCTATATATATAATGATTTAGAGTTATCCCTACAGTTAATTAAGACCTATAATAAAGTGATTTCCCTATAGCGATTTCGACCTAACAGTCACAGCGTAGTGTGTTTAAAGTAATGTTCAAAGTAGTTAGGAAAAACGCTTGGGGAAAAAAAGAAACAAAAAATGCCCACTGATGCCTTACCTGTCGTGCGATAGATAATAGCCCGATAGATGAATAGATAGAGCGCCTTCGATAGATAAAGGATCCCACCCCCTCTGGAAACGAAGGAGAGAGTAGAGAAATTGGTCGTTTAATAGGCCTGGGAAGTGCCACTGGAATCCCCAGTGGTGAAGGTTACGCGCGCGCAGAAGCCACTGGAGATGCGCCAGTGGTGGTGGTGGTGGAGGGGGGGGGAGGGTCTACCTAGCCAAGAGAAGCAGTGGGCACCCACTGGACGTGGTTCATGTAACCACAGCTGAAGATCAAGGTAATGGGTGGATATGGATACGACCCTTGAGCACGACGATACGACCCTTGAGCACGACGGTACCTGACCCTTGAGCACGACGGTACCTGACCCTTGAGCACGACGGTACCTGACCCTTGAGCACGACGGTACCTGACCCTTGAACACGACGGTACCTGACCCTTGAACACGAAGGTACCTGACCCTTGAGCACGACGATACCTGACCCTTGAGCACGACGGTACCTGACCCTTGAGCACGACGGTACCTGACCCTTGAGCACGACGGTACCTGACCCTTGAGCTCGACGGTACCTGACCCTTGAGCACGACGGTACCTGACCCTTGAGCACGACCTGACCTTTCGTTTTTAAAACCCCTTGACCCTCTCGTCAAAGGGTCAAAACCCCATCATCATACACCAGATCCATCGCCCGAATGGCCTTTGTAGCATTATCATCGCCCATCACCACCCAGCCGTACACACACACACACACAGACAACACACACACACACACACACACACACACACACACACACACACACACACAGACACACACACAACACAGACACACACACACAGACACACACACACACAACACACACACACACACACACACACACACACACACAACACACAGACACACACACACACACACACACACACACACACAGAGGGAGAGCCAGCTCAGTTTACGACGTCGGAAATGAGGGGACGTAAAAATGAATGAAAAAAAATGTATGATGATTCAATGAATGAATTAAGATCATTGTATGCAAGTCCAGTAAGCGTGAGGTGGGTCTGTAGGACGAGGTGATGTGTCTGTGTCTGTGTGTCTGTGTCTGTCTGTGTGTCTGTGTCTGTGTGTGTTTGTGTCTGTTTGTGTGTCTCTGTGTCTGTCTGTGTCTGTCTGTGTGTCTGTCTGTCTGTTTGTGTCTGTTTGTGTGTCTCTGTGTCTGTCTGTATCTGTCTGTGTGTCTGTGTCTGTCTGTGAGTCTGTGTCTGTGTCTGTTTGTGTCTGTTTGTGTGTCTCTGTGTCTGTCTGTATCTGTCTGTGTGTCTGTGTCTGTCTGTATCTGTCTGTGTGTCTGTGTCTGTGTCTGTCTGTATCTGTCTGTGTGTCTGTCTGTATCTGTCTGTGTGTCTGTGTCTGTCTGTGTGTTTGTGTCTGTCTGTGTGTCTGTGTCTGTCTGTATCTGTCTGTGTGTCTGTGTCTGTCTGTGTGTCTGTGTCTGTCTGTATCTGTCTGTGTGTCTGTCTGTATCTGTCTGTGTGTCTGTGTCTGTCTGTGTGTCTGTGTCTGTCTGTATCTGTCTGTATCTGTTTGTGTGTCTGTGTGTCTGTCTGTGTCTGTGTAAGGGAAGACAGTGACATGGGGGGGAGGGGGTGGATTTCACATCCCTCCACCCACACAGACACAGACCACAGCAATGAATAATAATAGATAACCACTTAAAGAAAAAAACAGAAATGAATATGATTAAAAAAAGAAAAAAATGGAAGAATGTTGGAGAATATTTGAGATGCTATACGAATGGAAAAGGCTAACTGGATATAAAGGCCAAGAGAAGATATATATATATATATATATATATATATATATATATATATATATATATTATTAGTGAAAGAGAAGAGAGAGGCATTTGGACGATTTTTGCAGGGAAAAAATGCAATTGAGTGGGAAAAGTATAAAAGAAAGAGACAGGAGGTCAAGAGAGAGGTGCAAGAGGTGAAAAAAAGGGCAAATGAGAGTTGGGGTGAGAGACTATCAGTAAATTTTAGGGAGAATAAAAAGATGTTCTGGAAGGAGGTAAATAGGGTGCGTAAGACAAGGGAGCAAATGGGAACTTCAGTGAAGGGCGTAAATGGGGAGGTGATAACAAGTAGTGGTGATGTGAGAAGGAGATGGAATGAGTATTTTGAAGGTTTGTTGAATGTGTCTGATGACAGAGTGGCAGATATAGGGTGTTTGGGTCGAGGTGGTGTGCAAAGTGAGAGGGTTAGGGAAAATGATTTGGTAAACAGAGAAGAGGTAGTAAAAGCTTTGCGGAAGATGAAAGCCGGCAAGGAAGCAGGTTTGGATGGTATTGCAGTGGAATTTATTAAAAAAGGGGGTGACTGTATTGTTGACTGGTTGGTAAGGTTATTTAATGTATGTATGACTCATGGTGAGGTGCCTGAGGATTGGCGGAATGCGTGCATAGTGCCATTGTACAAAGGCAAAGGGGATAAGAGTGAGTGCTCAAATTACAGAGGTATAAGTTTGTTGAGTATTCCTGGTAAATTATATGGGAGGGTATTGATTGAGAGGGTGAAGGCATGTACAGAGCATCAGATTGGGGAAGAGCAGTGTGGTTTCAGAAGTGGTAGAGGATGTGTGGATCAGGTGTTTGCTTTGAAGAATGTATGTGAGAAATACTTAGAAAAGCAAATGGATTTGTATGTAGCATTTATGGATCTGGAGAAGGCATATGATAGAGTTGATAGAGATGCTCTGTGGAAGGTATTAAGAATATATGGTGTGGGAGGCAAGTTGTTAGAAGCAGTGAAAAGTTTTTATCGAGGATGTAAGGCATGTGTACGTGTAGGAAGAGAGGAAAGTGATTGGTTCTCAGTGAATGTAGGTTTGCGGCAGGGGTGTGTGATGTCTCCATGGTTGTTTAATTTGTTTATGGATGGGGTTGTTAGGGAGGTAAATGCAAGAGTCTTGGAAAGAGGGGCAAGTATGAAGTCTGTTGGGGATGAGAGAGCTTGGGAAGTGAGTCAGTTGTTGTTCGCTGATGATACAGCGCTGGTGGCGGATTCATGTGAGAAACTGCAGAAGCTGGTGACGGAGTTTGGTAAAGTGTGTGGAAGAAGAAAGTTAAGAGTAAATGTGAATAAGAGCAAGGTTATTAGGTACAGTAGGGTTGAGGGTCAAGTCAATTGGGAGGTGAGTTTGAATGGAGAAAAACTGGAGGAAGTGAAGTGTTTTAGATATCTGGGAGTGGATCTGTCAGCGGATGGAACCATGGAAGCGGAAGTGGATCATAGGGTGGGGGAGGGGGCGAAAATTTTGGGAGCCTTGAAAAATGTGTGGAAGTCGAGAACATTATCCCGGAAAGCAAAAATGGGTATGTTTGAAGGAATAGTAGTTCCAACAATGTTGTATGGTTGCGAGGCATGGGCTATGGATAGAGTTGTGCGCAGGAGGATGGATGTGCTGGAAATGAGATGTTTGAGGACAATGTGTGGTGTGAGGTGGTTTGATCGAGTAAGTAACGTAAGGGTAAGAGAGATGTGTGGAAATAAAAAGAGCGTGGTTGAGAGAGCAGAAGAGGGTGTTTTGAAATGGTTTGGGCACATGGAGAGAATGAGTGAGGAAAGATTGACCAAGAGGATATATGTGTCGGAGGTGGAGGGAACGAGGAGAAGAGGGAGACCAAATTGGAGGTGGAAAGATGGAGTGAAAAGGATTTTGTGTGATCGGGGCCTGAACATGCAGGAGGGTGAAAGGAGGGCAAGGAATAGAGTGAATTGGAGCGATGTGGTATACAGGGGTTGACGTGCTGTCAGTGGATTGAATCAAGGCATGTGAAGCGTCTGGGGTAAACCATGGAAAGCTGTGTAGGTATGTATATTTGCGTGTGTGGACGTGTGTATGTACATGTGTATGGGGAGGGTTGGGCCATTTCTTTCGTCTGTTTCCTTGCGCTACCTCGCAAACGCGGGAGACAGCGACAAAGTATAAAAAAAAAAAAAAAAAAAAAAAAAAAATATATATATATATATATATATATATATATATATATATATATATATATATATATATATATATATATATATCTTTTTTCTTTCAAACTATTCGCCATTTCCCGCATTAGCAAGGTAGCGTTTAAGAACAGAGGACTGGGCCTTGAGGGAAAACCCTCACCTGGCCCAATTCTCTGTTCCTTCTTTTGGAAAATTAAAAAAAAAAACGAGAGGGGAGGATTTCCAGCACCCCGCTCCCTCCCCTTTTAGTCGCCTTCTACGACACGCAGGGAATACGTGGGAAGTATTCTTTCTCCCCTATCCCCAGGGATATATATATATATATATATATATATATATATATATATATATATATATATATATATATATATATATATATTAACGCCCACTACGGCATTATTTAGGTCCAGTAAAAGC
>NC_092234.1:45195511-45200511 GCF_036320965.1 Panulirus ornatus | reverse complement strand
GATGTACGAACGGATGCGTGGCTGGGTCGCGTACTGGATTGAAACCCGGATATTAGACTTTACCTCCGTAGCGACCCACGTCATTACGGGGGCGACCCTGTCTTCCTGGAGGAGGAGGAGGAAGAAGAGGAGGAGGAAGAAGAAGAGGAGGAGGAGGAGGAGGAAGTTTCCGGAGCGCGTAGGGAGAAAGCTTGGCGGGTCGTGTGTGGGAGTCCGGTTTGTACGCCAACGCTACGAAGACGACCATGACTGGTTACTGGCTTTGATACAACTACTACCACACTACCACCACCACTACCACACTACTACCACCACACTACTACTACCACACTACTACCACACTACCACCACTACCACACTACTACCACTACCACCACTACCACACTACCACCACTACCATACTGCCACCACCACTACCACACTACTACCACTACCATACTGCCACCACCACTACCACACTAAATACCACACTCCCACCACACTACCATCACCACTAAACCCCACCTACACCACCCACCACAGTACCTACCACTACCATACTGCCACCACCACTACCACACTAACTACCACCTAATCCCACCACACTACCATCACACTACCACACTAACCACCACTACCACACCACTAACCACACTACCACCACCACTACCACACTACACCACTACCATAAAATGCCACCACCACTACCACACTCCACCAACCCACTAACCATCACCACTACCAGACACTACCACCACTACCACACCACTACCACACTACCACACTACCACCACTACCATACTGCCACCACCACTACCACACTACTACCACACTACCACCACACTACCATCACCACTACCACACTACCACCACTACCACACCACTACCACACTACCACCACCACTACCACACTACTACCACACTCCCACCACACTACCACCACCACTACCACACTACCCCCACTACCACACTACCACCACTACCATACTGCCACCACCACTACCACACTACTACCACACTCCCACCACACTACCACCACCACTACCACACTACCACCACTACCACACCACTACCACACTACTACCACCACTACCACACTACTACCACACTCCCACCACACTACCACCACCACTACCACACTACCCCCCACTACCACACTACCACCACTACCATACTGCCACCACCACTACCACACTACTACCACACTCCCACCACACTACCACCACCACTACCACACTACCCCCACTACCACACTACCACCACTACCATACTGCCACCACCACTACCACACTACTACCACACTCCCACCACACTACCATCACCACTACCACACTACCACCACTACCACACCACTACCACACTACCACCACACCACTACCACACCACTACCACACTACTACCACCACTACCACACTACTACCACACTCCCACACACTACCACCACACTACCACACTACCACCACACCACTACCATCACCACTACCACACTACCACCACTACCACACTACTACCACCACTACCACACTACTACCACACTCCCACCACACTACCATCACCACTACCACACTACCACCACTACCACACCACTACCACACTACCACCACACCACTACCACACCACTACCACACTACTACCACCACTACCACACTACTACCACACTCCCACCACACTACCACCACCACTACCACACTACCCCCACTACCACACTACCACCACTACCATACTGCCACCACCACTACCACACTACTACCACACTCCCACCACACTACCATCACCACTACCACACTACCACCACTACCACACCACTACCACACTACCACCACCACTACCACACTACCACCACTACCACACTACCACCACTACCATACTGCCACCACCATTACCACACTACTACCACACTCCCACCACACTACCACCACTACCACACCACTACCACACTACCACCACACCACTACCACACCACTACCACACTACTACCACCACTACCACACTACTACCACACTCCCACCACACTACCATCACCACTACCACACTACCACCACTACCACACCACTACCACACTACCACCACACCACTACCACACTACCCCCACTACCACACTACCACCACTACCATACTGCCACCACCACTACCACACTACTACCACACTCCCACCACACTACCACCACCACTACCACACTACCATCACCACTACCACACTACCACCACTACCATACTGCCACCACCACTACCACACCACTACCACACTCCCACCACACTACCATCACCACTACCACACTACCACCACTACCACACCACTACCACACTCCCACCACACTACCATCACCACTACCACACTACCACCACTACCACACCACTACCACACTACCACCACACCACTACCACACCACTACCACACTACCACCACCACTACCACACCACTACCACACTACCACCACCACTACCACACCACCAGCGTCAGGACTGGTCTGGTTTGGTGGTGTTCATATTTTTTCTGTCGTATGTGACATATGTCACCTTGAACTGTTAATGTTGGAGGTTGTTGGCAGTGTTGGAGATTGTAGACTTGGAGATTGTTGGTAATGTTGGAGATTGTTGACGGTGTTGGAGATTATAGACGGTGTTGGAGGTTGTAGACAATGTTGGAGATTATAGACAATGTTGGAGATTATAGACAATGTTGGAGATTGTAGACAATGTTGGAGATTGTAGACAGTGTTGGAGATTATAGACAATGTTGGAGATTATAGACAATGTTGGAGATTATAGACAATGTTGGAGATTGTAGACAATGTTGGAGATTATAGACAATGTTGGAGATTGTAGACAATGTTGGAGATTGTTAACAGTGTTGGAGATGGTTGAGAGCGTCTCCGTCCCCACCCCCCTCCCCTCTCCACACTCCAACCTGCACACCGCCTTCGTTGACCTCTGACCTGTCCATGACCTGGTGGTTATGACCTCGCTCCTCACAACCATAACGGCATGGTTACCATTCGTAACAACCCCCTCTTCCCCCTTCCCTCCTTCCCTCCTTTTTCCCCTTCCTTCCTTCCCTCACCCACCTCCTCCTTCCCCCCCACACCCCCTCCCCCTACTCCCCTCCCCTCCCCTCCCCCCTCACAAGATGGCGTCTGCTCATGGATACATCATCCTTCATGTATATATATACACACACACATATATATATATATATATATATATATATATATATATATATATATATATATATATATATATATATATATATATATATATATATATATACATCCTTCATAAGTGCTTGTTTATCTGTTTAATTGCACCCCCCGCCCCCCCCACCTTTCCCCTCCCCCCTGAATGACTCGTCAATTTGGCCAGTAAATTGAGGATGAGAGAATTCACACATACACACTCCGTTTTCTATCCTGAATTCATATATATATATATATATATATATATATATATATATATATATATATATATATATATATATATATATATATATGTGTGTGTGTGTGTGTGTGTGTGTGTGTGTGTTTATATATATATATATATATATATATATATATATATATATATATATATATATATATATGTATGCAGGATTCGCTCCTCCCTTGTTAATCTGTTGAAGGATTCGCCATTCGATCTCCCGGATCCAGTGTGGGATTCGAAACCCAGCGAGCGAATCCCTTTCCCCTCCTCGTGCCGCAAGGATGGAGCCAGAGGGAGGAGGGAGGATGGAGCCAGAGGGAGGAGGGAGGAGGCAGGATGGAGCCAGAGGGAGGAGGGAGGAGGCAGGATGGAGCCAGAGGGAGGAGGGAGGATGGAGCCAGAGGGAAGAGGGAGGAGGCAGGATGGAGCCAGAGGGAGGAGGGAGGATGGAGCCAGAGGGAAGAGGGAGGAGGCAGGATGGAGCCAGAGGGAGGAGGGAGGATGGAGCCAGAGGGAAGAGGGAGGAGGCAGGATGGAGCCAGAGGGAGGAGGCAGGATGGAGCCAGAGGGAGGAGGGAGGAGGCAGGATGGAGCCAGAGGGAGGAGGCAGGATGGAGCCAGAGGGAGGAGGGAGGAGGCAGGATGGAGCCAGAGGGAGGAGGGAGGAGGCAGGATGGAGCCAGAGGGAGGAGGCAGGATTCAGCCAGAGGGAGGAGGGAGGAGGCAGGATGGAGCCAGAGGGAGGAGGGAGGAGGCAGGATGGAGCCAGAGGGAAGAGGGAGGAGGCAGGATGGAGCCAGAGGGAGGAGGGAGGAGGCAGGATGGAGGCAGAGGGAGGAGGGAGGAGGCAGGATGGAGCCAGAGGGAGGAGGGAGGATGGAGCCAGCCAACTTTAAGAAGTGATTTTGATGTCAGACTAACAGTAAATTCGACACACGACCTGTGGACATAACTACTGTATATATGACTGACTTCAAGCAAGCTATATATATATATATATATATATATATATATATATATATATATATATATATATATATATATATATGTATAGCCACGTAAAAGGACGAGACCATATGTATATATATATATATATATATATATATATATATATATATATATATATATATATATATATATATATGCTCATATATAAAGCCTTTTCATAGCTTATTTCACCCAGGATTGCTAACTGTAGCGTCGCGATGTCTCGCTAAAAGTAGCGGGTCGCGTCTTGGGCCAAGCCTCCGTCAGTGGGGCCAGGCTGCCCCGGGGGGCGCGCCCGGGGCGTCCCGAGCATCTGGTGTGGGGCTAGCCCCTGCTGGGGCGGGGGTAGGTGGGGGGGGGACGTTGGGGCCCCCAAAGGGTCTGTTCCAGTTTGTTATAGCCCCATGGGGCGTCTCCTCCAGCCCCCCCCCAAAAGGGTCTGTCTTAGCCCCAAGAGGTCTTCTCGACCCCCAAGGGGTCTCTTCTAGCCCCAAGAGGTCTCTTACCACCCCCCAAGGGGTCTTTCCCAGCCCCAAGGGGTCTCCACACAGGCCCCAAAAGGGTCTCCTCCAGCCCTGAAGAGGTGTCTCTCAGCCCCAAAGGGGTCTCTTCCAGCC
>NC_092234.1:45185511-45190511 GCF_036320965.1 Panulirus ornatus | reverse complement strand
GACAGGTCCACTCCCAGATATCTAAAACACTTCACTTCCTCCAGTTTTTCTCCATTCAAACTCACCTCCCAATTGACTTGACCCTCACCCCTACTGTACCTAATAACCTTGCTCTTATTCACATTTACTCTCAACTTTCTTCTTCCACACACTTTACCAAACTCAGTCACCAGCTTCTGCAGTTTCTCACATGAATCAGCCACCAGCGCTGTATCATCAGCGAACAACAATTGACTCACTTCCCAAGCTCTCTCATCCCCAACAGACTTCATACTTGCCCCTCTTTCCAGGACTCTTGCATTTACCTCCTTTACCACCCCATCCATAAACAAATTAAACAACCATGGAGACATCACACACCCCTGCCGCAAACCTACATTCACGGGGGAAATGAAACACAAGAATTTCCCAAGTGCACTTTCGTGTAATAATCACATCATCATCAATGGAGATATATATATATATATATATATATATATATATATATATATATATATATATATATATATATATATATATATATATATATATATATGGCGGGGAGGATCCTGGAGTCGTTTTTAACTTGGTTGTGAATAAGTTTAGATGGGCGTGGCCGTCGTTGAGGCGTGGCCGTGCTACGTACAGGAATTTCCCCCCAGACACGCCTCCCTCCCCCCCGCGCGCCTGATTAACGTACCGTCGTGGTCGTGGTACTGTGGACGCACGACGGTACACGGAGGTACGACCTCTGCCAGATGTGTACACTGCCTGGCCTATGGTTTGATGGTACGTACGCACGTGTACCGTGTGATGGTACGTACGCACGTGTACCGTGTGATGGTACGTACGCACGTGTACTGTGTGATGGCACGTACGCACGTGTACCGTGGGATGGTACGTACGCACGTGTACCGTGTGATGGTACGTACGCACGTGTACCGTGTGATGATACGTACGCACGTGTACCGTGTGATGGTACGTACGCACGTGTACCGTGGGATGGTACGTACGCACGTGTACCGTGTGATGGTACGTACGCACGTGTACCGTGTGATGATACGTACGCACGTGTACTGTGTGATGGCACGTACGCACGTGTACTGTGTGATGGTACGTACGCACGTGTACCGTTTGATGGTACGTGCGCACGTGTACCGTTTGATGGTACGTACGCACGTGTACCGTTTGATGGTACGTGCGCACGTGTACCGTTTGATGGTACGTGCGCACGTGTACCGTGTGATGGTACGTACGCACGTGTACTGTGTGATGGTACGTACGCACGTGTACCGTGTGATGGTACGTACGCACGTGTACCGTGTGATGGTACGTACGCACGTGTACCGTGTGATGGTACGTACGCACGTGTACTGTGTGATGGCACGTACGCACGTGTACCGTTTGATGGTACGTGCGCCCGTGTACCGGGGAAAATGAAACACAAGTTCCCAAGTGCACTTTCGTGTAATAATCACATCATGTATATATTCTTTTTTATTATTATACTTTGTCGCTGTTTCCCGCGTTAGCGAGGTAGCGCAAGGAAACGGACGAAAGAAATGGCCCAACCCACCCACATACACATGTATATACATACACACCCACACACACGCACATATACATACCTATACATTTTCACTTATACATACACAGACATATACATATATACAATGTACATATTCATACATGCCGCCTTCATCCATTCCCGTCGCCACCCCGGCCACACATGGAATAGCATCCCCCTGGGGCCTTGGGGGGGGAGGGGGGGGAGAATACATCTCCTTGAACACTTTATTCCCTGTATCATAACTTTACTAACTTTTATGTAATGGTTGTAATGATTTCTGTCTCGGTAACTTGGACGATTATGTATATATATATATTTTATTTTCTTTGTACGATGATGATGATGATCCGTGCGTGCGTGCGTGGCTTAGCTCATGATGGTAGTGGAATGCCTCTCCTGACCACAATGTGTGTTCACGTGGCGTGTTCATGACATACAGACACACACACACACACACACACACACACACACCATATGTGGGAGACAGGTGGGTTTCTCTCAGGGTAGATGTTACGTCTATCTATCCTTGTGTCTGTCTGTCTGTCTGTCTGTCTGTCTATCCAAGGGGTCGTCCCGTCGTGTTCAAGGGGTGTCGTACCGTCGTGTTTGTTCAAGGGGTCGTACGGTCGTGTTCAAGGGGTGTCCTCCCGTCGTGTTCAAGGGGTGTCGTACCGTCGTGTTCAAGGGGTGTCGTCCCGTCGTGTTCAAAGGGTCGTACCGTTGTGTTCAAGGGGTCGTACCGTCGTGTTCAAGGGGTCGTCCCGTCGTGTTCAAGGGGTCGTCCCGTCGTGTTCAAGGGGTCGTCCCGTCGTGTTCAAGGGGTGTCGTCCCGTCGTGTTCAAGGGGTCGAACCGTCGTGTTCAAGGGGTGTCGTACCGTCGTGTTCAAGGGGTGTCGTACCGTCGTGTTCAAATGGTCGTCCCGTCGTGTTCAAAGGGTCGTCCCGTCGTGTTCAAGGGGTGTCGTCCCGTCGTGCTCAAGGGGTGTCGTCCCGTCGTGTTCAAGGGGTGTCGTTCCGTCGTGTTCAAGGGGTGTCGTCCCGTCGTGTTCAAGGGGTGTCGTTCCGTCGTGTTCAAGGGGTGTCGTCCCATCGTGTTCAAGGGGTCGTACCGTCGTGTTCAAAGGGTCGTACCGTGGTGTTTGTTCAAGGGGTCGTACGGTCGTGTTCAAAAGGTCGTACCGTCGTGTTCAAGGGGTCGTACCGTCGTGTTCAAGTTCAAGGGGTCGTACCCTCACTCTCAAGGGGCTAGTATGTTGACCCACCAGGTTGGTAGGTAGGTAGGTAGGTTGGTAGGTAGGTAGGTAGGTAGGTAGGTAGGTAGGTAGGTAGGTAGGTAGGCAAGCTGGTAGGTAGGTAGGTAGGTAGGTAGGTAGGTAGGTTGGTAGGTAGGTAGGTAGGTAGGTTGGTAGGTTGGTAGGTAGGTAGGTAGGTAGGTAGGTAGGTAGGCAAGCTGGTAGGTAGGTAGGTAGGTAGGTAGGTAGGTTGGTAGGTAGGTAGGTAGGTAGGTAGGTAGGCAAGCTGGTAGGTAGGTAGGTAGGTAGGTAGGTAGGCAAGTTGGTAGTTAGGTAGGTAGGTTGGTAGGAAGGTCGGTAGGTAGGTAGGTCGGTAGGTAGGTAAGTTCGTAGGTAGGTAGGTAGGTAGGTAGGTAGGTTGGTAGGTAGGTAGGTAGGTAGGTAGGTAGGTTGGTAGGTAGGTAGGTAGGTAGGTAGGTAGGTAGGTTGGTAGGTAGGTAGGTAGGTAGGTAGGTAGGCAAGCTGGTAGGTAGGTAGGTAGGTAGGTAGGTTGGTAGGTAGGTAGGTAGGTAGGTAGGTAGGTAGGTAGGTAGGTAGGCAAGTTGGTAGTTAGGTAGGTAGGTTGGTAGGAAGGTCGGTAGGTAGGTAGGTAGGTCGGTAGGCAAGCTGGTAGGTAGGTATGTTGGTAGGTTAGTAGGTAGGTAGGTAGGTAGGAGGGTCGGTAGGTCGGTCGGTAGGTAGGTAGGTAGTTAGGTAGGTAGGAGGGTCGGTAGGTAGGTAGGTAGGTAGGTAAGCTGGTAGGTAGGCACGTTGGTAGGTTGGTAGGTATGTAGGCAGGCAGGTAGGTATGTTGGTAGGTTAGTAGGTAGGTAGACAAGGAGAGGGGTAGTGTGTGTAGGTACCTACACACACACTCCCCCCTACGCCCACACACACCACCGTGCTCCTCCCGTATTTGGGGGCGGCGCACCCCCCTCCCCACACAACCAACATGCCCCCCCCTCCCCCCCTCCCCCTCCCCCCCTCCCAAGCTTCCTGATCTCTCTTTACGTCGCTGTGGCTACACCCTCCCCCCTCCCCCCCTCCTCCCTCCTCCCCTCCCCTCCCCTCATCCCTCCCCTCCTCCCTCCTCCCCTCATCCCTCCCCTCCTCCCTCCCCTCCCCTCCCCTCCCTCCATCCATCCTCCCTCCCCTCCCCTCAGATACCCTTCCCTTTCCCCCCGCCTCTCTCTCTCCCCCACCTCCTCCTCCTCCTCCTCCTCCCAGGCACTTCTCCTCTCTCTCTCTCTCTCTCTCTCTCTCTCTCTCTCTCTCTCTCTCTCTCTCTCTCTCTCTCTCTCTCTCTCTCTCTCTCCCTAACACCCACGTGTCTGTGTTGGAGGGGGGGGGGGAGAGAAAGAAGATGTGTCTACACACACACACACACACACACACACAGCAAAACACCTTCAAAATGAAGAAAACGTAAATTTGGGTCAAAGATTTTCCAAAATCACATCAACTTTATATTAAATTCTTGTTTCCACTTCTCGTGTGTGACTGTATTGATGTAAATACAACATGACATATAGTACACAAGAATGAATACAATAACCAAAATACAATCCTCCACCTCCTGAGTATTGTATAAACGCGATCATAGAAAACGGGTTGTGGTCGTCAGGGGAGAACACACATTTTCACTTTTACGAATAAAAAATAAAATCATAAAAATCCCTTTTCTTTTTTTTAGATTTTTCTTTTGTTTGATACGCTTCATAGAATTAGTGAGACGTTAAATGCTAAAACTTTTACTTTTATCTTGTGTGAAATGTGTGTGATAGATGAACCACACACACACACACACACACACACATGATTGTAATGGCCCTTTTTTTGTTTTTTAAACGCCCATACCTGGTTTTCCGAGCCAGGTATTTAAAATTTTGCATAGTATGGCCTTCTCTCTCTCTCTCTCTCTCTCTCTCTCTCTCTCTCTCTCTCTCTCTCTCTCTCTCTCTCTCTCTCTCTCTCTCTCTCGTATATTATTGGAGTGTGGGAGGATCTCTGGGGGGGAGGGGAGGGAGGGGGGATCATGATGATGGAGGAAGAGAGAGAAATTCTTTAAGAAAAAGAAAAAAAAGAAAAAGAAGAAAAAATACCCTCTGGACATCCGGTAGTGGGGGGGTGGGGGGTAGGGGGGTCAGGTTGGCTGAGCCACTTAACTTGGTTACTTTAG
>NC_092234.1:45158011-45173011 GCF_036320965.1 Panulirus ornatus | reverse complement strand
TGTAGTAGTAGTAGTAGTAGTAGATGTAGTAGTAGTAGTAGTAGTAGATGTAGTAGTAGTAGTAGTAGTAGTAGTAGATGTAGTAGTAGTAGTAGTAGTAGATGTAGTAGTAGTAGATCTACCCCCCGGATACAGGCAGGAAGTGACCTTGAGGTGGAGGAGGTGGTGTGTGGGGGGTAGGGGGTGGTGGTGGTGGGTGGGAGGGGGTAGGGGGGGTGGGGGGGCACATAAAAAGAACAACTGAATTGGTGGTTTATCGTGAAAGCAACGCCAGGACCAGCCGGGGAGGGGAGGGGAAGGGGAGATGGAGGGGGAAGTAGGGGTAGGTAGACGCGGAAACTGGGTGGTGGGGGAGGGGAGATGAGGGGAAGGGGGGGAGGGAGGGAGGAAGTACGCGAAGGCCGTGTTCTACAGGGGGAGGGGAAGAGGGGGAGGGGAAGAGGGAGGGGGAAAAGGGCTTTTTAAAGTGGGTATGTGGTGGGTATGTGGGAGGGGAAGGGGAGAGGGAGGGGGAAGTAGGGGTAGGTAGACGCGGAAACTGGGTGGTGGGGGAGGGGAGATGAGGGGAAGGGGGGGGAAGGAGGAGGGAGGAAGTACGCGAAGGCCGTGTTTTAAAGGGGGGAGGGGGAAGAGGGAGGGGGAGAAGGGCTTTTTAAAGTGGGTATGTGGTGGGCTGCCGCCCCTGTGCTCCCCCCCCCACCCCTCCCCCCTCTCCCCCCAACCCACCCCTCCGCTGCTGCTGTGGTAGTGGTGGGTGGGGGGGGGGGTGGTCCTGGCAGACAGTGAGATATCTCTAATCTATCCATTTCTCTCTCTCTCTCTCTCTCTCTCTCTCTCTCTCTCTCTCTCTCTCTCTATGTATGTATTTATGTATGTATCTATCTATTTATCTGTCTATCTATGTCTTAATCTGTTTGTCTATATATGTGTGTATGTATGTATCTATCTATCTCTCTATCTATCTATATATCTATTTCTGTATCTGTGTCTATTTATCTATCGATCTATCTATTTATCTATCTATCTATCTATCTATCTATCTGTCTGTCTATCTGTGGGACCCATTGGTTTCCGTGGACTGCCCATCTGTAGCTGTGGTATGGGATGATGGGGCAGCTGGTTTGTGATGGGGGGGAGGAAAGAAGGGGCGGGATGGGGGAGGGGTCGTCTTCTCATACACCACGAGGCTGGGGGGGGAGGGAGAGAGAGGGGAGGGGGGGTGTGGTGGTGTACCCTCCCCCTCCCCTCTCTCCCCCCAGTAGCGTCCTCATGTACTCCTTTCCTTCCCCCTTCCCCCCACTCTCCCCCTCCTTCCCTCCCTCCCCCTTCCCCATCTCGTACAAATGCGACGCCCTTGAGAAGTCGTAATTGTTACGTCTGTCGTAATATTTGGCCAAGTGTACACCCGGACCCATGCGTGGTGGGGGCATGTCTCGACCCCCGCAGGTGGGTGATGAAAAGGGAGGGAAGGGGAGGAGACAGAGCAAGTCGCTGGTGCTGGTGGTATGATAAGGGGACGACCATCGGCGACTGGGGTGCGCCCTCGTGGCCGGCTCACGAACTACAGGGCGAAACACCCCAACCCCCTCCAAGACGGGAAACTCCCCTTCACTCACGCGTCACGCCCGCGTTCCCCGCTGCTCTCGAAGGAGTGTTTTTTCTTTTTCTTTTTCTTTTTCCTGCAGTAGACGTAATTAAGGTAATTGCTGCGTCTTCTCACGGTGATTACATTGTATGGGAATGCTGACGGAAATGATGATTTATGTGTAATTAGGGAGGCAGGAGTCTAATTGAGAACAGTGAAGTGAATATATATATATATATATATATATATATATATATATATATATATATATATATATATATATATATATATATATATATATATTTCATACTATTTGCCATCTCCTGCGTTAGCGAGGTAGCGTTAAGAACAGAGGACTGAGCCTTTGAGGGAATATCCTCACCTGGCCCCCTTCTCTGTTCCTTCTTTGGGAAAATGAAAAACGAGAGGGGAGGATTTCCAGCCTCCTGGCTCCCTCCCCTTTTAGTCGCCTTCTACGACACGCAGGGAATACGTGGGAAGTATTCTTTCTCCCGTATCTCCAGGGATGATATATATATATATATATATATATATATATATATATATATATATATATATATATATATATATATTCCTATGAGTCCACCACGGGGGAAAATGAAACACGATAAGTTCCAAGTGCACTTTCGTTTAATAATCACATCATCAGGGGAGACACAAGAGAGAAATATAACAGTCAGTTGATATACAACGAAGAGACGTAGCTAGGACGCCATTCGTTGTGTTGTGAGGTGAGGGGGAAGGTTACGAGGGAGAACAGTGGTGTGTCCTCAGCTCACGACACAGCAAGGATGGCTGTGTCGTGAGCTGACACCACGACGAGAATGGACCCTTGACGGGGCGGCGTGATTTGGGGGGGGGGGGATGGTGACATCAAGGGGGGGTGCGGGAGGCGGGGGGGAGGAGGTCGGGGTCGTATGAGGCGTGACATCAACTTGTGACATCGTCCGTCCGTCCAGACATCGGCTCGGCCCCAAGCCTTCGAGTGAAAGTGAGTTGAGCAGTCAAAAAGAAAACGTGGGGTTGGTTGATGGTCTGTCGCACGTCGTGGGGCGATCATGTCCGATGGTCCGGTCGGCCTGGACGACGCATGGCGCTCCACACGACGCTTCTCCACGACCGTCGTTCGTAGAAACTACTACTTCTACCTCTACCTCTACTTTCCTCCCCCCCCCCCTTCCTTCCCCCCCTTTTCCTTCCCCCCCCAACCCTCTCCATAGGGGGGGCGAAGGCTCCATCCCTCCCCCCCCACCACCCCCTTTCACCGGGCCGGGGGAAGCGGCTGAAGCACTCTCTCCTTCCCACACACCCAACCCCCGTTTTCTAAAAAGAAAATTGCCTGTTGTGTTGATCAGATGCGCTCATCTGCGAATCTCATGAATTTATATATATATATATATATATATATATATATATATATATATATATATATATATATATCCCTGGGGATAGGGGAGAAAGAATACTTCCCACGTATGCCCTGCGTGTCGTAGAAGGCGACTAAAAGGGAAGGGAGCGGGGGGCTGGAAATCCTCCCCTCTCGTTTTTTGTTTTTTTTAATTTTCCAAAGGAAGGAACAGAGGAGGGGGCCAGGTGAGGATGTTTCCTCAAAGGCCCAGTCCTCTGTTCTTAACGCTACCTCGCTGACACGGGAAATGGCGAATAGTATGAAAGAAAAGAAATATATATATATATATATATATATATATATATATATATATATATATATATATATATATATATATATATATATATGTGTGTGTGTGTGTGTGTGTGTGTGTGTGTGTGTGTGTGTGTGTGTGTGTGTGTGTGAGATGATGTGATTATTACACGAAAGTGCACTTGGGAACTATTCGTGTTTCATCTTCCCCGTGGACCCATAGGAATATATATATATATATATATATATATATATATATATATATATATATATATATATATATATATATATATATATATATATATTTGTTTTTGTTGTTTTTGTTTACGTCTGCGTCAAGATGCTGGAGGGGCGAGAGAGTTGAATGAATTTGCATATTGTGAAGTATTTAGCGAGGAGAGGAGAAGATGATATGAGTGAATGATGAAATTACCCAAAGCGAAGCATTGTAATTAATACAAGATGTATTCAAAGAAATCATTGTTCGTGTAATTAATACAAGATGTATTCATGTAAGATGTATTCAGTGCAGAGGTTTTAGAAACATAAGAAGTTAGTGTCTAAGTATTGATTCAGCAGTGGGGATGTTTGGAATGTGACCCAGTGTGGCGTGAAAGATGTGATTTTCTCCAAAGTGGTCTGCATTATGGTTCGTAGTGGGGGCAGTGTCATTCACAGTGGGTGGTGGGGGGGGGGGTGTCAAGCAGTGTGATTTCACAGTGGGTGTCAGGCAATATGATTTCACAGTGGGTGTCAGGAAGTATGATTTCACAGTGGGTGTAAGGCTGTATGATTCACAGTGGGTGTCAGGCTGTATGATTCACAGTGGGTGTCAGGCAATATGATTTCACAGTGGTTGTCAGGCTGTATGATTTCACAGTGGGTGTCAGGCAGTATGATTTCACAGTGGGTGTCAGGCAGTGTGATTTCACAGTGGGTGTCAGGCAATATAATTCACAGTGGGTGTCAGGCAGTAAGATTTCACAGTGGGCGTCAGGCAATTACAGTGGGTGTCAGGCAGTATGATTTCACAGTGGGTGTCAGGCAGTATGATTTCAAGTGGGTGTCAGGCAGTATGATTTCACAGTGGGTGTAAGGCTGTATGATTTCACAGTGGGTGTAAGGCTGTATGATTTCACAGTGGGTGTAAGGCTGTATGATTTCACAGTGGGTGTAAGGCAGTATGATTTCACAGTGGGTGTCAGGCGATATGATTTCACAGTGGGTGTCAGGCAATATGATTTCACAGTGGGTGTCAGGCAATATGATTTCACAGTGGGTGTCAGGCAATATGATTTCACAGTGGGTGTCAGGCAATATGATTTCACAGTGGGTGTCAGGCAGTATGATTTCACAGTGGGTGTAAGGCTGTATGATTTCACAGTGGGTGTCAGGCAGTATGATTTCACAGTGGGTGTCAGGCAGTATGATTTCACAGTGGGTGTCAGGCAATATGATTTCACAGTGGGTGTCAGGCAGTATGATTCACAGTGGGTGTAAGGCTGTATGATTCACAGTGGGTGTCAGGCAGTATGATTTCACAGTGGGTGTCAGGCAGTATGATTTCACAGTGGGTGTCAGGCAATATGATTTCACAGTGGGTGTAAGGCTGTATGATTTCACAGTGGGTGTCAGGCAGTATGATTTAAAAGTGGGTGTCAGGCAATATAATTCACAGTGGGTGTCAGGCAGTAAGATTTCACAGTGGGCGTCAGGCAATTACAGTGGGTGTCAGGCAGTGTGGTTTCACAGTGGGTGTCAGGCAGTATGATTTCACAGTGGGTGTCAGGCAGTATGATTTCACAGTGGGTGTCAGGCAGTATGATTTCAAGTGGGTGTCAGGCAGTATGATTTCACAGTGGGTGTCAGGCAATATAATTCACAGTGGGTGTCAGGCAGTATGATTTCACAGTGGGTGTCAGGCAATATAATTCACAGTGGGTGTCAGGCAATATGATTTCACAGTGGGTGTCAGGCAATATGATTTCACAGTGGGTGTCAGGCAATGTGATTTCACAGTGGGTGTCAGGCTGTATGATTTCACAGTGGACGTCAGGCGATATGGTTCATAGTGGATTCATAAACGCTCTTGTCACAGTGGGTGGGTGGTGGCGGGGTTCGATGCCACTGGAAAATAGAACCCACTGGGTCTCAAGCGATGTTTGAAGGACACGTAACCCATCAGAAAACCTCATAGATCCAGTGGAGGTTTTTTAAGACGTTCTAAGCTTTTATAGAGGTTAGATGGTCTGTCTAAGCTTTTTTAAACTTAGACGTTCTAAGCTTTTATTGAGGTTTAGATGGTCTGTCTAAGCTTTTTTAAACTTAGACGTTCTAAGCTTTTATTGAGGGTTAGATGGTCTGTCTAAGCTTCATTGAACTTCGACGTTCTAAGCTTTTCTTGAGGTTTGACGGTCTAAGCTTTTTTAAACTTAGACGTTCTAAGCTTTTATAGAGGTTAGATGGTCTGTCTAAGCTTTTTTAAACTTAGACGTTCTAAGCTTTTATTGAGGTTACATGGTCTGTCTAAGCTTTTTTAAACTTAGACGTTCTAAGCTTTTATAGAGGTTAGATGGTCTGTCTAAGCTTTTTTAAACTTAGACGTTCTAAGCTTTTATTGAGGGTTAGATGGTCTGTCTAAGCTTTTTTGAACTTAGATGTTCTAAGCTTTTATTGAGGGTTAGATGGTCTGTCTAAGCTTCATTGAACTTCGACGTTCTAAGCTTTTCTTGAGGTTTGACGGTCTAAGCTTTATTAAGCTTAGACGTTCTAAGCTCTGTTAAGCTTAGAACGTCTAGCCTGTGTTTATATTTGGAAACGTTTGTAGGGCAGTATGGCGGAAAACGTTGTCCTCTACAAACGTTTAATAACTTCAGCTTGACGTTACGACCCTCCCCCTCCCTCCCTCCAACACGACGGTACCATCGTGCTCAAGGGTCAGGTACCGTCGTGCTCAAGGGTCAGGTACCGTCGTGCTCAAGGGTCAGGT
The DNA here is from genome assembly GCF_036320965.1 of Panulirus ornatus. NCBI lineage: Eukaryota > Metazoa > Arthropoda > Malacostraca > Decapoda > Palinuridae > Panulirus > Panulirus ornatus. The sequence continues at coordinate 45,166,756 of NC_092234.1, read as the reverse complement.
ACCGTCGTGTTCAAGGGTCAGGTACCGTCGTGTTCAAGGGTCATGTACCGTCGTGTTCAAGGGTCAGGTACCGTCGTGTTCAAGGGTCAGGTACCGTCGTGTTCAAGGGTCAGGTACCGTCGTGTTCAAGGGTCAGGTACCGTCGTGCTCAAGGGTCAGGTACCATCGTGCTCAAGGGTCTGGTACCGTCGTGCTCAAGGGTCAGGTACCGTCGTGCTCAAGGGTCAGGTACCATCGTGTTCAAGGGTCTGGTACCGTCGTGCTCAAGGGTCAGGTACCGTCGTGCTCAAGGGTCAGGTACCGTCGTGCTCAAGGGTCAGGTGCCGTCGTGCTCAAGGGTCAGGTACCGTCGTGTTCAAGGGTCAGGTACCGTCGTGTTCAAGGGTCATGTACCGTCGTGTTCAAGGGTCAGGTACCGTCGTGTTCAAGGGTCAGGTACCGTCGTATTCAAGGGTCAGGTACCGTCGTGCTCAAGGGTCAGGTACCGTCGTGCTCAAGGGTCAGGTACCGTCGTGTTCAAGGGTCAGGTACCGTCGTGTTCAAGGGTCAGGTACCATCGTGTTCAAGGGTCAGGTACCGTCGTGTTCAAGGGTCAGGTACCGTCGTGTTCAAGGGTCAGGTACCATCGTGTTCAAGGGTCAGGTACCGTCGTGTTCAAGGGTCAGGTACCGTCGTGTTCAAGGGTCAGGTACCATCGTGTTCAAGGGTCAGGTACCGTCGTGTTCAAGGGTCAGGTACCGTCGTGTTCAAGGGTCAGGTACCATCGTGTTCAAGGGTCAGGTACCGTCGTGTTCAAGGGTCAGGTACCGTCGTGCTCAAGGGTCAGGTACCGTCGTGCTCAAGGGTCAGGTACCGTCGTGTTCAAGGGTCAGGTACCGTCGTGTTCAAGGGTCAGGTACCGTCGTGTTCAAGGGTCAGGTACCGTCGTGCTCAAGGGTCAGATACCGTCGTGCTCAAGGGTCAGGTACCATCGTGTTCAAGGGTCAGGTACCGTCGTGTTCAAGGGTCAGGTACCGTCGTGTTCAAGGGTCAGGTACCGTCGTGCTCAAGGGTCAGGTACCATCGTGTTCAAGGGTCAGGTACCGTCGTGCTCAAGGGTCAGGTACCGTCGTGTTCAAGGGGTCGTATACCGTCGTGCTCAAGGGTCAGGTACCGTCGTGCTCAAGGGTCAGGTACCGTCGTGTTCAAGGGTCAGGTACCGTCGTGCTCAAGGGTCAGGTACCGTCGTGTTCAAGGGGTCGTATACCGTCGTGTTCAAGGTGGTTGGGAGCGAACAGTCTAGCACTGTGGACCACACCCTAGTTTCCCCCCCCCCTCCCCCCCACGCAATGGTCTTCCCCCACCCCCCCATGTCTGTACCAGGTCCAGCCACCACCCGAGAAAGTCTCTACCCCCCCCAACCCCCCCACACCCCCCCAGACCAGGGAACTTTCCCTTAACACACACACACACACACACACACGGCCTTGTTGGACCTTCGTAGGTATTTCCGGGGGGGGGGGGAGGAATTGAAGTGGGGGTAAGGGGGGAAAAAGACTGAGGGGGGGGGTGTTTAGGTGGGTGTACATGGGAAGGACAGATAACACAAGACCTGATGGTCTATGACCAGGTTATCTTGCTGGAGGACAGTACATGGGAAGGACAGATAACACAAGACCTGATGGTCTATGACCAGGTTATCTGCTGGAGGACAGTACATGGGAAGGACAGATAACACAAGACCTGATGGTCTATGACCAGGTGATCTGCTGGAGGACAGTACATGGGAAGGACAGATAACACAAGACCTGATGGTCTATGACCAGGTTATCTTGCTGGAGGACAGTACATGGGAAGGACAGATAACACAAGACCTGATGGTCTATGACCAGGTTATCTTGCTGGAGGACAGTACATGGGAAGGACAGATAACACAAGACCTGATGGTCTATGACCAGGTGATCTGCTGGAGGACAGTACATGGGAAGGACAGATAACACAAGACCTGATGGTCTATGACCAGGTGATCTGCTGGAGGACAGTACATGGGAAGGACAGATAACACAAGACCTGATGGTCTATGACCAGGTGATCTGCTGGAGGACAGTACATGGGAAGGACAGATAACACAAGACCTGATGGTCTATGACCAGGTGATCTGCTGGAGGACAGTACATGGGAAGGACAGATAACACAAGACCTGATGGTCTATGACCAGGTTATCTTGCTGGAGGACAGTACATGGGAAGGACAGATAACACAAGACCTGATGGTCTATGACCAGGTTATCTTGCTGGAGGACAGTACATGGGAAGGACAGATAACACAAGACCTGATGGTCTATGACCAGGTCATCTGCTGGAGGACAGTACATGGGAAGGACAGTAGAAACCTCGCTCCTATGAATAGAAACCGGATTCCTAGAAGTAGAAACCTGGTCCGTATCAGTTAGAAACCCGGGTAGAAACCCGAGGCAGCTGCGGTCATAGCACTGTTCTCTTCCAGAATGACATAGTTAGGGAGAGAGTTGCCTAGCCACGGGCCCTCCCCCCAACCCACCCCACAACACCCCCTTCCCCCTCACCGGCTCCGGGGGGCCCCCGCCGCCCTGGACCCCCCCCCCCCCAACCCCTGGCGGTGATGGGGGCCCATCCCGCCGCTGCTGCTGGTAACGTCTGTGGTTGAGAGAGGAGGGGGCCCTCCTCATGTGTGTACCCACCGGTGTGGGGGCCCCCCGTGGTAACACTGGTAGTTGGGGGGCCCCCACACCGGTATTGGGGGGTCCCCCCTCCTGTAACCACTGAGGGGGGAGGGGGGGGTTTGTCCTCTGAAGCACCCGGGGGTGATAGGGCCCTCAGGGGGGCCCCACTGATGAACTGGGGGGCCCGGGGGCCCCGTCCATCTCATTACGTAATTAATCATACCTTAATGACCTCATTAGCGACACCGTTGGTGACAAGTAGTTAGGCGTCGTTAGACGGTGCCAGGCCTAATTAGCCAGCGGGAGGGGGGGGACCGCGTTAACGATGTTGTGACGTCACGACCAGTTCTATGCCTCGTATAATGACGTCATGGCCTCTTGACATCATCATTATTGGCTCGGGCGTATGACGTCAGTAGTCGGTTCCTAACGTCACTGACTTTAATGACGTCACTCAGATGTCATAATTAGTCTCATCTGATTTATGACGTCATGTGCAGATCACTCGTTTACGGCACACACACACACACACACACACACACACACACACACACACACGTCAGCACAGACCCGCCGTGGGTCGGGCCCGCATGGGTTCGAATACTGGGCGGGGCAGTTTTGCCCACACCCGCCCCAGGTGTTCATCCTCCCCATCAGGGATTGGTTGGTCGATGAAAGACGTGTCTGTCTTAGGCTAGTGTGTGTGTGTGTGTGAGTGTGTGTGTGTGTGTGTGTGTGTGTGTGTGTGTGTGTGTGTGTTGGAGGGGGGGGGAGGGGGGTGGAGAGAGAGAGAGAGAGAGAGAGAGAGAGAGAGAGAGAGAGAGAGAGAGAGAGAGAGAGAGAGAGAGAGAGGACGCTTCACATCACAGTGTTTTGAAAGAAAAAAAATAATGGTCTGTAACCTATTTCTTTATATACATTTCCCTCACAGATAATACTGGGATAAAATACTGGGATAGTATACTGGGATAGTATACCGGGATAGTATACTGGGATAGTATACCGGGATAGTATACCGGGATAGTATACTGGGATAGTATACCGGGATAGTATACTGGGATAGTATACCGGGATAGTATACTGGGATAGTATACTGGGATAGTATACCGGGATAGTATACCGGGATAGTATACTGGGATAGTATACTGGGATAGTATACCGGGATAGTATACCGGGATAGTATACTGGGATAGTATACTGGGATAGTATACCGGGATAGTATACCGGGATAGTATACTGGGATAGTATACTGGGATAGTATACCGGGATAGTATACTGGGATAGTATACCGGGATAGTATACCGGGATAGTATACCGGGATAGTATACCGGGATAGTATACTGGGATAGTATACCGGGATAGTATACCGGGATAGTATACCGGGATAGTATACTGGGATAGTATACCGGGATAGTATACCGGGATAGTATACCGGGATAGTATACCGGGATAGTATACTGGGATAGTATACTGGGATAGTATACCGGGATAGTATACTGGGATAGTATACTGGGATAGTATACCGGGATAGTATACTGGGATAGTATACCGGGATAGTATACCGGGATAGTATACTGGGATAGTATACTGGGATAGTATACCGGGATAGTATACTGGGATAGTATACCGGGATAGTATACTGGGATAGTATACCGGGATAGTATACCGGGATAGTATACTGGGATAGTATACCGGGATAGTATACCGGGATAGTATACCGGGATAGTATACTGGGATAGTATACCGGGATAGTATACCGGGATAGTATACCGGGATAGTATACTGGGATAGTATACTGGGATAGTATACCGGGATAGTATACCGGGATAGTATACTGGGATAGTATACTGGGATAGTATACCGGGATAGTATACTGGGATAGTATACCGGGATAGTATACTGGGATAGTATAAGATAATTCACATCTTCCTTACCATCTAGCACTGTATTGGTCCTTCTTGCAAGGGGGGGGGGGTGTGGTCCTCTCCCCCCTTACCTCCATACCCCCCCTACCACTCTGGCCACCCCCCCCCCTACCCCAACCCCCCCCCCCCCCCACACACACACACTATGGTAGGGGGGCCCCCAAGATGGGCCGCCCCCCCCTCAGTCATGGCCGTCAATGAGGTATGGTACAGTGGGGCAATCAGGGTCAACGAACGTACCCTAGATATGGTACACTATGCGGGGGGGGGGGGGCAACGAACGTACCCTAGATATGGTACACTATGCGGGGGGGTTACATCAGCGTACCCTAGATATGGTACACTATGCGGGGGGTTACATCAACGTATCCTAGATATGGTACACTATGCGGGGGGGGGGGGGGGCAACGAACGTACCCTAGATATGGTACACTATGCGGGGGGTTACATCAGCGTACCCTAGATATGGTACACTATGCGCGGGATACATCAGCGTACCCTAGATATGGTACACTATGCGGGGGGTTACATCAGCGTACCCTAGATATGGTACACTATGCGGGGGGATATATCAGCGTACCCTAGATATGGTACACTATGCGGGGGGTTACATCAGCGTACCCTAGATATGGTACACTATGCGGGGGGGGGGTTACATCAGCGTACCCTAGATATGGTACACTATGCGGGGGGGATATATCAGCGTACCCTAGATATGGTACACTATGCGGGGGGGATATATCAGCGTACCCTAGATATGGTACACTATGCGGGGGTTACATCAGCGTACCCTAGATATGGTACACTATGCGGGGGTACATCAGCGTACCCTAGATATGGTACACTATGCGGGGGGGGCAACGAACGTACCCTAGATATGGTACACTATGCGGGGGGTTACATCAGCGTACCCTAGATATGGTACACTATGCGGGGGGGATATATCTGCGTACCCTAGATATGGTACACTATGCGGGGGGTTTACATCAGCGTACCCTAGATATGGTACACTATGCGGGGGGGTTACATCAGCGTACCCTAGATATGGTACACTATGCGGGGGGTTACATCAGCGTACCCTAGATATGGTACACTATGCGGGGGGTTACATCAGCGTACCCTAGATATGGTACACTATGCGGGGGGGGGGGGATATATCAGCGTACCCTAGATATGGTACACTATGCGGGGGGTACATCAGCGTACCCTAGAGACGGTACACTTTACAGGGGGTGGTTGAGGTACATGACCGTACCATAGATACGGTACACTATACAGTGGGGTCCACCAGTGTACCATAGAGACGGTACGTGTACCTGTGGCCCAACCAACGCTCCAGACCGTCCCCCATCAAGTGTACCGTACACACGGTACGTGGTACTGCCACGTGTGCACCGTGTGTGCGTGTGTGCGTCACACAGCAGCAGCAGCTCCCAGGAAGTAAGCCATTACCGCGCCTGCGCAGTGTGATGATCGTGGGATGTCTACAACGCTCGGCTCGTCCTTGGCCCCAGGTGGCGCGCGTTTAAACCCCACGTTGGACGTTGTGCCGTTTTTTATGCGTCTTCCTCATAATGCATGTGTGTGTGTGTGTGTGTGTGTGTTGATGAGGTAGGATGGGTCTCATGCTGTTATTATTATAATAACTATTATTGTTATTATTATTATTATTATTATTATTATTATTAATTATTATTATTATTATTATTATTATTATTATTATTATTATTATTATTATTATTATTATTAAATATTATCATTATTATTATTATTATTATTATTATTATTATTATTATTATTATTATTATTATTATTATTATTAAATATTATCATTATTATTATTATTATTATTATTATTATTATTATTATTATTATTATTATTATTATTAAATATTATCATTATTATTATTATTATTATTATTATTATTATTATTATTATTATTATTATTATTATTGTTACGATTATTATCTTTATTGTTATAATTATCATTAATTATTATTATTATTATTAATTATTATTATTATTATTATTATTATTATTATTATTATTATTATTATTATTAAATATTATTATTATTATTATTATTATTATTATTATTATTATTATTATTATTAAATATTATCATTATTATTATTATTATTATTATTATTATTATTATTATTATTATTATTATTATTATTATTATTATTAAATATTATCATTATTATTATTATTATTATTATTATTATTATTATTATTATTATTATTATTATTATTATATTATTATTATTATTATTATTATTATTATTATTAATTATTATCATTATTATTATTATTATTATTATTATTATTGTTATTAATTATTATCATTATTATTATTATTATTATTATTATTATTATTATTATTATTATTATTATTATTATCATTATTATTATTAATTATTATTATTATTATTATTATTATTATTATTATTATTATTATTATTATTATTATTATTATTATTAATTATTATCATTATTATTATTATTATTATTATTATTATTATTATCATTATTATTATTATTATTATTATTATTATTATTATTATCATTATTATTATTATTATTATTATTATTATTATTATTATTATTATTATTATTATTATTATTATTAAATATTATCATTATTGATTATCACGTTATTATTATTATTATTATTATTATTATTATTATTATTATTATTATTAATTTTTTTCTTTTTCTTTTTTTTTTTTTTTTGCTTTGTCGCTGTCTCCCGCGTTTGCGAGGTAGCGCAAGGAAACAGACGAAAGAAATGGCCCAACCCACCCCCATACACATGTATATACATACGTCCACACACGCAAATATACATACCTACACAGCTTTCCATGGTTTACCCCAGACGCTTCACATGCCTTGATTCAATCCACTGACAGCACGTCAACCCCGGTATACCACATCGCTCCAATTCACTCTATTCCTTGCCCTCCTTTCACCCTCCTGCATGTTCAGGCCCCGATCACACAAACTCCTTTTCACTCCATCTTTCCACCTCCAATTTGGTCTCCCTCTTCTCCTCGTTCCCTCCACCTCCGACACCATATTATTATTATTATTGCCAGTGTATCCCATCTCCAAGGGCTGGTGCACATACAAGGCTGCGCTACAATCAGTAGCAGGGAAAGGAGGGATTACTTTTCTTCCTCATCTTGTGTGATAGATGGTGGAACAAAAGTGTATGTTGTGGATGAGCCTCGACCCTCAAGGTCGTCCCCTTTCACCCCCCCCCCCCCCCTGCAGGAGGAGGAGGAGCCCGGAAGCACCACCCGCCGCCCAACCTGATCGTCCATGAAGATATGATAGAAAGAAAACGACGTGTGGCGCGCGTAGCGTAAATGTATGACATTGAGACAGACGGACGGAAGTGCGTGACGTCAGAGGGTGTGTGTGTGTGTGTGTGTGTGTGTGTGTGTGTGTGTTGAGATCGTGCTGGCTGACCAGATATTTCTCTCTTGTGTCTCCCCTGATGATGTGATTATTACACGAAAGTGCACTCGGGAACTTTTCGTGTTTCATTTTCCCCCGTGGTGGACTCATAGGAATATATTGATCACGCGCAAAATTGTGATCCTTTCCAATATATATATATATATATATATATATATATATATATATATATATATATATATATATATATATATATATATATTGGAAAGTAGATAAGCTGGAGGACTTCAGATACGCTTAACTTAAAGCTTGAGGAGTAAGCTTAAGAACTTACCATTTGGATCCCAGATGTGAGGAAGGTGTATGAGGAAGTCATGAGAGGCACGGGGGGCAGATAATGCCATGTGGAGGCCAATTAAAAGCCTCATTCATTGTAAGAAACAGACTTGGTTAAATACCCAATTATTACAGAGGGAATAGGGTAGTTATTGACAATTATAATACGTGCGTGTGATCTAGAGAAAATGGGGTGTGGGGGGGACTGGTTTCTTGTTATATATTTTGTGAAATGAGGGAACACGTGTGGAGGGAAGGGTTCGAACCCTCAGCAGAAAATGAGGGAACACGTCTGGAGGGAAGGGTTCGAACCCTCAACAGAAAATGGTGATGGGTCAGCAGTAAGCCCGATCAAGCAAGAATTTTGTGATTACGTC
>NC_092234.1:45145511-45150511 GCF_036320965.1 Panulirus ornatus | reverse complement strand
ACACACACACACAAACAAGAATGTCTTTTCCAGAAACGTGTCTAAGCACAAACCAGCCTTCTAACAAACACCACGGTCTTCCCACAAAAGCCATAGTTGCACAAACAATGGTCTCCACACAAGCTATCCTCACCCACCCACCCCCACAAACAAACAAACAAACGAACCTCCCCCACACAAAAGAGGTCTTCACACAAACAATTTTCCCCACACAAACAGACCCCCCCCCCCGCTGAATAAACACAAGCACCCCCAATACATAGAACTTCTCCCCTCTCCCTCCCCTCTCCTCTTCCCTCACCCCCGCCGCTCCCCCCCCCTCACACACACACAAAGCCCACCCCTCACCCCCAGCACGCCGGCCAGCCATGACCCAACACACACACACACACACACACACACACACACACACATACACACACACACACAGACACACACACATACACACACACACAGACACACACACACACATACACACACACACATACACACACACACACACAGACACACACACACACAGACACACACACACACAGACACACACAGACACACACACACACACACACACACACACACACACACACACACACACACTTGGTAGAGATCACCCCTCACTCTGACCTTATTTCCATTCCCCTCACATAACTACCCCCCCCGCCACCACTCTCTTGAGGTGGGGGGTTGGGGGGAGGAAGGGAGGTAAGTGTGGGTGTTGTATCATACAGCCGAGGTGTTGGAAGGTGTGTGTGTGTTGGAAAGGATCACAATTTTGCGCGTGATCAAGTATATTCCGTTGCCAAGTGCACTTTCGTGTCATAATCACATCATCATGGGAGACACAAGAGAGAAATATAACAGTCAGTTGATATACAACGAAGAGACGTAGCTAGGACGCCATTTGGTAAACATGTGATTGTCCAAGACAGACAACGAGCGTATCATAAACTTATTATGTAGACAAGAAGGGGAATTGTTTACAAATTTTGTCAACAATAAAGTTATCCAATTTGTATAGACCATCACTAATATTAAGATTATAATTCATTGTGTATTTCATAATAGAAGATTCAATGATATTTCTCTTGGTAATAGAGTTAAAGTTAATAACTGAGATGGCATTACTCCAGTCAATACAATGATCATAGTTTTTAACATGATTAAACAAGGCATTTGATTCTTGTCCCGTTCTTATACTATATTTATGTTGCTTAAGTCTAACAGAAAGATCCTTACCAGTCTGACCAACATCAAACTTATCACAATTTCTACATGGCACTTTGTAGATGCATCCAGGAGAATTTTCTGGTGAGTTCCTGATTAAGATATTCTTTATAGTATTATTGTTGCTGAAGGCAACATTTACATTAAAGGATTTAAGCAACATGGGAAGCAAAGTGAAATTATTATTAAAAGGGAGAACTAAAAGATTCTTGATGTCAATGGGAGGTTTGGGCTCAACTCTATAAAATGATTTCTTTGCTAACTTAAGGGATTTATCAATGAAAGATCTAGGGTACTTTAACTTAGATCCAATAGAATATATCTTCTCAAACTCATCATCAATAAACTCTGGACTGCAGATACGTAATGCCCTAAGGAACATAGATTGAAATGATGATAATTGAACTCTGTCATGTTGTGATGAGTAATAATGGATATATGAGCATACTTTGGTGGGTTTTCTGTATATGATAAACTTAAACTTGTTTAAGAACCTTTTAATGTACACCACCTAAACTAAAGCCATTTAACATCCCCTTTTATAACAGAATGATTACATGCCATTTAGTCTATATAGTATTGTATGTCTGTCTGGCCTGTGTGGGTGTCCGCAGCCCCCTCCCCCCCCCTGCCCACACACACACACACACACACACACACACACACACACACAGTACTTTCACCAGAGCACATGACAGTTAATTACACAACTACCACCTCCTGGCAGCTGTGTGTACGATGGCCAGGGTCTAATTACCTCTCCCTGGTTCTAAAGCCACGGTGATTGGTCCAGCCAGCCAGCCAATGGTTCAGGAGTACAGGTCTGATTCACGTTATGACACAACGAGGGTCATGTGGTGATTGGCCAAGGGGTCGTACGAAGAGGAGAATCACCCACCCCCCCTTCCCCCACAACACGTGACGTGGTCCAACCCCCCCCCAAGTGTGAGTCGTGACGAGCACGCGTCTCATACCAGAACCGTCGCCAGAATTGGTCGTGAGCAGAAGTCTCGCGTACGCTGGATTTCGCCGCCAAGTTCATCGAGGTCGTGTTAACGACCCTAACACCCCCCCTCCCCCCCTCTCCCTCCCCCCCTTCACTCGAATCACCTCATTCGGGAAGCCAACACGCGACTCATATTTCTCCACAGACCCGTTTTTTTTTTTTTTTTTTTTTTTTTTTTTTTTTTTTTTTATGAGGGAGATCCACGCGTCCCATGATCGCTCGTTAACCCGTGGTTCCCGATGGTTAGGGGTCACTCCTGTATGACCCCATTAATCACCCCCCCCACCACCCCACACCCCGGGGGAAGGGAGGGAGGGAGGGAGGGGTAGTAAGGGGGGGGATGATGGATGGTCGTTAAGTCGTGGTGGCTTAACCATCGTGAACGGTCGTTAAGCGTGGATTATTTACCCCACTAACCCCACTTTCCCCCCTCCCCCCGAAGGTGTGAAGACGTGCATTCCATGTCTTTCAAATTATTATTATTTCTTTTTTTTGAGGAAGGGGGGGGAGTGGGGGGAGAAAGGGTCATTAAGGGGGTCGTTAACACGAATTGGCTAATGGTGTCGGACCTTCGTGGTTGTGGAGCACGTTCTTGCCCCGAGGGGCGGCATGGGGAGGGGAGGTGGGGGCAAGGTCTCAGGGAGGGGAGGGGAGGGGGTCGAGTAGGGGGAGGAAGGGGGAAGTCTACGCAGCTCTACGTTCCCCCTTCCCCTCCCCCCCTTCCCCCCTTCACCCCCTCTCACTCTACGGCCGCTCAAGGAAGGGGAAGGGAGGGGAGAGAAATTGAGTGGGGGGGGGGTCAGAGGTTAAGGGTCAAGTGCCAGGGACATGGTTAGGGGGGAAACGCCCCTTTACTGCCGTCTAGGGGAAGTGGGAGTGGGGGGAGGGGGTGGGAAGGGGAAGGGGGGAGGGGTAAGGTTCAGGTGTCATTGATCAATGGGTTTGCTAAAAGGGGAGACGCCCCCTTACTGTCACGCAGGGGGGAGGGGGGGGGGCGTATAGGGGCACAGGGGGGTGGGAAAGGTAGGGGGGGGAAGGGGGACACGAATCACGTACCATTCCCGTAAGGTCATTAAGGGTCAGTGGTTATAACCCCCCCCCCCACGCCTCCCCTTTCCCTCCTCCTCCTTGTGCCGTGAGTGTGTGCGTGTGTCTGTGGCTAGTGATATGTTTGAATACATTATAATAATAATAATAATAATAATAATAATAATAATAATAATAATAATAATGATAATAATATCCTCTTGGTCAATCTTTCCTCACTCATCCTCTCCATGTGCCCAAACCATTTCAAAACACCCTCTTCTGCTCTCTCAACCACGCTCTTTTTATTTCCACACATCCCTCTTACCCTTACGTTACTCACTCGATCAAACCACCTCACACCACACATTGTCCTCAAACATCTCATTTCCAGCACATCCATCCTCCTGCGCACAACTCTATCCATAGCCCACGCCTCGCAACCATACAACATTGTTGGAACCACTATTCCTTCAAACATACCCATTTTTGCTCTCCGAGATAATGTTCTCGACTTCCACACATTCTTCAAGGCTCCCAGAATTTTCGCCCCCTCCCCCACCCTATGATCCACTTCCGCTTCCATGGTTCCATCCCCTGCCAAATCCACTCCCAGATATCTAAAACACTTTACTTCCTCCAGTTTTTCTCCATTCAAACTTACCTCCCAATTGACTTGACCCTCAACCCTACTGTACCTAATAACCTTGCTCTTATTCATATATATATATATATATATATATATATATATATATATATATATATATATATATATATATATATATATATATATATATATATATACTATCCCTGGGGATAGGGGATTAAGAATACTTCCCACGTATTCCCTGCGTGTCGTAGAAGGCGACTAAAAGGGGAGGGAGCGGGGGGCTGGAAATCCTCCCCTCTCGTTTTTTTTTATTTTCCAAAAGAAGGAACAGAGAAGGGGGCCAAGTGAGGATATTCCAAAAAAGGCCCAGTCCTCTGTTCTTAACGCTACCTCGCTAACGCGGGAAATGGCGAATAGTTTAAAAGAAAAGAAAGAAAGAATAATGATGATAATAATAATAATAATAATAATAATAATAATAATGATAATAATAATAATAATGATAATGATAATTATAATAATAATGATAATAGTAATGATAATAATAATAATAATAATAATAATAATAATAATAATAATAATAATGATAATAATAATAATGATAATAATAATAATAATGATAATAATAATAATAATAATAATAATAATAATAATGATAATAATAATAATAATAATAATAATAATAATAATGATGATAATAGTAATGATAGTAATGATAATAGTAATGATGATAATTTTAATAAGATAATATTATTATTATTATCATTATCATTATTATTATTATCATTATTATTATTATTATTATTATTATTATTATTATTATTATTATTATTATTATCATTATTATTATTATTATTATTATTATTATTATTATTATTATTATTATTATTATTATGTTTAGTTGCAGGTGTTACTGTCGTGTGAGGAGTTTGTATATAATTCAATACCATCTTCCTGCTCCTCCTCTTCCCTCTCCTCCTCCTTCTATTCTTTTTCTCCTCCTCCTCCTCCTCTCCATCTTCCTCCTGCTCCTCCTCCTCCTCTTCCACCCACCCTCCCTACCTCCCCTACCAACACACACACACACACACACACACAAGGTGACTCTCGTGTTTTATGTTGGTTTATTGTTCACAA
>NC_092234.1:45118011-45138011 GCF_036320965.1 Panulirus ornatus | reverse complement strand
TCTACTGGCTTATGAGGGGAATGTTGGAGGAAGATCTACTGGCTTATGAGGGGAATATTGGAGGAAGATCTACTGGCTTATGAGGGAAATATTGGAGGAAGATCTACTGGCTTATGAGGGGAATATTGGAGAAAGATCTACTGGCTTATGAGGGGAATATTGGAGGAAGATCTACTGGCTTATGAGGGGAATATTGGAGGAAGATCTACTGGCTTATGAGGGGAATATTGGAGGAAGATCTACTGGCTTATGAGGGGAATATTGGAGGAAGATCTACTGGCTTATGAGGGGAATATTGGAGGAAGATCTACTGGCTTATGAGGGGAATATTGGAGGAAGATCTACTGGCTTATGAGAGGAATATTGGAGGAAGATCTACTGGCTTATGAGAGGAATAGTGGAGGAAGATCTACTGGCTTATGAGAGGAATAGTGGAGGAAGATCTACTGGCTTATGAGGGGAATATTGGAGGAAGATCTACTGGCTTATGAGGGGAATATTGGAGGAAGATCTACTGGCTTATGAGGGGAATATTGGAGGAAGATCTACTGGCTTATGAGGGGAATATTGGAGGAAGATCTACTGGCTTATGAGAGGAATATTGGAGGAAGATCTACTGGCTTATGAGAGGAATATTGGAGGAAGATCTACTGGCTTATGAGAGGAATAGTGGAGGAAGATCTACTGGCTTATGAGAGGAATAGTGGAGGAAGATCTACTGGCTTATGAGGGGAATATTGGAGGAAGATCTACTGGCTTATGAGGGGAATATTGGAGGAAGATCTACTGGCTTATGAGGGGAATGTTGGAGGAAGATCTACTGGCTTATGAGAGGAATATTGGAGGAAGATCTACTGGCTTATGAGAGGAATAGTGGAGGAAGATCTACTGGCTTATGAGGGGAATATTGGAGGAAGATCTACTGGCTTATGAGGGGAATGTTGGAGGAAGATCTACTGGCTTATGAGGGGAATATTGGAGGAAGATCTACTGGCTTATGAGGGAAATATTGGAGGAAGATCTACTGGCTTATGAGGGGAATATTGGAGGAAGATCTACTGGCTTATGAGGGGAATATTGGAGGAAGATCTACTGGCTTATGAGGGGAATATTGGAGGAAGATCTACTGGCTTATGAGGGGAATATTGGAGGAAGATCTACTGGCTTATGAGGGGAATATTGGAGGAAGATCTACTGGCTTATGAGGGGAATATTGGAGGAAGATCTACTGGCTTATGAGGGGAATATTGGAGGAAGATCTACTGGCTTATGAGAGGAATATTGGAGGAAGATCTACTGGCTTATGAGAGGAATAGTGGAGGAAGATCTACTGGCTTATGAGAGGAATAGTGGAGGAAGATCTACTGGCTTATGAGGGGAATATTGGAGGAAGATCTACTGGCTTATGAGGGGAATATTGGAGGAAGATCTACTGGCTTATGAGGGGAATGTTGGAGGAAGATCTACTGGCTTATGAGAGGAATATTGGAGGAAGATCTACTGGCTTATGAGAGGAATAGTGGAGGAAGATCTACTGGCTTATGAGGGGAATATTGGAGGAAGATCTACTGGCTTATGAGGGGAATGTTGGAGGAAGATCTACTGGCTTATGAGGGGAATATTGGAGGAAGATCTACTGGCTTATGAGGGAAATATTGGAGGAAGATCTACTGGCTTATGAGGGGAATATTGGAGGAAGATCTACTGGCTTATGAGGGGAATATTGGAGGAAGATCTACTGGCTTATGAGGGGAATATTGGAGGAAGATCTACTGGCTTATGAGGGGAATATTGGAGGAAGATCTACTGGCTTATGAGGGGAATATTGGAGGAAGATCTACTGGCTTATGAGGGGAATATTGGAGGAAGATCTACTGGCTTATGAGGGGAATATTGGAGGAAGATCTACTGGCTTATGAGGGGAATATTGGAGGAAGATCTACTGGCTTATGAGGGGAATATTGGAGGAAGATCTACTGGCTTTTGGTTAACACTGTTGCTTGTAGAAAGATGGAGGAAGATTCATTCTTGTGTATGTGATGTGTGTGCCCCACACTGGGCCCAGTGTAATACTCCTCCTCCCTCCTCCTCCTCCCTCCTCCTCCTCCCTCCTCCTCCTCCTCCTCCTTCTCCTCCTCCTCCTCCTCCTCCCTCCTCCTCCTTCCATCCTTCCTTCCTTCCTTCCTTCCTTCCTTCCTCCCTCCCTCCCTCCCTCCCTCCCTCCCTCCCTCCCTCCCTCCTCCTCCCTACCCCGTCCCCCGCGTACATACTGATTTTGGAGGGACTTTTGAAGGAAGGTAAGGTAGGGGTGACCCTGGCAGTGTTCACCTGCCCGTAGCTGGTCCTTACGTGCCCTTACCGTCAGGGAAAACTGCTGGACCGTAAGCCTGAGCGGAGGGAGATAGATAGATAGAGAGATAGATAGATAGATAGATAGAGATAGAGAGAGAGAGAGAGAGAGAGAGAGCCTTGGTCACCACCGCCTCTTGGTTAAAGGGCTTCTATAACCAGTGGTTACGGGGGAGGGGGGAAGGAAGGAGGGAGGGGGGAGGGAAGAGGGAAGGAGGGGAAGGGAGGGAGGGAGGGAGGAGGGAGGGAGGAGGAAGGAAGGAGGAGGAGGGAGGAGGGAGGGAGGGCGTAGGACTACAACTTTCTACAGTAAAGATTCGTCATCCGCGTTTACCACCACAGCACCTCCCCCTTCCCCCTTTCCCCTTCCCCTTCCCCTTCCCCCTCCCCTCCCTTCCTTCCCTCTCCTTCAGTGCGCTGTTTTCTAACGCCTTTCTACGAGAAACCCCCCTCCCCCGCCCCTCCACCCCGCCCCCTGTCCTACCGTTCCCCCCCTCTCTCTCTTTCCCCCCTCCCCCACTACCACTATTCGTGGCTCCCCCCCCCCCGCTCGCTCGCTCCCCCACCCCGTAGTCTGTGGTGTCGCCCCGCCAGGGGAGGGGGGGGGGAGACCCGCGGCGCCCACACGGGCGGAGGAAGAAGCCCCTGTCGTCGTAGGGCGGGCGGCGAGGGCCAGGGGAACGACACGTCGTTCAGAAACCAGAAGAAATTCTCAAAAGACTTCGACGTCGGGGGGGGCGCGCGAGGGGGGCGGGGGGGGGGGGCCGTTGGGCATTAAGTCTCTACCACCCCCCCCCCCCCCCCCCTACCACCTCTCGTCTTTCGCAACCATCCGAGACTGAGCGAGGCCGAGCAAGAGGAGGAGGAGGAGGGAAACCGAGACCTTAACACCCTCACACACATTCTCTAAGCGGCGGAGACGATATCGGTGTCGGACCACCACCACCACCTCCTCCTTACCCACGTTCTCCAAGCGGCGGAGACGGTATCGGTGTCGGACCACCTCAGGAGAGACCTAGTTTCTGGGCGGGAGGCGGCGGCGGTGTGGCGAGCAGCTCAGAAAGGTCCCGACTCTCACGGGGGAAGGTTGGGTGCCGCTCCCCGCAGCCACACCACCTCACCACGAACCACTTAACTACCCATCCCAGAGCTGAGAACCCCAATTGCTGAGCCGTTAGCCCACCACGATGGAGGTGGAAGCGGTGATATAGACCCCGTGTGTGTGGTGGTGGTGCTAGCCCCTGCTGCTGGAGGATTTAATTAATAATATAGAAAGAAAAAGGAAAAAGAAAATTTAATATATAGTTATATATACGTAACCCAATTTCTGTGCTTTAGTGACGCGATCTGGTTCTATATCTCTCGGAAATAAAGCAAAGATATACTTGGAAATAAGATCAGTGAATTATATTTTTGTGTGAAGGAAAAGAAAAAGGAAAAAGAATAAGAGTGATAGATAGATAGATAGATAGATATATTTTTGGCAATAGATAAAGCTATGGTTTGGAAGCGAACGATTATGATGATGGTACATTGTGCTCTGCTCGTGGGGTTCTGCCTTCTCTCCTTCACCACAGGTCAGTCACCTTACATATTGTCTGCCTACACGTACAATTAACCTCAAAAAACCTACACAATTAACCTCAAAAACCAGACAACCTAAAAAAAACATACAATTTTACCTCAAAAACCACACAGTTAACCTCAAAAACCAGACAACCTAAAAAAGAAACACAGTTCACCTCAAAAACCATACACCACCTTAAAAACCTCACAGTTAACCTCAAAAACCACACAGTTAAACTCAAAAACCAGACAACCTAAAAAAGAAACACAGTTCACCTCAAAAACCATACACCACCTTAAAAACCTCACAGTTAACCTCAAAAACCACACAGTTAAACTCAAAAACCATAAACCTCAAAAACCATACACAACTTCAAAAACCACAATTAACCTCAAAAACCACACAATTAACCTCAAAAAACGCAATTAACCTCAAAAACCACACAATTAACCTCAAAAAATCCATACAATTAACCTCAATTTTTTTAAAAGATACAATGGATAGATGTAGGATTGTATGTATGTATGTATGTATGTATATATTGATTCTCTCCCTCTTCGTAGTGGGAGTGTGTATATAGATGGAGGATAAAGCCATTGGATGATGTGGTTAATGTAATGGAAATGGGGGTGGGGGGGATTGCGTGGGCTTTGGTCCCAGGTGGTGGGTTGGGTAGGTGGGTTTGGTGCCAGGTGGTGGGTTGGATGGGTGGGTTTGGTGCCAGGTGGTGGGTTGGGTTGGGTCGGTGGGTTTTTGGTGCCAGGTGGTGGGTGGGTTTTTGGTGTTTGATGCCAGGTGGTGGGGTGGGTCGGTGGGTTAGGTGCCAAGTGGTGGGTTGGTTTTTTGTTTGGTGCCAGATGGTGGGTTGGGTGGGTGGGTTTGGTGCCAGGTGGTGGTTAGTGGGTTGGATGAGTATGTTGGGTAACAGGTGGTGGGGTGGTAGGTTGGTGGGTTCGGTACCAGGTGGTGGGTTTAGTACCAGGTGGTGGGTTGTGGGTTGGCCATCAGATGTTCGATGGTGGGTTGGCTAGGTTGGGTGGGTTTGGTACCAGGCTGTGGGTGGGTGGGTGGGTTTGATACCAGGTTGAGGGTGGGTGGGTGGGTGGGTGAGTTCGAGCGGTGGGTGAGCGAGCGCCTCCACAACTTAGACTTCAACGCTCCAGTATAAACCAATCCTTCCCTCCCTCCCTCACTCCCTCCCTCCCTCCCTCCCTCCCTCCCTCCCTCCCTCCACCTGACACGACCTTCTAGACTTGCCCCTTCTGACGAGCTTTCTCTCACGCCTCCTCCTCTACCTCCTCCTCCTCCTCCTCCTCCTCCTCCTCCTCCTCCTCCTCCTCTTGTCCTCCTCCTTCACCCATCCTCCGTTGTTGTTCACTTTCGCTGTGGCTTTCAGGCTCGCTGAGAGAGAGAGAGAGAGAGAGAGAGAGAGAGAGAGAGAGAGAGAGAGAGAGAGAGAGAGAATGATTATATATTCTCTCTCTCTCTCTCTCTCTCTCTCTCTCTCTCTCTCTCTCTCTCTCTCTCTCTCTCCTCCAGGACCAGGCAGTGCCACAGTCACTGTGCTCCGTGTGTGTGTGTGTGTGTGTGTGTGTGTGTGTGTGTGTGTGTGTACCACCTCAAGGCGCTTTTTGACATTTTCACCACACCTGGGGGTGGCCAGTGACTGCTCTTCACTGTTGGCACTGTTCACTGGGGTTTTTTGTGTGAGGGGGGTCGCTGTTGGCTTGGGTTGGTCACTGCTGCTGTGTGTGTGTGGGCTGGTCACTACTGTTGCCTGGGCTCCGTCCCCGTTGGCTTGGGTTGGTCACTGTTGCCTGGCCTGTTTTTCTCTTATCACTGCTGTGTGAGCGGGTCACTGCTACTTTGAGTTCTTCCACCGTCCTGTGGTTCTTTCACTGCTGTGTGGTTCGGTCATTGCTGCACAGGCTGTTCACTGTCGATCGGCCTGCCTTCACTGGTGGTTAGGTTGTTCACTGCTCTGTGTGTGTGTGTGTGTGTGTGTGTGTGTGTGTGTGTTCACTGTTGCACATACTGCTGTTCACTGCTGTGGCCCAAGCCGTTCACCTAGTCTGTGTCAAGTGTTCACTGTTGCCGTGCCACACCCGCTCTCAGCCGGGTTCCATAGTGAGATAGATAGATAGGTAGATAGATAGAAGATGGAGATAGATAGATAATTAGAAATGTAGTGAGATAGATAGATAGGTAGATAGATAGAAGATGGAGATAGATAGATAATTAGAAATGTAGTGAGATAGATAGATAGGTAGATAGATAGAAGATAGAGATAGATAGATAATTAGAAATGTAGTGAGATAGATAGATAGGTAGATAGATAGAAGATGGAGATAGATAGATAATTAGAAATGTAGTGAGATAGATAGATAGGTAGATAGATAGAAGATAGAGATAGATAGATAATTAGAAATGTAGTGAGATAGATAGATAGGTAGATAGATAGAAGATAGAGATAGATAGATAATTAGAAATGTAGATAGATAGAGATAGACAGATAGATAGATAGATAGATAGAGAGAGAGAGAGAGAGAGAGAGAGAGAGAGAGAGAGAGAGAGAGAGAGAGAGAGAGAGAGGGGGGGGGGGGGAGAGAGAGAGGAGGTTAAGGTGAGAGCCGGGAGGGGTGAGAGGAGACAGATTCAATTTTTGTCCTCCACGGATAGGTACACACTCTCTCTCTCTCTCTCTCTCTCTCTCTCTCTCTCTCTCTCTCTCTCACACACACACACACACGTCTGTCCACCGCCCGTCTCTCTCCTGTCAACACCTCGTCGTACGTCAGATCCCTCCAGCTGTACGACCTGCAGTTCCCCTCCACCTGTACGACCCCGAGTTCCCCTCCACCTGTACGACCCCGGGTTCCCTCCACCTGTACGACCCCGGGTTCCCCTCCACCTGTACGACCCCGAGTTCCCCTCCACCTGTACGACCCCGCGTTCCCCTCCACCTGTACGACCCCGAGTTCCCCTCCACCTGCTGCAGTTCCCTCCACCTGTACGACCCCGGGTTCCCTCCACCTGTACGACCTCATGTGCACCTCCGGGGGCAGGGTCGTTCATGACCCGTCACCCCAGACAACCTCCCTCCCCCCCCAGAGACACCCCCACTGAGATCCCACCAATTGTTATAACAATATGTGTGAACATGGGGGCAGGGAGATGTAATAGGGGGCAGGGAGATGTAATAGGGGGGCAGGGAGATGTAATAGGGGGAAGGGAGATGTAATAGGGGGAAGGGAGAGATGTAATAGGGGGCAGGGAGACGTAATAGGGGGCAGTGAGATGTAATAGGGGGAAGGGAGAGATGTAACAGGAGCAAGGGAGAGATATAATAGGGAAAAGGGAGATGCAGTAGGGGAAAGTGAAGAGAGACAAGAGGGAAACGAAATAGGATAGGGACAACGAGACAAAATAGGGGGAAAAGACACGAGATAGGGAGGGAAAGACGGGGAGAGAGAGGAAGAAAGCAGTGGGAGACTGGAATGAAACCCTAGGACACTTGACGGAACTTATAGAAGCTGACTGCACACACACTTATACTTTACCACTACAGCCACTGTGGCACACACACACACACACTTATGATCTCTCTCTCTCTCTCTCTCTCTCTCTCTCTCTCTCTCTCTCTCTCTCTCTCTCTCTCTCTCTCTCTCTCTCTCTGTACAAGCTTTGCCTTTACACACACACACACACACACACACACACACACACCTCCCCACTCCTCCTCTCCCCAGGTCCCTACACACCCCGAACATCTCCCCCAGCCTCACCCCAGCTATCCTCCCCTCCGTGTGCCCATCAGCCAACCTGCTGCACACTGTGTTGACCTGACCTTGACCCTGCTAGGTCTGTCTGGTGACCTGCTGGGTGGGTACATAGCCCTTATTGGACCTTACCCCTGACCAGGGCACGTGCTGGGGCCTTAACCCCTGACCAGGGCACGTGCTGGGGCCTTAACCCCTGACCAGGGCACGTGCTGAGGGCCGCAACCCCTGACCAGGGCACGTGCTGGGGGGCCTTAGCCCCTGACCAGGGCACGTGCTGGGGCCGTAACCCCTGACCAGGGCACGTGCTGGGGGCCTTAACCCCTGACCAGGGCACGTGCTGGGGGCCTTAACCCCTGACCAGGGCACGTGCTGGGGGGACTTAACCCCTGACCAGGGCACGTGCTGGGGCCTTAACCCCTGACCAGGGCACGTGCTGGGGGACTTAACCCCTGACCAGGGCACGTGCTGGGGGACTTAACCCCTCACCAGGGCACGTGCTGGGGGACTTAACCCCTGACCAGGGCACGTGCTGGGGGACTTAACCCCTGACCAGGGCACGTGCTAGGGGACTTAACCCTGACCAGGGCACATTCCTGGACCTTAACTCCTAACCAGGACACATTCCTGGACCATCCCTATAACTAGGGCACGTGCTATGACCTTAACCCCTGACCAGGTCATGACCTTGGACCTAGTGTACGTAACTGGGAGCAGTTTGGGAGACCTGGGTGTACGGCAGGCAGTACATGACCCAAGGGGCTCAATTGAGGTCACATTGGGCTGTTAAGGGAGTCATCCCAATGGTAATTAGGCTGTGCAATTGGAGCCGGAAGTGGTAGTTAACTCGCATCGTATCGTTAAGGTGTCTTGACTGTCGTCATGCAGGTCAAGGTAGACAGGTCGTCCCATCAGGTCACAGGTCTAGGTATGGTTTGGTCATGCCCTTCTGGTCAACAACAAATCGAGGTGTGACCAGGTCGTCTCAGCAGGTCACAGGTCAAGGGTATCGGGTCGTTTCATCAGGACACAGGTCAAGGGTATCGGGTCGTCTCGTCAGGTTACAGGTCAAGGGTATCGGGTCGTCTCAGCAGGTCACAGGTCAAGAAGGGTATCGGGTCGTCTCATCAGGTCACAGGCCAAGAAGGTTTTCGGGTCGTCTTATCAGGTCACAGGTCAGAGCAGGCAGAGTCCTCATGTTGTGGTAGGCAGGTCGCTCCATCAGGTCACAGGTCAGGGGCCTCGGTAAATGCCTGTATCATAGCCACTGGCCATGTTAGGGATAGACCTACTATAGCTTTTGATAGATTACTTCCAGATAGACACTGAGGGACGTAAAGTGAGGACCATTTGTCTATAGAAGGTATTTAAGGGGACATAGATAGAGGAAGATTTGTATATAGAAGTAATAGAAGATGACGTAAATAGAGGAACACGTGTATATAGATAAAGGGGACGTAAAGAGGGGGACGTCTGTATATAGAAGATATTTAAGTGGACATAGATACAGGAATGTGTGGAAGTCGAGAACATTATCTCGGAAAGCAAAAATGGGTATGTTTGAAGGAATAGTAGTTCCAACAATGTTGTATGGTTGCGAGGCCTGGGCTATGGATAGAGTTGTGCGCAGGAGGATGGATGTGCTGGAAATGAGATGTTTGAGGACAATGTGTGGTGTGAGGTGGTTTGATCGAGTAAGTAACGTAAGGGTAAGAGAGATGTGTGGAAATAAAAAGAGCGTGGTTGAGAGAGCAGAAGAGGGTGTTTTGAAATGGTTTGGGCACATGGAGAGATTGAGTGAGGAAAGATTGACCAAGAGGATATATGTGTCGGAGGTGGAGGGAACGAGGAGAAGAGGGAGACCAAATTGGAGGTGGAAAGATGGAGTGAAAAAGATTTTGTGTGATCGGGGCCTGAACATGCAGGAGGGTGAAAGGAGGGCAAGGAATAGAGTGAATTGGAGCGATGTGGTATACCGGGGTTGACGTGCTGTCAGTGGATTGAATCAAGGCATGTGAAGCGTCTGGGGTAAACCATGGAAAGCTGTGTAGGTATGTATATTTGCGTGTGTGGACGTATATATATACATGTGTATGGGGGGGGTTGGGCCATTTCTTTCATCTGTTTCCTTGCGCTACCTCGCAAACGCGGGAGACAGCGACAAAGCAAAAAAAAAAAAAAAGATACAGGAACATTTGTATATAGAAATGATAGAAGGGGACGTAAATAGAGGAACACTTGTATATAGAAACTTTAAAAGGGGACGTAAAGAAAGGGACGTCTGTATATAGAAGGTATTTGAGGGGACGTAAATAGAGGGCCATTTGTATATAGAAACAGTATAAGGGGGACGTAAATAGACTAACACTTGTATATAGAAACAGTATAAGGGGGACGTAAAGAGAGGGACGTCTGTATATAGAAACAACATAGAGGGAATTGATCAAAGACCCCAGTGCCTCTCACAACAAGGTAGAGGGACGGAGGGAGAAGGTAAACTGGTTGTGAGAACAAGACATCCTCTTCCGGCTTTCAGAACACAATAACCCAGACCCCAGTGTGGAACACCATTATTAACCTCTATATATATATAGCCGAGGCTCCTCGCTCGTCCTGATTATAGATAGTTTAACGATGGTAGTTCAGGGGGGGGGGGACAACAGAGGAAGGAAGGAAGGAGGGAGGGGAAGGGTCGTTCGTCGTAAGTTTTGCGACAGAGCGACTTAATTTGAACTTTTGGGTGTGTGTGTGTGTGTGTGTGGTGTCTTGGACCAACGTATGATTTACGTAATGATAATTGGATGATGATGATGGCCTGTGGGTTTGGTGTGCCATACAGACCATCACCAAGACCATAGTCCAAGTTACAGACCCGTGATGGAGTGTGGACCAGCCATATTACACGAACGACCCCATCCCCATCCCTCGTTGGACGAGGTCGTTTGCAGCACATATGTAGTTACATGTGTGTGTGTGTGTGTGTGTGTGTGTGGAGGACCAGGGGGGGGGGGGGGAGACCAAACTGATTAAGAAGAAAACAGAAAAACAAAAAAAAAATTTAGCCCCATGTGTCAGACTCGGCCCCGTACACACACATACCTGACTTTCACCTCAGCTATTTTTCGTCCAGTCCCCGGGGTACGCCGCCTCCCCCCGCCCCACCCCTGCGTCCCTCGACGGACGGGACTCGGGGGGCGGGAGGGGGGGTGGAGAGAGGGGGGGTGGTTGTTTCGTCCGAGTTACGTCCCCTCAGATTGGGTTTTTTTTTCGTCCAAATCGTCGTTTTGACGTTTTTTCGTTCGAATGGGGGGATTGGTATGAAAGAAAATGGGATGGGTGAGATGTGGTGGCCTTTTTTTTTTCCTTTTTTTTGTCCGGGTCCAGAGAAGGCGCTAAGTGGGGGAGGGAGGGGAAGGTCTATATTTTTCTTTTTGTCCGGATGGTGATGGTCCGTACATTGTGATGGTGATGGTCCGTACATTGTAATGGTGATGGTCCGTACATTATGGTGATGGTCCGTACATTATGGTGATGGTCCGTACATTGTAATGGTGATGGTCCGTACATTGTGATGGTGATGGTCCGTACATTGTGATGGTGATGGTCCGTACATTGTGATGGTGATGGTCCGTACATTGTGATGGTGATGGTCCGTACATTGTAATGGTGATGGTCCGTACATTGTGATGGTGATGGTCCGTACATTGTAATGGTGATGGTCCGTACATTGTGATGGTGATGGTCCGTACATTGTGATGGTGATGGTCCGTACATTGTGATGGTGATGGTCCGTACATTGTGATGGTGATGGTCCGTACATTATGGTGATGGTCCGTACATTGTGATGGTGATGGTCCGTACATTGTAATGGTGATGGTCCGTACATTGTGATGGTGATGGTCCGTACATTGTGATGGTGATGGTCCGTACATTGTGATGGTGATGGTCCGTACATTGTGATGGTGATGGTCCGTACATTGTAATGGTGATGGTCCGTACATTATGGTGATGGTCCGTACATTATGGTGATGGTCCGTACATTATGGTGATGGTCCGAAGGGTGTAAGATTTTTGTCTCTGTTGGCGCGTGTGATGGGGGTGATGGGTGAAGGGGGTGGGGGGGTGGTAACGACCCATTCCGTTGCCTATTTTTGACGTCATTTTTTTTTGGCCACAGTGTTTACCTCGTGTGACCAATTACACCAATTTCGATTCCTATTTTAAAACTTACAATTTCGATTTCTATATTTAAACTTAACGTTTCATCCATCATTAACCTTATATATATATATATATATATATATATATATATATATATATATATATATATATATATATATATATATATATATATATGACCAATATCGGTGTCCACTGTAAGACGTACATACCAACCTTTACTTAAGTTGACCAAATTGAGAGAGAGAGAGAGAGAGAGAGAGAGAGAGAGAGAGAGAGAGAAGAGAGAGCGAGAGAGAGAGAGAGAGACAGAGAGAGAGAGAGAGAGAGAGAGAGAGAGAGAGAGAGAGAGAGAGTTGTTGGACGGGGAGGGAGGGATGAACACCCCCCTCCCCTCCCCTCCCCTCCCTACCGTCACGCGTCACGCTCATTTGCCTCACCTGTGACGCAATGGTAAGGTGACGCTAATCTTCCCCCTCCTCCCCTTCCCCTTCCCTCCCCCCCCTCCAGATTAAATCCTCCTCAAGCTTACCCCAGCTGCTGTGTTGCCCCAGCTGCTGTGTTACCCCAGCTGCTGTGTTGCCCCAGCTGCTGTGTTACCCCAGCTGCTGTGTTGCCCCACTGCTGTGTTACCCCAGCTGCTGTGTTGCCCCAGCTGCTGTGTTGCCCCAGCTGCTGTGGTACCCCAGCTGCTGATGTTACCCCAGCTGCTTGTGTTGCCCCAGCTGCTGTGTTGCCACAGCTGCTGTGTTACCACAGCTGCTGTGTTACCCCAGCTGCTGTGTTGCCCCAGCTGCTGTGTTGCCCCAGCTGCTGTGTTGCCCCAGCTGCTGTGTTACCCCAGCTGCTGTGTTGCCCCAGCTGCTGTGTTGCCCCAGCTGCTGTGTTACCCCAGCTGCTGTGTTGCCCCAGCTGCTGTGTTGCCCCAGCTGCTGTGTTGCCCCAGCTGCTGTGTTACCCCAGCTGCTGTGTTGCCCCAGCTGCTGTGTTACCCCAGCTGCTGTGTTACCCCAGCTGCTGTGTTGCCCCAGCTGCTGTGTTGCCCCAGCTGCTGTGTTACCCCAGCTGCTGTGTTAACCCAGCTGCTGTGTTACCCCAGCTGCTGTGTTGCCCCAGCTGCTGTGTTACCCCAGCTGCTGTGTTACCCCAGCTGCTGTGTTACCCCAGCTGCTGTGTTACCCCAGCTGCTGTGTTGCCCCAGCTGCTGTGTTACCCCAGCTGCTGTGTTGCCCCAGCTGCTGTGTTGCCCCAGCTGCTGTGTTGCCCCAGCTGCTGTGTTACCCCAGCTGCTGTGTTGCCCCAGCTGCTGTGTTACCCCAGCTGCTGTGTTGCCCCAGCTGCTGTGTTACCCCAGCTGCTGTGTTGCCCCAGCTGCTGTGTTGCCCCAGCTGCTGTGTTACCCCAGCTGCTGTGTTACCCCAGCTGCTGTGTTGCCCCAGCTGCTGTGTTACCCCAGCTGCTGTGTTGCCCCAGCTGCTGTGTTGCCCCAGCTGCTGTGTTGCCCCAGCTGCTGTGTTACCCCAGCTGCTGTGTTGCCCCAGCTGCTGTGTTACCCCAGCTGCTGTGTTACCCCAGCTGCTGTGTTACCCCAGCTGCTGTGTTGCCCCAGCTGCTGTGTTACCCCAGCTGCTGTGTTACCCCACCTGCTGTGTTGCCCCAGCTGCTGTGTTACCCCAGCTGCTGTGTTACCCCAGCTCCTGTGTTGCCCCAGCTGCTGTGTTGCCCCAGCTGCTGTGTTACCCCAGCTGCTGTGTTGCCCCAGCTGCTGTGTTACCCCAGCTGCTGTGTTGCCCCAGCTGCTGTGTTACCCCAGCTGCTGTGTTACCCCAGCTGCTGTGTTGCCCCAGCTGCTGTGTTACCCCAGCTGCTGTGTTACCCCAGCTGCTGTGTTACCCCAGCTGCTGTGTTGCCCCAGCTGCTGTGTTGCCCCAGCTGCTGTGTTACCCCAGCTGCTGTGTTACCCCAGCTGCTGTGTTACCCCAGCTGCTGTGTTGCCCCAGCTGCTGTGTTGCCCCAGCTGCTGTGTTGCCCCAGCTGCTGTGTTACCCCAGCTGCTGTGTTACCCCAGCTGCTGTGTTACCCCAGCTGCTGTGTTGCCCCAGCTGCTGTGTTACCCCAGCTGCTGTGTTGCCCCAGCTGCTGTGTTGCCCCAGCTGCTGTGTTACCCCAGCTGCTGTGTTGCCCCAGCTGCTGTGTTACCCCAGCTGCTGTGTTGCCCCAGCTCCTGTGTTACCCCAGCTCCTGTGTTGCCCCAGCTGCTGTGTTGCCCCAGCTCCTGTGTTACCCCAGCTCCTGTGTTGCCCCAGCTGCTGTGTTACCCCAGCTGCTGTGTTACCCCAGCTGCTGTGTTGCCCCAGCTGCTGTGTTACCAAGGCTGCTGTGTTACCCCAGCTGCTGTGTTGCCCCAGCTCCTGTGTTACCCCAGCTGCTGTGTTGCCCCAGCTGCTGTGTTGCCCCAGCTGCTGTGTTACCCCAGCTGCTGTGTTGCCCCAGCTGCTGTGTTACCCCAGCTGCTGTGTTGCCCCAGCTCCTGTGTTACCCCAGCTGCTGTGTTGCCCCAGCTCCTGTGTTACCCCAGCTCCTGTGTTGCCCCAGCTGCTGTGTTACCCCAGCTGCTGTGTTACCCCAGCTGCTGTGTTGCCCCAGCTCCTGTGTTACCAAGGCTGCTGTGTTACCCCAGCTGCTGTGTTGCCCCAGCTGCTGTGTTACCCCAGCTGCTGTGTTGCCCCAGCTGCTTTGTTGCCCCAGCTGCTGTGTTGCCCCAGCTGCTGTGTTGCCCCAGCTGCTGTGTTACCAAGGCTGCTGTGTTGCCCCAGCTGCTGTGTTGCCCCAGCTGCTGTGTTACCCCAGCTGCTGTGTTACCCCAGCTGCTGTGTTACCCCAGCTGCTGTGTTGCCCCAGCTGCTGTGTTACCCCAGCTGCTGTGCTGCCCCAGCTGCTGTGTTGCAGCAGCTGCTGTGTTGTCCCAGCTGCTGTGTTGCCCCAGCTGCTGTGTTACCAAGGCTGCTGTGTTACCCCAGCTGCTGTGTTACCCCAGCTGCTGTGTTGCCCCAGCTGCTGTGTTACCCCAGCTGCTGTGTTACCCCCAGCTGCTGTGTTACCCACTGGCTGTGTATTACCCCAGCTGCTGTGCTGCCCCAGCTGCTGTGTTGCAGCAGCAGCAGCTTCCGAGCCCTTTGGAGGCATTTGACCTCGCCGTGACCTTGTAGGAGGCTTTGGAGGGAGGAAGGAGGAAGAGGAGGAGGAAGGGGGGAGTGAGAGAGAAAGAGAGGAGGGAGGGGAATGGGAGGGAGTGGAATAATTGGTCAAGAACTATGTGTTGGGGATGGGGGGGGTCAATTACGTGAATGTGTTGGAGAAAGAAGAAACTATGTGAGTGTATGTGAGAGTTCAGAGCTGTGACCCATCACCACCATACCCTCACACACCCCCCATCACCACCACCACACACCCATCACCTCACCACCACACCTCCTTCACACGCCCATCACCACCCCACACCCCCACACTCCCATCACCTCAACACCACACCTCCCTCACTCACCCATCTCCACCTCACACCCCCACACACCCATCACCTCACCACACCCCCACCTCACCACCCATCACCTCCCCTCACCGTTTCGTATATGGCTTTTGTTCGTAACTTGTGTTGAGTACGACGGTACGATGCCTAAGTTACGATGACGGTACGGTACGGTACAGTCTTTGAGCCCCGATGACGGTACGGTACGGTACGATCTTTGAGCCGGTACGGTACGGTACGGTACGATCTTTGAGCCACGATGACGGTACGGTACGGTACGGAACGGCTCTCGAGCCACGACGGGTCATACCGTACCGTCGTGGCTCGAGGGTCGTACCGTACGTACGTCTGGACGTAAACAATAGATGGTCTTCCACTACGACCACGGGGGTGGGGGGGGGGGGTTGTACCACGCCTACGTCCCTCATTACAACCTCATAACCACACAACCCATGATAACTACATGTATACCTGGTTCATGGCGCGGCTCGCCACGCCACCTCTGGTTCAACCCCCTCCCCCTCCCTCCCCCCATACAACACAACACCCCCTTCCTCCCCCCATACAACACAACACCACCTCCCCCCCACGCAACACAACACCCCCGCCCCCCCATGCAACAAAACACCCCCTCCCCCATACAACAGAACACCCCCTCCCCCCCATACAACACAACACCCCCTCCCCCCATGCAACACAATACCCCCTCCCCCATACAACAGAACACCCCCTCTCCCCCATACATCACAACACCCCCTCCCCCCATGCAACACAACACCCCCTCCCCCCATACAACAGAACACCCCCTCCCCCATACAACAGAACACCCTCCCTCCCCCCATACAAACACAACACCCCCTCCCCCCCAATGCAACACAACACCCCCTCCCTCCCCCCCAACAACACAAACACCACCTCCCCCCATACAACACACACCCCCTCCCCCCCATGCAACACAACACCCCCTCCCCCCATACAACCCAACACCCCCCTCCCACCCCATGCAACACAACACCCCCTCCCCCCCATACAACACAACACCCCCCTCCCCCCATACAACACAACACCCCCTCCCCCCATACAAACAGAACACACCCCCCTCCCCCCATACAACACAACACCCCCCCCCCCCAGCACCACAACACCACCCCCTCCCCCCATACAACACAACACCCCCTCCCCCCCCTGCAACACAACACCCCCCCCCATCCCTCCCCCCCATACAACACAACACCCCCTCCCCCTCCCCTTCCATACAACAGAACACCCCCTCCCCCCCCATACAACAGAACACCCCCCTCCCCCCCATGCAACACAACACCCCCTCCCCCCATACAACACAACACCCCCCTCCTCCCCTCCCCCACCTCTAGTGCAACCCCCCTCCCCTCCCCCCATACAACACAAAACCTCCTCCCTCCCCCCTTCCTCCCCTCCCCCACCCCCCGCCATGCTACAACCCTGGCTGAATGGCGCAGAATACATTGGAGGAGGGGAAGGGAGGAGGGGAAGGGGAAGGGGAGAGGGAGGAGGGGTGTTACGTGTGTGTGTGTGTGTGGGGATGGGGGTGGGGGTTGTGGGGTAGGGGGATGTGTCTCCCCCCTCCCCCCCACCATATTTCTTCCGTGGGAAGAAAAACACGGAAGGCACCGCGCGGGATATTCCCGGGGGGTTCGAACCCACCCACCTTCCCCCCCGAGGTTTGTGTCGTAAGGTGTTTGACACGTGTCAGACGTGTGACGTCATCACTCTCAGAATCACCTCTTTGATGATTACTGTCCCCTCCCCCCCTACCCCCCTTCTACCCCCCCACCCCAACCCCCTCACCCTCCCCCTCCCCCTCCACAGTTTGCTGGTGGCGATGGTTGTTAGATCGGAAAAAGGGGATTCAAGGTAATTAGGCCAGGGGGGTGGGGAGGGGGGAGGGGGGGGTTGAATTACCTTTCTGGGTTGTTTGAAATCATTCAGTCGACTCAGATCACATCTGCTCCTCAGGCGCGAGTCGTCTGCCACGCCCGGCTGCCTCATAATGAGGGAGACGCACCACACACACACACACACACACACACACATACGGCGGCCGGAACCGGAAGTAGCATGCGTGAGCGGACCGTTTTAATGAATGAATGAGATGCCTTCCCCCACCCCCTCCCCCCCGTGTACCTTGTGTGTGTGTGTGTGTGTGTGTGTGTGTGTCTGTGTCTGTGTGTGTGTATGTGTGTGTGTATAGATGTGTGTATGTATGTGTGTGTCTGTGTCTGTGTGTGTATGTGTGTGTGTATAGATGTGTGTATGTATGTGTGTGTCTGTGTCTGTGTGTGTATGTGTGTGTGTATAGATGTGTGTATGTATGTGTGTGTCTGTGTCTGTGTGTGTGTATGTGTGTGTGTATAGATGTGTGTATGTATGTGTGTGTCTGTGTCTGTGTGTGTATGTGTGTGTGTATAGATGTGTGTATGTATGTGTGTGTCTGTGTCTGTGTGTGTGTATGTGTGTGTGTATAGATGTGTGTATGTATGTGTGTGTCTGTGTCTGTGTGTGTATGTGTGTGTGTATAGATGTGTGTATGTATGTCTGTGTCTGTGTGTGTATGTGTGTGTGTATAGATGTGTGTATGTATGTGTGTGTCTGTGTCTGTGTGTGTATGTGTGTGTCAGAGAGAGAGAGAGAGAGAGAGAGAGAGAGAGAGAGAGAGAGAGAGAGAGAGAGAGAGAGAGAGAGAGAGACAGAGAGAGAGAGAGAGAAGATGGGATATTTCCAAACACATCTTTTTCTCTCTTTCCCTTTTTCTTCCTCTTCTCTCTCTCATCATCATTGCATGAGTCTTAATATCTTCCATATGTTTCCAATGTCCACAACTCCACCATCCCTCACCCCACACCACACACACACACACACACACACACACACACACACACATGTATGTGTATATATATATAGAGGGAATTGTACATATTGAAGACAACCTGACTTAGATAATTAAGCTGGGCCTTTTATTAAACCTTGAACTGATTAAGTTAGACCTAATTAAGCTGGACCTAATTAAGCTGGACCTAATTAAGCTAGACCTAATTAAGCTTTTTTTTATGCTTTCAGTAGTCTTTTCAGGGGGATGGAGGGAGGGAGGGAGGGAGGGAGGGATTTCAGTGTTGCAGGTTCTGAACTGACTGACCCACAGTTTGTCTGGAGGGAGTGGAGGGGCGCCCTCCCCTCCCTCCGGGTACAGCTGGGGGAAGATATGATACAGGGAAGGGGAGAGGCTAGGTGATGGGGAGTGGAGGTCGTTGTGGTGCTGGTGATGGGGAGTGGAGGTCGTTGTGGTGGTGGTGATGGGGAGTGGAGGTCGTTGTGGTGGTGGTGATGGGGAGTGGAGGTCGTTGTGGTGGTGGTGATGGGGAGTGGAGGTCGTTGTGGTGGTGGTGATGGGGAGTGGAGGTCGTTGTGGTGGTGGTGATGGGGAGTGGAGGTCGATGTGGTGGTGGTGATGGGGAGTGGAGGTCGTTGTGGTGGTGGTGATGGGGAGTGGAGGTCGTTGTGGTGGTGGTGATGGGGAGTGGAGGTCGATGTGGTGGTGGTGATGGGGAGTGGAGGTGGTTGTGGTGGTGGTGATGGGGAGTGGAGGTGGTTGTGGTGGTGGTGATGGGGAGTGGAGGTCGTTGTGGTGGTGGTGATGGGGAGTGGAGGTCGTTGTGGTGGTGGTGATGGGGAGTGGAGGTCGTTGTGGTGGTGGTGATGGGGAGTGGAGGTCGTTGTGGTGGTGGTGATGGGGAGTGGAGGTCGATGTGGTGGTGGTGATGGGGAGTGGAGGTCGTTGCTGTGGTGAATTATCTAACAATCATAGCGAAAGATGATACGTCAAACCAATGTAGTAAAGAAAATGGGATATCATCATTATATATATATATATATATATATATATATATATATATATATATATATATATATATATATATATATGTATATGTTCCTATGAGTCCACCACGGGGAAAAGGAAACACAATAAGTTCCCAAGTGCACTTTCATGTCATAGTCACATCATCAGGGGAGGCACAATAGAGAAGTAACAGTCAGTTGATATACAACGAAGAGACGTAGCTAGGACACACACACACACACACACACACACACACACCACTATTATTCTTAATTCAAATTCCTGTTCTGATAGATTCAAATCTGGGTTTGATGACGTCACCGGCTAACGGCTGTAACGGACCTTTCCCAGTGATCCCGTTTTCTTTTAAAGCGAGTTTGAAAATATATATATAACAAACCGATTCATATTAACGGTCAATGTTTTGCCCAGTGTCACCGGGCTGCCAGGCGTGGCCGGGGGTTTATTTATATGTATTATTTATCTGTTTATTATACTTTGTCGCTGTCTCCCGCGTTAGCGAGGTAGCGCCAGGAAACGAATGAAAGAATGGCCGCAACCCACCCACATACACATGTATATACATGCACGTCCACACACACGCACATATACATACCTATACATCTTAACGTATAGATATGTGTTCATACACAGACATATGCATATATACACATGTACATAATTAGTACTTGCTGCCTTCATCCATTTCCGTCACGACCCCGCCAC
>NC_092234.1:45103011-45115511 GCF_036320965.1 Panulirus ornatus | reverse complement strand
ATTGCCATCTATCGCTGATTCTTATATATAAAACGTCAGTTGTTCATTTGAGTCTAAATACTATATAAATATATTTCTCGTTCACGCCATAATTGTGTTATTGCGTCTCGAATACCAACTTGTATACATATATATTTACGTGGACACGATAACACGTACAGGACAAGCATGTAACTGAGCAAGACCCGTTGGCCATGGGGCCATGTCTGGCCGGCCTATCTGTTGGTGTTGGAGACTTGGAAATGTGTTGGGGGTGGTGGAGAAGGTGGTGGTGGTGGGGAGGTAAAAAAAAAAAAAAAAAGAAAAAAATACCTCACTGGCAACTGACCTCTCTTGCGGTATTGCAACTGCCAGGTATTTATCGCGGGCGTAACTTGCCATTGTTTTAACTCGGTGCTCCGGCCTTCCCCGGGTGTTTTTGGAAGAATGGGGGAACAGTGCGCGGGTAGTCATTGTGGACTGCGCACCGCCAAGGGTGTTTGAGGCGTGGGAAACACGCAGGGGAAATATAATAATGCGGGTAAGATTAGGCGCAATGGCGGTGTCATGCAACTGCCCTTCCCGCGCAACCTGATACACCACGGGAGGAGGGGGAGTAGCAACCTCCCTCACTCCCTCAGGCCAGGGACCTCGTATGTAAACCAACTTATCTTTATCTTTATTTCCCCCCATTTCCTCCATTTTAACTTCATTATCATCATTAATATCTGATGGCCTATGTCCGGTTTAAATGCAACATCCCTCCCTCCCTCAGGCCAGGGACCTCGTATGTAAACCAACTTATATTTATCTTTATTTCCCCCCCTTTTCCTCCATTTTAACCTCATTATCATCATCATCATCATCGTGATTTAATGGCCTATGTCAGGTTTAAATGCAACATCCCTCCCTCCCTCCATCCCTCAGGCCAGGGACCTCGTATGCAAACCAACTTATCTTTATCTTTATTTTTCCCCTTTCCTCTATTTTAACTTCATTACCATCAAGATTTAATGGCCTATGTCAGGTTTAAACGCCGTGTGGTCTTGCCACCATAACCGTCTCTCATTTATCATCATAAGGTTGCAATGTCTTGTGGCGTTTAAAGTGAAGTAGCTTAGAAATGTATGTGTTGAGGATTTAGCATAATAATTTCGTTGCTAACTGCATTATCTTCATGTTGCATACTCTCTGATGTCTTAAGCTTGACCCCTTGGTGTGTGGGGGGGGGGTAGAAGTCTTGCAAGCTTGACCTCTGGAGGGTACACGTCTCGTAAGCTTGACCCCAGGAGGAAGTACACGTCTCGTAAGCTTGACCCCTGGGGGGTACACGTCTCGTAAGCTTGACCTCGGGGGTTGGAGGGGGTGGTGTAGGTCGGAGGGGTGGTGTAGGTTGGAGGGGTGTAGGTTGGAGGGGTGGGGGGTTGGAGGGGTGGGGGTTGGAGGGGTGGTGTAGGTTGGAGGGGTGAGGGTTGGAGGAGTGTAGGTTGGAGGGGTGAGGGTTGGAGGGGTGGGGGTTGGAGGGGTGTAGGTTGGAGGGGTGGGGGTTGGAGGGGTGTAGGTTGGAGGGGTGGGGTTGGAGGGGTGGGGGTTGGAGGGGTGGGGGTTGGAGGGATGGGGGGTGGAGGGGTGGGGGTTGGAGGGGTGTAGGTTGGAGGGGTGAGGGTTGGAGGGGTGGGGGTTGGAGGGGTGTAGGTTGGAGGGGTGGGGGTTGGAGGGGTGTAGGTTGGAGGGGTGGGGTTGGAGGGGTGGGGGTTGGAGGGGTGGGGGTTGGAGGGATGGGGGGTGGAGGGGTGTAGGTTGGAGGGGTGGGGGTTGGAGGGGTGTAGGTTGGAGGGGTGAGGGTTGGAGGGGTGGTGTAGGTTGGAGGGGGGGTGTAGGTTGGAGGGGTGGGGGTTGGAGGGAGGGAGGGAGGCTGCAGGAGGGGTGAGTGTCGTGTATCAGACCACCCGTGTTCGAGCCAGCTGTTCCCTCCCGCACCACGTCAATGTCTGAAACTTTTATGACAACACTCCGACGCCATGTTGGTTTGGTTTATTCTTTAATTCTCAAAGCACGACGGTACCAGACCCTTGAACACGACGGTACGACCCTTGAGCACGACGGTACCTGACCCTTGAGCACGACGGTACCTGACCCTTGAACACGACGGTACCTGACCCTTGAGCACGACGGTACCTGACCCTTGAGCACGACGGTACCTGACCCTTGAGAACGACGGTACCTGACCCTTGAACACGACGGTACGACCCTTGAGCACGACGGTACGATCCTTGAACACGACGGTACCTGACCCTTGAGCACGACGGTACCTGACCCTTGAACACGACGGTACGACCCTTGAGCACGACGGTACCTGACCCTTGAACACGACGGTACATGACCCTTGAGCACGACGGTACCTGACCCTTGAGCACGACGGTACCTGACCCTTGAGCACGGCGGTACGACCCCTGGGTACGTTGGCGTGGCCACCGTGGTCAAGGATCGTACCGTCGTGTTCAGGGGATTTCAATGCCACATGAGAGTTACGAAGTGATCCACGTCCGCTTGGAATCCACATTGCGTCGGTCGGTCTGTCGGCCCACAGTCAACCCAGCTGTTCATCCTCCCTCAAGGGGGCTGGTCGGTAAATTGGGTACCTGGCTTAGCCCAGGATATATATATATATATATATATATATATATATATATATATATATATATATATATATATATATATATATATATATATATCGTGATGGCACTACACACACACACACACACACACACACACAATCAGTGATTGGTGGAGAGGATTGGTAGTACAGAGCTTCAGTGTGGAGTGATTGGAATGCGATTCGTGTGTCTGAGAGATGTAGGAATGCAGTGCATGAAGAGAATGAAGTGCTGGAATGAAGTTAGTGGAATGTGAACGAGATAGATAGATAGATAGATAGATAGATAGAGAGAGAGAGAGAGAGAGAGAGAGAGAGAGAGAGAGAGTTAAACTCTTCCTCCTCCTTCCTTGGCAGTTTGAGTAGCCTTGTTTCGTTGGTAGTTTGAGGTAGTTAGAGTAGCCTTTTTCACGTAGGTAGTTTGAAGTAGTTAGAGTAGCCTCGTTAACGTAGGTAGTTTGAGGTCAGGGTATTGTTTAAAAAGGGGGATAGTTCTCCCAACCCCGTATAGTGACGGGTTGTGTGGGGGGGGGGGGTCGTGTGTTGCCCTGTGGGGCGGGGGGGGGGGGGTGACGTGTGATGTTGTATAGGAGAATGTGACGCAAGTTGGCTTGGGCGTCACAGACGTCACGTGGTTCGCACGTGACGTCACGCGTGGTCAGTCTTACGACGCTTGGATCTTTTAACCCCTTTTGAGTACACCGGTACGACCCTTGATCACGACGG
Source organism: Panulirus ornatus (assembly GCF_036320965.1). NCBI lineage: Eukaryota > Metazoa > Arthropoda > Malacostraca > Decapoda > Palinuridae > Panulirus > Panulirus ornatus. The sequence goes on along the minus strand of NC_092234.1, from coordinate 45,112,150 downwards.
TGGGGGTCGTACCGTCGCTCACTCCCTCACAAAGGGGGAGGGAGGAGGAGGGAGGGTCGTACCGTCGCCCCATCCTCACAAGGGGGGGAGGGTCGTACCATCGCATTCATCCAAGGCAGTCGTATTGCCGCTCGCTCTCCCATAGGTCGTACCCACCACGACCCCCACCCTTTACCCCCCGGGGTCGTACCACCCTGCTTAGGAAGGGGGTTTAACGCAGGTCGTCACAGCGTCACGCCAGGCAGCCCCAGGCGGCGAACTAGGGTTACGAAGCCACACTGTTCTGTGCGTCACACACACACACACACACACACACATACAGCGGTGACAGTGTTACAACTGCCTTTATAAAGGTAACATCCATTGTGTAAGGAAGTAACGATAATGAGGGGTTTGGTTAACGAAAGAAACGACCATAAATATCGTTAATTCTTCTTACACTGTGTCCATATATTGCATATATTGCAGCTTTTTCATTCAAATTATATATATATATATATATATATATATATATATATATATATATATATATATATATATATAAGCTGTATCAAAAATATATATGATACGCCAGCAGTCGCTGTCACGGGTAACGGAAACCCGCGATAATTTTAGACTCGGGGTCTCTTGTTGTTTTGGTGTTGGGAGGAGGAGGGAGGGTGAGTGTCGTCAGGGCGCCGACACTCACCCAGAACGGTCGCCCCGGCGGCGGCGCGTCACCTCCCAGCCGGTATTCAGGAGGTTACGGAGCTGGTCGTCTATTGTGTGACACGGGCAGGAAATGTCTTATTTATAACGGGATTATTCACATATACTCTAATTGATTCCAACTGTAATATGTATACCTAACCTATTTAGTAGCTCACAGGAAACTGGCGTTTTAAAAAGAGAAGAATGTTAAATATTACTTACCCCAAGAAAATGTTGATAGAAAACGACACTTTATGTATAATTCACAAGTATATATATATATATATATATATATATATATATATATATATATATATATATATATATATATATATAAGATAGTGTATACAATCTACCAGCAATGAAAGATGAGTCAGGGATTCTTACGTTAGCAACTAGAGCTTAAAGGCAAAAAATAGAGGCCAGGGGTCCTGAATAACGGGGGGGGGCGGGGGGGGTCTCTCTCTCACACACACCTGTGGCCGACCCCTGCCGGGGCCAGACAAACATGGCGACCCACATTCACGTCCTGAGTGGCTTTTTAATGAATCACTAATTGTGGTGAACGCCATCCTAAACTCGAATCTCCCTGTGTAGGTGTTAGGTATATATATATATATATATATATATATATATATATATATATATATATATATATATATTATTTATTTTTTTTTATTATACTTTGTCGCTGTCTCCCGCGTTTGCGAGGTAGCGCAAGGAAACAGACGAAAGAAATGGCCCTACCCCCCCCCCCCATACACATGTATATACATACGTCCACACACGCAAATATACATACCTACACAGCTTTCCATGGTTTACCCCAGACGCTTCACATGCCTTGATTCAATCCACTGACAGCACGTCAACCCCGGTATACCACATCGCTCCAATTCACTCTATTCCTTGCCCTCCTTTCACCCTCCTGCATGTTCAGGCCCCGATCACACAAAATCTTTTTCACTCCATCTTTCCACCTCCAATTTCCAATTTGGAATATATATATATATATTCCTATGAGTCCACCACGGGGAAAATGAAACACGATAAGTTGCCAAGTGCACTTTCGTGTCATAATCACATCATCAGGGGAGACCCAAGAGAGAAATATAACAGTCAGTTGATATACAACGAAGAGACGTAGCTAGGACGCCATTTGGTAAACATGTGATTGTCCAAGACAGACAACGAGCGTATCATAAACTTATTATGTGGACAAGAAGGGGAATTGTTTACAAATTCTATCAACAATAAAGTTATCCAATTTGTATAGACCATCACTAATATCAAGATTATAATTCATTGTGTATTTCATAATAGAAGATTCAATGATATTTCTCTTGGTAATAAAGTTAATATCTGAGATGGCATGAGATGGTCATAGTTTTTAACGTGAGTAAACAAGGCATTTGATTCTTGTCCCGTTCTTATACTATATTTATGTTGCTTAAGTCTAACAGAAAGGTCCTTACCAGTCTGACCAACATAAAACCACAGAGGAGGATTAAAAAGCAGAACTGACGGTCGTAAAACCATGGATTAAGATAGACTGCATGACGCGCCAGTGTGGTTAAGATGGAGCGGGGCAGTACAGGCCGGCCTGACCTTGTGATGCGATGCTCTTTTGTCTCATTGTTTGGGTCGCGCCCTTATTGTGCAGTCTTTTGTTTTGTGGTGGTGGAGGCAAGAGTATTGTATATGACTTAACTGCTTAAGTGAAACTATGCCGTAAAAAGTTTTTTATTTTGGGTTTATGCTGACAAAATGTGTTTTAGATAATTATATATATATATATATATATATATATATATATATATATATATATATATATATATATATATATATATATATATATATATATTCGCTTACTATCCAGCGATGTGGTGTATATATAAATGTTTTCTCTTACACCATTTTCGTACAGCATAAGCTGGTTGTTACCCTAGGCAATATAAGGTTTGAATGTAAGTTCAAGTTATATATATTCGCGTTCCATTTTCTGTGCCCGGGAGGGCGTGCGTGCGCATGCGCACAGCGGCAGACCAAAGCCCTTGGCCAATCAGATTGGCAGCAGACGCCGTGGCCCCACACGCTCCTCCACCTCTCGTTTGCAAGCTCCTTCGTGCTACGTCCGCGTCCGCCACACCACCTCGAAGATTCTGGGGTGGCACACGACCTTTTCGTGTTTGGGTCGTGTTTATGTGTTTGATTTACGAGGGGATTCGAGCGTCCCTCCAGGCCATAAGTGGGTCGCTTTGATGTCTCTGTGGCAGAGAGAGAGAGAGAGAGAGAGAGAGAGAGAGAGAGAGAGAGAGAGAGAGAGAGAGAGAGAGAGAGAGATTAATGTGGTAAGAGTAGGTCTGTATACACGAATTCCATGTAGACGTTATTTGTATGGGCCCGTGTGGCCCAGCTGAACCACTTCCCACCCACCCAGCCGCCCAGCCACCCATGTCCAGCCACCGTGGGAGGGTGTGAGCGGAGGTGACCGTCCCTGAGGGATCATATCATGACGTCCCTGACCACCTGATTATGGAAGACCCTCCCACATCCTCACCCACACCCTCACCCACACCCACCCACACCCTCACCCACCCCACACCCTCACCCACACCCACCCACACCCTCACCCACCCCACCCACACCCTCACCTTACCCACACCACCCACACCCTCACCCACCCCACCACACCCTCACCCACACCCTCACCTCACCCACACCACCCACACCCTCACCCACCCCACCACACCCTCACCCACACCCTCACCTCACCCACACCACCCACACCCTCACCCCCACCCACCCCACCCACACCCTCACCCACCCCACCCACACCCTCACCCTTAAACCCCCTCCACCAACCCACCCATACCCTCACCCCCCACCCTGAACCCCCACCCCCCACCCTCCTAGAGGAACAACCCCCTCCCACCCACTCCCCTACCCACCCATACTCTCACTCCCACCCTTAACCCCCCACCTTCCACCCCCACCACCCAACCCCTCAGAGAAACCACCCCCACCCACCCATCCACTTACACCCTCACCCCCACCCTTAACCCCCCCTTTCCCCCCCACCCCCCCAGAGGAACTAGGAGGAGGAGGAGAAGCAGCTGCCGGGTCCGGCCCAGCTTAGGCGCTGGCCACTCTCATCAGTAAAACTTACTAAGCTGGCTGGTCGTCCAGGTGGGACTGGGACTGGGACGGGACTGGGACTGGGACTGGGGACTGGGACTGGGGACTGGGACTGGGACGGGGTCTGGGATGGGGACTAGGAGGATGGGGGAGGGGGGAGGAAGCAGTGCATGACTCTGTGGGACGTAGTCTGAAAGAAGGCCGCGTCCCCCCTCCTCCTCCTCCTCCTCCTCCTCCTCCTCCTCCTCCTCTTCCTCCTCCTCCTCCTCCTCCTCGTTGTCTTCCTCTTTGGAAGTGAGTAGCGTACTTTGTGTAGAAAACGGGAGAGGGGGCGGCCAAGTTCATTCGCCCTTTCTCCCCCAACACACACACACACACACACACACACACACACACACACCGTGCGATTGTCACACGTCTTTTGTTCTCTATTTGCACAGAAAACGTGGACACGGTCCCCTCTTCTGCGTGAACATTATTCAGCTTTTAGGTACGCATGATTGCCTCCGCTTCTTGGGGTTAAATATATATATATATATATATATATATATATATATATATATATATATATATATATATATATATATATATATATATATATATATATATATGATATTTTGAAGGGCAATTATGATGAATGATTTTAAAAAGAATTTCTTTCTTTTTCGGTGGTTGGAAAACCCCGTTTTCTTCCTGAAATGTGTGTGTGTGTGTGTGTGTGTGTGTGTGTGTGTGTGTGTGTGTGTGTGTGTGTGTGTAGCCAAGCCTCTTACAGAGCTGCGGGAAATGGCTGTGTTCACACAGCTGTGTTACAGCAGGAGGAGGAGGAGGAGCAGGACACAGCACGGGGGTGGTGGGCGGGCGTGGGAGCGGCGGGACCCGAACCTGTGTGTTCTGGCTGACCTGTTTACCTCCACGCCAACTAGAATGTGTCATGATGTTGGTCAGGCCCCTGGAGGCGAGCGAAGGAGGCGTCATGCACTCCTGCTTCCTTGCCTGCTTGCCTGCTTGCTGGCCGGAAACATTGCTGTGTGCGTCCAGGCGTGGGTGGGTGGGTGCGTGCGTCCAGGCGTGGGTGGGTGGGTGCGTGCGTCCAGGCGTGTGTGGGTGGTTGGGTGCGTGCGTCCAGGCGTGTGTGGGTGGGTGCGTGCGTCCAGGCGTGGGTGGGTGGGTGGGTGCGTGCGTCCAGGCGTGGGTGGGTGGGTGGGTGCGTGCGTCCAGGCGTGTGTGGGTGGGTGGGTGCGAACGTCCAGGCGTGGGTGGGTGGGTGGGTGCGTGCGTCCAGGCGTGGGTGGGTTGGTGGGTGTGTGCGGCCAGGCGTGGGTGGGTGGGTGCGAACGTCCAGGCGTGGGTGGGTGCGTGCGTCCAGGCGTGGGTGGGTGGGTGGGTGCGTGCGTCCAGGCGTGTGTGGGTGGGTGCGAACGTCCAGGCGTGGGTGGGTGGGTGGGTGAGTGCGTCCAGGCGTGGGTGGGTGGGTGCGAACGTCCAGGCGTGGGTGGGTGGGTGCCTGCGTGCGTCCAGGCGTGGGTGCGTCGGTGGGTGCGTGGGTGCGTTCATCAAATACTGCTTGTTCTTGTTGTTCACCCGCGTTCGTTCACCTGAGTGCGTCGTGAACATGGTTGCTGAGGGTGGTTCAGGATGGGGGGTCATGCGCCACGTGGTCATGCGCCACGTGGTCATGCGCCCGACGCGTTAACCCAAAGAGCTGCTCAGCGGAACGCGCCTATGTACCCCCCCCCCCCCCCCCCCCCCCCCCCCCGACCGGCCCTCTGCTGGCTGTTGTCGTCATGCCTAAACTCCGCCATTATCTTGTTCGCTGGCAGGAAGGGTCGCTGAGGTTGTTCGCTCCCTCAGGGGCTCATCCTCAGTCTTGTTCGCTGGCAGGAAGGGTCGCTGAGGTTGTTCGCTGGCAGGAAGGGTCGCTGAGGTTGTTCGCTGGCAGGATGGGTCGCTGGGGTTGTTCGCTCCCTCAGGGACTCATCCTCAGCAGTTTCGTTCGCTGGTAGGAAGGGTCGCTGAGGGGTCGAGGAGGCTCCTCCTCCTCCTCCTCCTCCTCCTCCTCGCCAGATGCTCTTCCGGGATTCTGTTCCACCGGCTGTGTGCAGGAGGAGGAGGAGGAGGGGGGGAAGGTCGTCCGGGTCGTTACGCTCCCGCGTATAATCGACCGTAATCACGTCGTTCGCCGGTGGTGTGGGGGAAGGAGGAGGGTGGAGGTGGAGGAGGAGGAAGACTTCCCATCACGGAAGGAAGACGTCCGCTGGCTGGCAGGGAGGCAGGCTGGCAGGGAGGCTGGCAGGGAGGCAGGGAGGGAGGCTGGCAGGGAGGCAGGGGAGGTGCGTCACGGAAGCTGTTCTCGCCACACGAGCAGTTTCATCGCGGGAGGGGAAGGGAGGGGGAAGAGAGGGGAGAGGGGGAAGAGAGGGGAGAGGGGGAATGCGTGTGTGTGTGTGTGTGTGTGTGTGTGTGTGTGTGTGTGTATGTGTGTGTGTGTGTGTGTGTGTGTGTGTGTGTGTGTGTGTGTGTGTGGCTTGGTCCATTGTGCTGTATCAGTGGCTGTTTGGGTTCTGGCCAGATCCCCCCCCCCCCCCCATGCACAGGACAGGTGTAGAATCTAATATTAGAGTAAGAATATTCTTGAGAATATTCTCTATTCGTGGGAAGGGAGGATATTCGAGGTAGCGAATATTCAGAGAAGATATTCGGGTTCAGTCGAACAGCCAACCACCCCCTCCCCTCCCCCTCTTCCCCCCCCCCCACTCTACCCCCCAGTCATCACATCTCCACGTGAGTGCGTGCTCTGGCCGCACTCACGTGCACACCACGCACCCTCACGCACCCGACTACCTTACCTCCCCCCCTCCCCATGACTCCCACCCCCACACCCCCCTCCTCCCCTCCTCCTCCTCCTCCTCCCCGCCTCTCCCCTCCCTCCCCATTATCCCTCCCCCATATCAACCATTCAAATATTTTCCCTTAAAAAAAAAGAAATCGAAATATTATCTTTAACTTCTTACCTTCCCTCTTTCTTTCCCTCCTCCTCCTCCTCTTCCTCCTTCTCTACTCTGACCCCCCTCCTCCATCTACCTACATCTCCATCATCATCATCGTCATAGACAAAAAAGAAAACTCGTCATAGCAGCAGACCCCCACCTCCCATTTTCTACGTGGGTAACTGAGTTAAAAGCCATGTAGACGACCAGCGTTCTATGTGGAATATGTGGACATGTGTCTTCCACATGGCAGAGGCACACGCGAGGGGGGGGGGGTAATTATGGACGAGGGAATTGGCATCAGTGGTTAGGGGTATCGGGGATGGGCATTGGGTCCGCATGGGTTCGAATCCTTAGGCGCGGCAGTTGGCCCACAGTCAATCCCAACTGTTCATCCTCCCTTTCGGCGTTGGTTGCACACACACACACACACACACACACATACACATCATCTCAAGGGTCGTACCGTCGTGCTCAAGGGTCGTACCGTGGCGGCCAAGGGTCGTTCCATTGTACTCATGGGTCGTGCCGTCGTGCTAAAGGGTCGTAGAGAGAGAGAGAGAGAGAGAGAGAGAGAGAGAGAGAGAGAGAGAGAGAGAGAGAGAGAGAGAGAGACCTTCGTGCCTAAGGGTCGTACCCCACGTCCTCAAGGACGTAACTGGGCTAACGACCTTCTGGTCCCCCCCCACTACCCCCCTCCCCTCGGGGGTCGTTGGGGGACGCGTCGTCGCATCAGCTGACCAGATGTAAACAAACCCCCGCTCCCACCCACGTGTTCCTACCCACATTAAACCCCCCGGAAATAATTAGGGCAATAAATGACTTAATCTAATTACCAGGTGATTAAAGTGGTGGGTGAGGCCAGCTAATAGACAAATTAAATAGATATAACTATCATATTAATGGTTGGCAATGGCAGTGAAATGTATAATAACACCTCCATGTGACGCATAGGAAGTTTGACACCGGTGCTGTTGATCTCCCTCTAACGCATAGGAATATATAGTAACACCTCCATGTGACGCATAGGAAGTGTGACACCGGTGCTGTTGATCTCCCTCTAACGCATAGGAACATTTGACTTGCTCATTTTTGATAATTTAGATTATTTACGCAGCGGAAATAAAGAATAATTACTTATACTTTAGGGATAATTACTTATACTTTCGGGATGATATGATGTCATACGCCCTTGTGGTATAGCACTGACTGCACCAGTGTGCCGTATGCTCATAAGAGCGGTAATCTCTGTCGTTTATATAGGGTACGTGAGCTCTTGTGTTCCTGCCACCACTGTATGGTTGCTATAGATATTGTTATTATAGTGGTTTCTAAGTGGAATAGTATTAGCTGAAGTAGTAGTAGTGGTAGTAAAGTAGTTGTACATAGTAGTATTAGTAGTTGTAGTAGTAGTAGCAGTAAGCTGTACATACAGTAGAAGTAACTGCACATACAGTAGTAGTAACTGTACATACAGTAGTAGTAACTGTAGATACAGTAGAAGTAATGATAAGTGGACAAAGTGAAAGCTGTGTGGAGGTGGACTCCCCCCTCTCTTAACAATGGCCCAGCTCTCTCTCTCTCTCTCTCTCTCTCTCTCTCTCTCTCTCTCTCTCTCTCTCTCTCTCTCTCTCTCTCTTATCTACAGTTTGGACATCCCCCCCCCATCATGACACCACCTCCAACATCGTTACAACATATGCCATGACCCCCTCCATGCCCAACATGTGGGCGTGGGCGTGTGTGTGTGTGTGTGTGTGTGTGTGTGTGCGTGTGCTTGCCCAAGTGTATCAGTAATACCCGGTGGTCTGTGGCCCTGGCGAGCGAGGTCAGGTGTGAAGATAATTACCTGACCCCTAGGGTGTGTGTGACGTAGCCGGGGCCAGTGGCCGGCTCTGCGCAGGGAGGGGCAGTGGGGCGGGGCAGGGCGCGGGGCGGGGCGGCGCGGGTGGGGTATCATGGCGTGGGTTACGTCATCACACAGTGGGGTAGGGGAGGAGGGTCATCGTTGGAGAACCTCCTTTCGTCGTACGGTGGCTGTGGGGTCCGTGTGACCTGAAAGGCCAGGAATTAATCCCTGACCCAAGATAGACATTAGTGGTTGATCTCCATATTGTAAGTATGGCAAAATGATTACAGTTATCTGAGATTTATTATCGGGTCACAAAAACGAGGTGGCGAGTCCGTTTTCTATACTGAAGCACATTTTCATCCCACGAGAATGTGGATAATTTTTTTTTCCCCTCTCCTAGGATGACCAAGGCATATTATTATTATTATTATTATTATTATTATTATTATTATTTTTTTTTTGTCGCTGT
>NC_092234.1:45093011-45098011 GCF_036320965.1 Panulirus ornatus | reverse complement strand
GTGGTAGAGGTGATGGTGGTAGAGGTGGTGGTGGTAGGGTGTGGTCAGAATGAGCCAGTTCACCTTGGCTTCACAACTGTGTATGTCTTAATAATCCAGGTCGAATTAAACTTTAAATAATAACTTTATATTTTTTTTCCTGCTTTCCTTTCCTTTCCTCCTCCTTCTTCTTCTTCTTCTTCTTCTTCTTCTTCTTCTTCTTCTTCTTCTTCTTCTTCTGCTTCTTCTGCTACAACTACATTTAGTTAATTAAGAAGTTTGGCCAAGAGGTGTGTATGTGTGTGTGTGTGTGTGTTGGTCAATAATCAAGTATTTATGCATTTAACGGTGCTCAGTGCCGCCCTGTTTGGTTAATATATTTATCGGAGAGAGAGAGAGAGAGAGAGAGAGAGAGAGAGAGAGAGAGAGAGAGAGAGAGAGAGAGAGAGAGAGAGAGGTACGCCTTCGAGCACGACTGTATGTACGACCTTTGTGTGTGACGACCCTTCTGCACGAGGGTGTGGCCGACCCGTAAGGGCGAGGGCACGACCCTTGGGTACGATGGCATGGCCTTTTTGACCCGACGCTTTTCAAGGTCAGGTTATTAGAGTCAAGGGTCGTACCGTCGTGCTCAAGGGTCGTACCGTCGTGCTCAAGGGTCAGGTACCGTCGTGCTCAAGGGTCAGGTACCGTCGTGTTCAAGGGTCGTACCGTCGTGGTCAAGGGGTCGTACCGTCGTGCTCAAGGGTCAGGTACCGTCGTGCTCAAGGGTCAGGTACCGTCGTGTTCAAGGGCCGTACCGTCGTGTTCAAGGGTCGTACCGTCGTGCTCAAGGGTCGTACCGTCGTGCTCAAGGGTCGTACCGTCGTGCTCAAGGGTAAAGTACCGTCGTGTTCAAAGGTCGTACCGTCGTGCTCAAGGGTCAGGTACCGTCGTGCTCAAGGGTCAGGTACCGTCGTGCTCAAGGGTCAGGTACCGTCGTGTTCAAGGGTCGTACCGTCGTGCTCAAGGGTCAGGTACCGTCGTGCTCAAGGGTCGTACAGCCGTGCTCAAGGGTCAGGTACCGTCGTGCTCAAGGGTCAGATACCGTCGTGCTCAAGGGTCAGGTACCGTCGTGCTCAAGGGTCAGGTACCGTCGTGTTCAAGGGTCGTACCGTTGTGGTCAAGGGGTCGTACCGTCGTACTCAAGGATCGGGTACCGTCGTTCTCAAGGGTCAGGTACCGTCGTTCTCATGGGTCAGGTACCGTCGTGCTCAAGGGTCGTACAGCCGTGCTCAAGGGTCAGGTACCGTCGTGCTCAAGGGTCGTACCGTCGTGTTCAAGGGTCGTGTACCGTCGTGCTCAAGGGTCAGGTACCGTCGTGCTCAAGGGTCGTACCGTCGTGTTCAAGGGTCAGATACCGTCGTGTTCAAGGGTCAGGTACCGTCGTGCTCCGGGGTTTAAAGGCCATAAGCTACGAACCATCGTCCCGTTTTCTGAGACCCGGAATACTGCAGATATTCAAATTATCTAAATGTGAAAGATATCTGTACCTCCAGATGGATATATTCCATTCTATATTTGGGTAAGACAAAAGGCTAGACTGTAAAAGGCCAAAGGCCACGGGAGCCCTAGACAGGTGGAGGGGACAGGATGTGGAAATATTATTTCCCAAAAGAAAACGGGTGAGGGTGGTGGGGGGGGGCCTCTTGGGTTGTAGCAGGGTTAACTAAGGACGTCTAAGGGAGAATTGGAATGCATTGGCCCTAAGGTGGATCAAAATGCACTTCCCCTAAGTGTGTTGGGAATGCACAGGCCCGAAGATGGTACAGGGGTTGGTAACTAAGCGGGAGAATTATAGTGGACTGCGTATTGGCAACAAAAGTCAATTTTTTCCATTTTCATTATTTTTTTATTTTTTTTTTTTTTTTTTTTTTTTTTGTAGCTCAGAGCGGTGAGATTGGACAGACACTGAGGATGTTAAAACATCTTAAGAAATACTGCCGCCGGAAATCGAGGATGAACGTTATGTGGAGATCAGAAAGAAAAAAGAGAAAAAATATTTGGTCTTAGATTGAGCAGTTTGAGATAGTTGGTATTACAAGAATGTGATGCGGTTGTGAAAATGGGTCGTAACAATATACCCCGAGCTTGTAATTGGGGTGGTGGTGGGGGGGTGACATTCTAATGGTGTTTAGTGACATTTAAAGTGGTCTGTAGGGCGATGGGTCAAGTGCCAGTGTGGATATATATATATATATATATATATATATATATATATATATATATATATATATATATATATATATATATATATATATATATATATATTATATATATCCTGGTATCATATGTAAACGTCAGTTATATATATTTTCTTTTTCTTTCAAACTATTCGCCATTTCCCGCGTTAGCGAGGTAGCGTTAAGAACAGAGGACTGGGCCTTTGAGGGAATATCCTCACCTGGCCCCCTTCTCTGTTCCCTCTTTTGGAATATATATATATATATATATATATATATATATATATATATATATATATAATGTCCTTGGGCACTCCAGCCTTATGCGGGTACAGAGAGAGAGAGAGAGAGAGAGAGAGAGAGAGAGAGAGAGAGAGAGAGAGAGAGAGAGAGAGAGAGAGAAATTTTTTTTAGGGAAGGTCGTGTGTGGGAGGGGAAGTTGAGCGAGGAGAGCCTGGTGCTCCGTCGTCTGTTTGGCAGACGAGGTGAAGGTATGTGGGCCACCAGGAAATGGCTTGAGCCCGCCACACACACACACACACACACACACACACACACACACACACACACACACACACAAGCCGCCATCATACTGCTACAGCAGGAGGAGGATCGAACCCTTTAGCCAGATGTTGAACACACGCGAGATCTGCTCGGTCCTGGATCGGTTCGAGTCTCCCAAGGCGACACGAAAGGTTTCGAGACTGAAGTGTCGTTCGTTCGTGGCGACTCGTGCACGAATGGACTGGTCATTTTTCAGGAGTGACTGATCATGATGTTGGCTTTCTACCATAAACTGATGAAATGGTTCAGTAACCTAAAGTTTAAGGGAAGGTCACGGAACCTAAAGTTTAAGAGAAGGTCTTAAAACGAAACACACGGAGATGAAACTTCCCCCCTTCCTCCATTTTGATGGGAGATTTCAGCGCTGTGAGAACTTCTGAAGGCACGACGGGTGACTGATGGCACGACGGGTGACTGAAGGCACGACGGGTGACTGAACCACTAAATAATTTCCTAACATTTATGTATGGTTTTTGGAGCCAGGCTGACCCATACTCCATTTATCAAAATAAATAAATAGACAGACATCCCGTTTTCCCTTCAAACATACTTTATATAAATAATTATATCGAGTTTATAATGTATTATAATAATTATCAATAATTATCACATATCTCTCAGTATCCAGGTGGAATGACCAGAGAATGCCAGGTTTTCATAATTGTTCGTCAATCATTCTTAAGAGAACAATGTGCCAATTACACACACATATTTTGCCTTGCTTTTAACGAAACAATTGATCATATTTTTTCTTTCACTAGAACTCCGAACAATCCATTATTTTGAAAGAAAAAAATATGTATTGAATTAAATAGAATGTATGATATAACTGCATTGGTGGTGTATTCTTGTGTAATGTATGACTGAAGATTTATGAATACAGTCAATCGCGCGGAACAAAATGTTCTGAAATGGGCCGCGCAGGTGCACTGTTGCCAGATACATTTATTTATTTACTTATTTATTTTTGAAGAGTTCTCGCTCGCCCGGCGATACGAGAGATGACTTACGACCTTGGAGATGACTCGGCTCTGGCCCAGGAGTCGTCATTACGAGGAAAGCATCGCCATAGAACTGGGAAATGGTGGGAATACAGGGCGTAATAACGCGCGGTAATTCACGACTTGGCACCTGTGCCCCAATACGTCACGGAGCCCCAGTAACCTTTAGTGTGGGATTGCCAGGTCTCGCTGGCGACTATATATATTACAAGGGGTTTCGTAAAAGCTAAAGTCATCTTATGTATTGTTTCCTATTTTCTGCAAATTTAGAAGGCATAAACATGGTATTGCACGTAATATGAACCTTTATCTTTATCGAGTTAAGGTGTAAATAATTTATGGCATTCCTTTGGTAACGAACGCTGGCAGTTTTATGTGAAGAAAACGGTTTCGTCAGTCAATTTGCAATGAATTGGTGTTATTTACGAAAGATGATAGTTCGAACTATCCACACGGTCGTTAGAACTACCCGCACCCCCGTCAGGACGACGTAGAAATTTATGTCGTAATATGTTGACGTGAATTGGCGCGTTTATCATCATAGTTTTTGTGTTGACAGAGCTACAGACACACACACACACACAAACACACACAAACACACACAGCAGAAGGCCAGGTAGGCGACCATCACATCAACCTTGCATGAATAACTTTCTAAATATACCCACCTGTATAAGGGGATAGGTGGGTAGGTGGTAGGTGGTTAGGAGAGCTGGGGGGAAGGGTTTCTCCGGAAGCGCTGGTGGGCATGTGTTGTCTCTCTCTCTCTCTCTCTCTCTCTCTCTCTCTCTCTCTCTCTCTCTCTCTCTCTCTCTCTCTCTCTCTCTCTCCGGACCCCAGGCCTCTTGCTGGGTCTCGCCAGAGGGCCCTGAGGTCTGGGTTTTCCCTCCGACCATACCTCTCGACCAGACACTTAGAAAAAAAAGGGATATAAAAAAAAAAAGATGGCGCTTGTGGTCTTTGCTGTTTCTCCTGAATTTCGTTGGTATGGTCTCTTCCCGCGCGAACCTCCGTGGATCTAAATGACTTTCAAACCGTAGATATCATCGTAGAATTTGATATTAGAATTGTAGAATGAAGGTCGTAGACCTGAAGAGCCTTATATACAGTATAATAGAGTAACGCCTCTTGGAAAAATGGTGTCAGTGGAGGTGTAAAAAATATATATATATAAAATGGTGTGAGTTTTGGCCTTCTGTGAGGTGGCTCCTCCCACACTGACATTTCAAACACT
>NC_092234.1:45085511-45088011 GCF_036320965.1 Panulirus ornatus | reverse complement strand
GCTCCCCCACCTCCATTCACCCCCACCTAGCAGTATTACCAACTGCTCCCCCCACCTCCATTCACCCCCACCCTGCAGTATTACCAACTGCTCCCCCCACCTCCATTCACCCCACCTAGCAGTATTACCAACTGCTCCCCCACCTCCATTCACCCCCCACCCTGCAGTATTACCAACTGCTCCCCCTACCTCCATTCACCCCCACCTTGCAGTATTACCAACTGCTCCCCCTACCTCCATTCACCCCCACCCTGCAGTATTACCAACTCTCCCCCCTCCATTCACCCCAACCCTGCAGTATTACCAACTCTCCCCCACCTCCATTCACCCCCACCCTGCAGTATTACCAACTCTCCCCCCACCTCCATTCACCCCCACCTTGCAGTATTACCAACTGCTCCCCCCCCCCCTTACCACTTCGTTCACCCCCACCTTGCAGTATTACCAACTCTCCCCCACCTCCATTCACCCCCACCGTGCAGTATTACCAACTCCCCCCTCTTACCTCATCCTGATAAAAAATAATATTACCTAAAGGTGTTTATTCATGCAATAAAAACAAGATAAGAACATCATCTTGCTCAAAAGAAGAAAGTGAAATAAAGAGAAAGTATGAGGAAGAATTTTGTGATATATAAAGTGAAATAAAGAGAAAGTACGAGGAAGAATTTTGTGATATATAAATACGTCTTTAATCATTGTGTTCCTATATTGCTTCTGTGAGGAAAGATAATAATAATGATAATGATGATAATAATGATAATGATGATGATATAGCCATTGTGTTCATGTGTGTGTGTGTGGGGGGGGGGAGGGAGGGTCGCAGGAATGCGAAGGTGAACACACACACACACACACACACACACACACACACACACACACAACAGTAAGCCTCAACGGGGAGCACCGACCTCATCTGTTTGCTCAGATGATCTGTTAGTTAGTTCAACAGAGAGAAAAATAAATATGTATGACAAACATATGAATGTTATCTATGTGCCTCCAGTATATTTTATTTCTGGCCTTATTTTATGTTCTCAGCGTTGTTCATTTATGATATTATTCTCTTCTGTTCTTCCTATGTAACTTGATATGTCACGCATTGTTGAGTAATTAGGGGAAATTAATGCATGGTCAATTAATATTTATTTTTTTTCCCTCTCTTATCAGGCGAGAGCACGGAGAGGGGGTGCGACCTGGCAACAGAACAGCCCTGTCGTTCCAACGCGTCCCAATGCGTGCCTCTGACCAGCGTTGGCGACGGCTACATCGACTGTCCGGACGGCTCTGATGAAGGTAAGAGACCTGATAACAGCTATAGACAGGAGATAACGATAAGATTAAGAGACTTGGAAAGTAAAGAAAAGAGAGGCATGAGACTTAGGTAATAATACTTCGAAGGAAATTCTAGAAACATCTCAGTCATCGCCGAGTGGCCGGCGAAGCGTACGGACACGTCCATTCACTGCCCACAGCCAATGGGGTTCACAATACTCCCAGATAATTAATTATTCGTGCTCAAATCTCTATATCACATTACGTTATCTTGATTTAATGATCGCCAGCCCTTTCGTGAGTATTTAATCCAACATCATACATACACACAAACGACTAGAACCCCTTGTTACGAAGCAATAATGTCCCAACATTTAAGAGAAAAGAGTTGAGTCGCATTTAGCACCAAAGACAGGAACGTGTCATGAAATGGCGTCATAAGCAGTCATCACGGTGCCCTGGTTTGCATCCTATATAACGAGCACATTATCACTGATTTATTGATGCCAGTTTACAGTCATACACCCTAGCCAACGGAAGTGATAGACGCGGGAGACGGCGATCAAGTGTGATATATATGTATATAAGTATAAAAAAATATATATATATATATATATATATATATATATATATATATATATATATATATATATTTTGTTTTTTTTTTTTGCTTTTTCGCTGTCTCCCGCGTTTGCGAGGTAGCGCAAGGAAACAGACGAAAGAAATGGCCCAACCCCCCCCCCCCCCCATACACATGTATATACATACGTCCACACACGCAAATATACATACCTACACAGCTTTCCATGGTTTACCCCAGACGCTTCACATGCCTTGATTCAATCCACTGACAACACGTCAACCCCGGTATACCACATCGCTCCAATTCACTCTATTCCTTGCCCTCCTTTCACCCTCCTGCATGTTCAGGCCCCGATCACACAAAATCTTTTTCACTCCATCTTTCCACCTCCAATTTGGTCTCCTTCTCCTCGTTCCCTCCACCTACGACACATATATCCTCTTGGTCAATCTTTCCTCACTCATTCTCTCCAAGTGACCAAACCATTTCAAAACACCCTCTTCTGCTCTCTCAACCACGCTCTTTTTATTTCCACACATCTCTCTTACCCTTACGTTACTTACTCGATCAAACCACCTCACACCACACATTGTCCTCAAACATCTCATTTCCAGCACATCCATCCTCCTGCGCACAACTCTA
>NC_092234.1:45063011-45078011 GCF_036320965.1 Panulirus ornatus | reverse complement strand
ACCGGGTCGGCTCGGTGACGTAAGTGGTTTTAGCTGCCAATACTTTTAAAAGTGGAGGCGTGAGGAGAGGGAAAACTTAATAATGGTGAAATTCCTCTGTCCACCATATTTCAGAAATGAAAAAACCTACATGAAAAACAGGGAATCACAAAGGTGGACATTGTGCACCAATTTTTTTCTGTTTGGCTCAGTTTTTTTCGTTGTATTCGCGACCGAGATGGCCAATAACTTGCCCCCAATCCAGGTCATCTTGGGTGACGGGAGGTTAAAGAAAAAGAAGTAATGAGGGGAAGAAAAGAAAAAATATATTAGGAATGAACCTGGTTGGTGGACAAGAGGCGAGTCTAAATGGAAGGGAGGTTGTAAGTGGAGAGGGAAAGACAAGAGGAAGGAAGGGAAAGGTGGACATGATAACGTCTAAGTGATTGTCATAGACAATCACATGTTTACCAAATGGCGTCCTAGCTACATCTCTTCGTTGTATATCAACTGACTGTCATATTTCTCTCTTGTGTCTCCCCTGATGATGTGATTATGACACGAAAGTGCACTTGGCAACTTATCGTGTTTCATTTTCCCCGTGGTGGACTCATAGGAATATATATATATATATATATATATATATATATATATATATATATATATATATATATATATATATATATATATATATATTCCCACGTATTCACTGGGTGTCGTAGGCACGCGCGTCATACACACACACACATGAGGAAGATACCCTCCACGTGTGACAGGTGGCCCAGACAAGCTTCGCCCCCTCCTCGCTGGTGTATATGGTCGTGCGAAACGGCATGGAGGACCTTCGATGGCGCGTCTGTGTGTGTGTGTGTGTGTGTGTGTGTGTGTGTGTGTGTTGGCACAGCCAGTGCAGCACCAGGGGTGCTGCTGCTGTGATCTGGGTCCGGCCTTTGGTGGGGAGGGGGGAAGGGAGGGAGGGAGGGAGGGAGGGAGGGGTTGCAGAAAGGTCAGCCACTTTGGAGGGGGAGGTGAGGTGAGGGAGGTGAGGGGAGGTGGTTAGTGTAGGAAAGGTCAATCAGTTCCTGTTGTTGTCGTGGGTCGACAGGTGGCCATTACAATACTGGAGGTGGATGCGGAGGCGTCGTGGGGGGGGGGGGGGGGACGAGCGCTGGTGGTATGGCCGGACACTCTCTCTCTCTCTCTCTCTCTCTCTCTCTCTTCCTCCTTATCTTCTCTTATTCTCTCTTCTCTTTCTGTTTCTTTCTGTGTCTCTCTCATCGGCTTTTCCCTGGTTATCACGTGTTCTACTAACTACCCCCCTCCTCCTCCCATTCCCCCTCCTCCCATTCCCCCTCCACCCATTCCCCCCTCCACCCATTCCCCCTCCTCCCATCCCCCCTCCACCCATTCCCCCCTCCACCCATTCCCCCCTCCACCCATTCCCCCCTCCACCCATTCCCCCTCCTCCCATTCCCCCTCCACCCATTCCCCCCTCCACCCATTCCCCCCTCCACCCATTCCCCCTCCACCCATTCCCCCCTCCCCCATTCCCCCTCCTCCCATCCCCCCTCCTCCCATTCCCCCCCCCCCCATCCCTGTTCCCCCTCTCTCTCCCGCTGTGTTCAGGGTCACACAGGGCCGAGCGTAAGGTCACCAGGTGAGTCTACGGGGCAGGTCACAGGGCCATTTGAGGCGTGACGTCATCAGGGAGCCTACATGCATGTCCTCTCCCCCTCCTCCCCCCCCCTCCCTCCCTGGCGTGACCTCCCCCCGGGCTAGGTCAAGAGAGGTCCTAACCTCCGTGCAAGGGGGGGGGGGCCGACCTAGGGGCCCTCGGGAAAGTATAATTTGAGGTCACACGGCGCGAGGTGGGGTCAACCCAGGCTGGGAGGGAGGGAGGGAACAGCCACCTACAAAGCTGTGACACAGACAGACAGTAGTAGCTGGGACACAGACAGACAGTAGTAGCTGTGACACAGACAGACAGTAGTAGCTGGGACACAGACAGACAGTAGTAGCTGGGACACAGACAGTAGTAGCTGTGACACAGATAGACAGTAATAGCTGTAACACAGACAGACAGTGGTAGCTGTGACGTAGGCGTTAGTAGCTGTGACACAGACAGACATTACTAGCTGTGACACAGACACCAGGAAAGACCACATGACCCCCCCATGACCCAGGTCCCTCGCCACAATGCCCTTGTCCCACCCACCGCTCGTACACATTGTCCTCCATCCCCTTGCACCTGTGTGTCGTAAACAATCCACGAAGAAGTGCGCGGCGAAACTAGCAAATTGCCTTGTTATCCCCCCGTAGTTAGGTGTATGTTAACTACTGTATTAACCACTGGGATGATTTAAATCTCTTAATGTTCGCTGTGCAATGTATATGGCAATGATTATGTTAATTAACATGATGTTTATCATTTAGTACACAATGTGTGTCGGTCCCAAGTGCACTTTCGTGTCATAATCACATCATCAGGGAGACACAAGAGAGAAATATAACAGTCAGTTGATATACAACGAAGAGACGTAGCTAGGACGCCATTTGGTAAACATGTGATTGTCCAAGACAGACAACGAGCGTATCATAAACTTATTATGTCGACAAGAAGGGGAATTGTTTACAAATTTTTATCAACAATAAAGTTATCCAATTTGTACAGACCATCACTAATATTAAGATTATAATTCATTGTGTATTTGATAATAGAAGATTCAATGATATTTCTCTTGGTAATAAAGTTAATATCTGAGATGGCATGAGATGGTCATAGTTTTTAATGTTATTAAACAAGGTATTTGATTCTTGTCCCGTTCTTATACCATATTTATGTTGCTTAAGTCTAACAGAAAGATCCTTACCAGTCTGACCAACATATAACTTATCACAAGGGATAGACGATACTTCATTGAGGAGGGGGGGGGCACGACACTTGACTGAGGGGAGACGATACCCCCCCATTAAGAGGGGGGAGGGGGGTGGTTTACGATACCTGACGTAAGGGATAGACGATACTTCATTAAGGGGGGGCACGACACTTGACTGAGGGGAGACGATACCCCCCCCATTAAGAGGGAGGGGGGGTGGTTTACGATACCTGACGTAAGGGGTGGACGATACCTCATTAAGGGGGGGGCCACGACACTTGACTGAGGGGAGACGATACCCCCCCCATTAAGAGTTGGGGGGTTGGTGGCTTACGATACCTGACGTAAGGGGTAGACGATACTTCATTAAGGGGGGGGCACGACACTTGGCTGAGGGGAGACGATACCCCCCCATTAAGAGGGGGGAGGGGGGTGGTTTACGATACCTGACGTAAGGGGTGGACGATACTTCATCAAGGGGGGCCACGACACTTGACTGAGGGGAGACGATACCCCCCCATTAACGAGGGGTGGTTTACGATACCTGACGTAAGGGGTGGACGATACTTCATCAAGGGGGGCCACGACACTTGACTGAGGGGAGACGATACCCCCCCATTAACGAGGGGTGGTTTACGATACCTGACGTAAGGGGTGGACGATACTTCATTAAGGGGGGGCCCGACACTTGACTGAGGGGAGACGATACCCCCCCATTAAGAGGGGGGGAGTTGGTGGTTTACGATACCTGACGTAAGGGGTGGACGATACCCGGCCCAGGAGCAACGATACCAGTAGAGTTGCGTTACCATGAACTGTTCCCTTCACCTT
The DNA here is from genome assembly GCF_036320965.1 of Panulirus ornatus. NCBI lineage: Eukaryota > Metazoa > Arthropoda > Malacostraca > Decapoda > Palinuridae > Panulirus > Panulirus ornatus. Next base: position 45,074,325 of record NC_092234.1, on the reverse strand, counting down.
GGTGATGGTGGGGGGGAGGGGGAGGGAGGGAGTGTGGGGAGGGGGGAGAAGGGGGAGGGAGGGAGTGTGGGGGAGGTGGGTGGAGGGAGGGTGGGGGGAGAGGGGGGGAGTACTGGACCTGGAGTGGACGGTGACTTCAGGTCCCCCCCTCCTCCCCCCCCTCCTCCTCCCCCCTCTTTTCCCCCCCCAACTTCCCCTCCCAGGTCCACTTTCACCCTCGTCCACTCGCCTCATCATCCACCCAAATGTCGTTCATCCACTCGCCTCATCATCATCCACCTAAATGTCGTTCATCCACTCGCCTCATCATCCACCACCATGTCGTTCATCCACTCGCCTCATCCACCTCATCACCCTACGTCTCGTTGAGCACGAAGGTACGACTCGTTGAGCGCGAAGGTACGACTCGTTAAGCACGACGGTACGACTCGTTGAGCACGACGGTACGTCTCGTTAAGCGCGACGGTACGACTCGTTGAGCACGAAGGTACGACCACCTCCCCCCCCCCCATCTCCCCACGACAGCACATAACCATTGGGCATGACGGCCTGACTTTTGACCTGACCCATAGAAGGGGTCAACCACCTGAAGATATTCTCCCATCTGTGACGGTACGACCACATGAACGACCATACACCATAGCTGGTCCGTATTGTATGAACGCACGACCCTAGAATACATCCAGGCCAGTATTGTATGAATGTACGACCCTAGAATACATTCAGGCCAGTACTGTATGAATGTATGAATGTACGACCCTAGAATACATCCATGCCAGTATTGTATGAATGTGTGAACGTACGACCCTAGAATACATTCAGCCCAGTACTGTATGAATGTATGAACGTACGACCCTAGAATACATTCAGCCCAGTACTGTATGAATGTACGACCTAGAATACATTCAGCCTAGTACTGTATGAATATATGAATGTACGACCCTAGAATACATTCAGCCCAGTACTGTATGAATGTATGAACGTATGAACCTAGAATACATTCAGCCCAGTACTGTATGAATGTACGACCCTAGAATACATTCATACCAGTACTATATGAATGTATGAACGTACGAACCTAGAATACATTCAGCCCAGTACTGTATGAATGTATGAACGTATGAACCTAGAATACATTCAGCCCAGTACTGTATGAATGTATGAACGTATGAACCTAGAATACATTCAGCCCAGTACTGTATGAATGTATGAACGTATGAACCTAGAATACATTCAGCCCAGTACTGTATGAATGTATGAACGTATGAACCTAGAATACATTCAGCCCAGTACTGTATGAATGTATGAACGTATGAACCTAGAATACATTCAGCCCAGTACTGTATGGCCACAGAGGACATGCCCCTCATACAGTGTTGGCCAAAGACAAGGAAAAAAATATATTTTCCTCGTACCAATACATTTCCAAATCCCTTGTCACACTTCCATTTCAGTACTGCATCATCTCTCCGTATGTCCTGGATCTACAGACGTCTGGGATTGGAATGGACAAGCTTCCTGGTTTACTCCAGTATACATGTACCAGTGTCCATGTACCAGTGTCCATGTACCAGTATACATGTACCAGTGTCCATGTACCAGTGTCCATGTACCAGTGTCCATGTACCAGTGTCCATGTACCAGTGTCCATGTACCAGTATACATGTACCAGTGTCCATGTACCAGTGTCCATGTACCAGTGTCCATGTACCAGTATACATGTACCAGTATACATGTACCAGTGTCCATGTACCAGTATACATGTGCTAGTGTCCATGTACCAGTGTACCTCCCCCCTCCCTCCCCTCCCCCAACTAAAGTGCCTCGTCTCATCCAGCAGATCCAGACCCTCCGGACCCACCCCCCTTTTCCCACCCACAAAAAAAAACCACTGGACCCACAGAATACCTCTGTGAGCTTGACCATTCCACAACCAGTTGTCTACAATTGGTGATTAAGGGCTGGGAGGAAGAGTAGGGAAAATGGGAAATGTGTGGGGGGGGGGGAAGGGGAATGGTGTGACATGGTCTTTGCCACGTGGTCCGCGGACGATGCTACTGTCTTGAAGTGGTAAGTACCCGTGGTCTTTTTCCCGACGGTACCTAGGGCGAAACTCACCATCGAAACGAAATGGTGTTTCATGGTCTCTAGGACGGGGGCCAGTAGGATTTCGCTGCACGCACGTCCCGTTTTCTACACGCGCAGGGTTGTGGACGTGTTGTGACCTGGTTGTAAATGAAAGAGTCGATTTGATTTACGCGGCCTGTTGTAAATGAGGGAGAAAAATAAAAAAAAAAATATAAATATCAAATATATATAATTTATAAAAAATAAAAATATTATAATATATATATAATTAATATCAAAACAGAGGAAGAAAGTTTAGGTGAGGCAAATTACGGGATTTTACACAATGGTAGGATTAAAAATGAGAAATCCCCTCCCCCCCCCCCCTCCCCCCCCCCCCACACAGCAAAGACGAGGGGCATGTAATCCCAGGTCTTCCCCCCCCAACCCCCCTTTCCCCCCTCTCCCTCCTCCTCCGTCCCCCTCATCTCGTTTTTCCTTCAGGATTCTGTTGAAATAATTGTCCCAACACACACACACACAAAAACCCAAAAAAAAAAACACACACACACACACACACCACACCCCGCACACACCACACACACACACACGCACACACACACACACACACACCACACACACACACACACACACACCCCGCACACACACACACGCTCTTCCGGGGGTCATGTGTGTGTGGGGGAGTGAGGGTGGGTGGGGGGGGGGGGAAGTGGGGGAGCGCCCCAGGGGGAAATTTAACTGGTCTTTTTCCGGGGGGGGGGTGTCTGGGAAAGGAGGGGAAGATGGGGAGGGTTTTGGGGGTGTGTGTGGATGGGGTTGGTGTGGTGGGGTGAGTGGGGTGGGTTGGGGTGGGTGGGGTGGGTGGGGTTTGGTGGGGGTGGGGTGGTGTGGGTGGGGGTGGGTGGTGTGGGGGGGGTGTGGGGGGGTGTGGGTGGGTTTGGGGGGGTGGTGTGGGGGGGTTGGTGTGGGGTGGTTGTGGGTGGGGTTGGGTGGGTGGGGGGGTGGGGTGGGTTTGGGGGGTGTGGGGGGGGTGGGGGGGTTTTGGGTTGGGTTGGTGTGGGTGGTTGGGTGGGTTGGTGTGGGTGTGTGGGTGGGTTGGTGTGGGTGGGGTGGTGTGGGTGGGGTTGGGGGGTGGTGTGGGTGGGGTGTGGGGTGGGTTTTGGGTGGGGTTGGGGGGGTGGTTTTGGGTGGGTTGGTGGGGTGGTGTGGGTGGGTTGGTGTGGGTGGGGTGGTGTGGGTGGGTTGGTGGGTGGTGTGGGTGGGGTGGTGGGGTGGTGTGGGTGGGTTGGTGGGGTGGTGTGGGTGGGTTGGTGTGTGTGGGTGGGTGGGTGGGTTGGTGGGGTGGTTGCACTCGCAGGGAAACCCCCCCCCCCTTCCCCCCCCCCTTTAACCCCCTCCTCTCCCTTTCCCCCTTTCCCCCGACCTTTCCCCTAAACTCAACCCCACCCACCCACCCGCCCCCCCACCCACCCACCCACCCCCGCCAGCAGCAACAGCCCCCCCACCCCCGCCACCCCCTCCTCCCCCCCACCTCGCTCCCCCCCCCCCTCCCCCCAGCATCCTGGCCGTCTGGGGTCAGGCCCACCAAGACAGATGCTCCACAAGCGAAAGTAAACTCGTGTAGGTTTTGTGGGGGGAGGGGGTGAGGAAGGGGGAAGGGGGGGAAGAGGAGGGGGTAACGAACGAGGAGCGTGAGGTGAGAGAGAGAGAGAGAGAGAGAGAGAGAGAGAGAGAGAGAGAGAGAGAGAGAGAGAGAGAGAGAGACCCGGTGGGAGAGGGTGGGAGGGGGGGAGGCGGAAGGGGGGGGGAAAGGGTCAGCCGGGGTCATGAGAAGGTGAGATGTAGAGGTGGTGGAGGGTGGTGGAATGAAGAATGCACAGCCAATGGTCGGGGCTGGTGTTCACGTTCGTCTGTTCTGGGTGACGCGGGGTGGTGACCCCGTGTTGTATAGGGGGGGTGACCCCGTGTTGTATGGGGGGGGTGACCCCGTGTTGTATAGGGGGGTGACCCCGTGTTGTATGGGGGGGGTGACCCCGTGTTGTATAGGGGGGGTGACCCCGTGTTGTATGGGGGGGTGACCCCGTGTTGTATGGGGGGGGTGACCCCGTGTTGTATGGGGGGGGTGACCCCGTGTTGTATAGGGGGGTGACCCCGTGTTGTTTGGGGGGGTGACCCCGTGTTGTATGGGGGGTGACCCCGTGTTGTATAGGGGGGGTGACCCCGTGTTGTATAGGGGGGGTGACCCCGTGTTGTATAGGGGGGGTGACCCCGTGTTGTATGGGGGGGGTGACCTCGTGTTGTATGGGGGGTGACCCCGTGTTGTATGGGGGGGGTGACCCCGTGTTGTATGGGGGGGTGACCCCGTGTTGTATAGGGGGGGTGACCCCGTGTTGTATAGGGGGGGTGACCCCGTGTTGTATGGGGGGGTGACCCCGTGTTGTATGGGGGGGTGACCTCGTGTTGTATGGGGGGGTGACCCCGTGTTGTATGGGGAGGTGACCCCGTGTTGTATTGTACCACATACCGTACCACAGAGGTACTGAGGCGTACCGGACTTTGAGGTATTTACCGTGAGACCGTGGTACAAGGTACTGTACCGTGTACCGTGACACCGTGGTACAGGGTACTGTACCGTGAGACCGTGTTACAGGGTACTGTACCGTGAGACCGTGTTACAGGGTACTGTACCGTGAGACCGTGGTACAGGGTACTGTACCGTGAGACCGTGTTACAGGGTACTGTACCGTGACACCGTGGTACAAGGTACTGTACCGTGAGACCGTGGTACAGGGTACTGTACCGTGACACCGTGGTACAAGGTACTGTACCGTGAGACCGTGGTACAGGGTACTGTACCGTGTGCTTATCTTCCTATAACATCAATCCAACAGCCAGGGATGTACATGTGATGTTTGAATGTACTAATGTGTACACTGTGTAGGGTGTACATACGAAAACCAGATGATAGAAGACCTGATGGTCTATGACCAGGTTATCTGCTGGAGGACAGTACATGGGAAGGACAGATAACACAAGACCTGATGGTCTATGACCAGGTTATCTGCTGGAGGACAGTACATGGGAAGGACAGATAACACAAGACCTGATGGTCTATGACCAGGTTATCTGCTGGAGGACAGTACATGGGAAGGACAGATAACACAAGACCTGATGGTCTATGACCAGGTTATCTGCTGGAGGACAGTACATGGGAAGGACAGATAACACAAGACCTGATGGTCTATGACCAGGTGATCTTGCTGGAGGACAGTACATGGGAAGGACAGATAACACAAGACCTGATGGTCTATGACCAGGTTATCTGCTGGAGGACAGTACATGGGAAGGACAGATAACACAAGACCTGATGGTCTATGACCAGGTTATCTGCTGGAGGACAGTACATGGGAAGGACAGATAACACAAGACCTGATGGTCTATGACCAGGTTATCTGCTGGAGGACAGTACATGGGAAGGACAGATAACACAAGACCTGATGGTCTATGACCAGGTTATCTGCTGGAGGACAGTACATGGGAAGGACAGATAACACAAGACCTGATGGTCTATGACCAGGTTATCTGCTGGAGGACAGTACATGGGAAGGACAGATAACACAAGACCTGATGGTCTATGACCAGGTTATCTGCTGGAGGACAGTACATGGGAAGGACAGATAACACAAGACCTGATGGTCTATGACCAGGTTATCTGCTGGAGGACAGTACATGGGAAGGACAGATAACACAAGACCTGATGGTCTATGACCAGGTTATCTGCTGGAGGACAGTACATGGGAAGGACAGATAACACAAGACCTGATGGTCTATGACCAGGTTATCTGCTGGAGGACAGTACATGGGAAGGACAGATAACACAAGACCTGATGGTCTATGACCAGGTTATCTGCTGGAGGACAGTACATGGGAAGGACAGATAACACAAGACCTGATGGTCTATGACCAGGTTATCTGCTGGAGGACAGTACATGGGAAGGACAGATAACACAAGACCTGATGGTCTATGACCAGGTTATCTGCTGGAGGACAGTACATGGGAAGGACAGATAACACAAGACCTGATGGTCTATGACCAGGTTATCTGCTGGAGGACAGTACATGGGAAGGACAGATAACACAAGACCTGATGGTCTATGACCAGGTTATCTGCTGGAGGACAGTACATGGGAAGGACAGATAACACAAGACCTGATGGTCTATGACCAGGTTATCTGCTGGAGGACAGTACATGGGAAGGACAGATAACACAAGACCTGATGGTCTATGACCAGGTTATCTGCTGGAGGACAGTACATGGGAAGGACAGATAACACAAGACCTGATGGTCTATGACCAGGTTATCTGCTGGAGGACAGTACATGGGAAGGACAGATAACACAAGACCTGATGGTCTATGACCAGGTTATCTGCTGGAGGACAGTACATGGGAAGGACAGATAACACAAGACCTGATGGTCTATGACCAGGTTATCTGCTGGAGGACAGTACATGGGAAGGACAGATAACACAAGACCTGATGGTCTATGACCAGGTTATCTGCTGGAGGACAGTACATGGGAAGGACAGATAACACAAGACCTGATGGTCTATGACCAGGTTATCTGCTGGAGGACAGTACATGGGAAGGACAGATAACACAAGACCTGATGGTCTATGACCAGGTTATCTGCTGGAGGACAGTACATGGGAAGGACAGATAACACAAGACCTGATGGTCTATGACCAGGTTATCTGCTGGAGGACAGTACATGGGAAGGACAGATAACACAAGACCTGATGGTCTATGACCAGGTTATCTGCTGGAGGACAGTACATGGGAAGGACAGATAACACAAGACCTGATGGTCTATGACCAGGTTATCTGCTGGAGGACAGTACATGGGAAGGACAGATAACACAAGACCTGATGGTCTATGACCAGGTTATCTTGCTGGAGGACAGTACATGGGAAGGACAGATAACACAAGACCTGATGGTCTATGACCAGATGATCTTGCTGGAGGACAGTACATGGGAAGGACAGATAACACAAGACCTGATGGTCTATGACCAGGTGATCTTGCTGGAGGACAGTACATGGGAAGGACAGATAACACAAGACCTGATGGTCTATGACCATGTTATCTGCTGGAGGACAGTACATGGGAAGGACAGATAACACAAGACCTGATGGTCTATGACCAGGTTATCTGCTGGAGGACAGTACATGGGAAGGACAGATAACACAAGACCTGATGGTCTATGACCAGGTTATCTGCTGGAGGACAGTACATGGGAAGGACAGATAACACGAGACCTAAATCCTGATCTATATAGATGGAGACAGGATGGTGAAGTTCCTTCCCCACTCATCAAAAGAGAGAGAGAGAGAGAGAGAGAGAGAGAGAGAGAGAGAGAGAGAGAGAGAGAGAGAGAGAGAGAGAGTGGATAAGTCAATTTCTTTACTGAAAGGAAGTTGAAAATACGTCCAAATTATTAATGGAATTCACATTACGAGGTTAATTAAGAATATTTGTTATTTTTTTCCTTTTTTTTTTGGCCCATAAGGCAGTGGTCTACCGCGTAGCGCTCACCGCTCAAACTCTACAGCAAGGGGGAGGGAGGGGGTTTACGAAGAATGAGTGGTGTGAGTGAGAGAGGAAGGGGGAAGGGTGGGTTGTCAGGTCCATGGAGTGGAAGTTGACAGCCTACGACGTATACGAAGAAGAAGAGAAGAACCAGAAGGTGTAGGAGTCGTTTGGACCCAAGGAGTGAGGCTAGACAGTCACTGCAGGACTGGTTTTCACTGCGCCCCGGCCGTGCACTGTAGTAACCACCCCCCCTCCCCTCCCCTCCCCTCACCTCCCCTCTCTCTCCCGTTACCCGGGGGAAGGGGGGAGGGGGAGAGGGGGTAGTAGTAGTAGTAGTAGTAGTAGTAGTAGTAGTAGTAGTACGGGTGTTGCAGTACCTCCCTGGTAGATGGTAGGTGGCTGACCATCTACCATCTACTATCTACCATCTACCAGGGAGAAGGTGAGGTAAGGCAGGGGGGAGGGGAGGGGAGGGGGAGGTGATGGTCTCTGTGTGTTACAACCGTAAAATTGCAAGTACGGGAACAGTGGGTGGGTGGCCTTTGTGAGGGGAGGGGGGGAAGGGGAAGAGAGGGGAGGGAGGGGAAGAAGAGAGGGAAGGGGGAGAGAGGAGGGGAGGGGAGGGGGGAAGTTTTTTTTTGTGGGGGGGTTGAGAGTACGAGAGAGAGAGAGAGAGAGAGAGAGAGAGAGAGAGAGAGAGAGAGAGAGAGAGAGAGAGAGGTGCATGTACAGGGGAGGGGAGAGGGGGGAGGGGAGGGGGTTAAAGACCGGTCAGGTGAGGTTGGTGACTTTCACTTGCCGGGTCTCGACCCAGGGAGGGGGTGCAGGTCGTCCAGGGGGGGGGGAGGGGGGAGTTCGTCCCGTCAGTTCCCTCGCCTGCCACACACACACACACACACACACACACACACACACCCGGTTGGACGTTCGATTTCGTCATTTGTGTTGTTAGCTTCGTGTGTCACACACTGGGCTAACCAACCCACAGCAGAGCCAAGGCCAGGATGGCTGGCTGGGCTAGCCAGGGAGCCCTAACCACAGCAAGAGCCAGGCTTGGTTAGCTAACGACTCTAACCACAGTAGAGCCAGGCTTGGTTAGCTAACGACTCTAACCACAGCAAGAGCCAGGCTTGGTTAGCTAACGACTCTAACCACAGTCATATTGGCCTACCCTAACGACTCTAACCACAGTCATATTGGCCTACCCTAACGACTCTAACCACAGTCATATTGGCCTACCTTAACGACCCTAACCACAGTCATATTGGCCTACCCTAACGACCCTAACGACACAATAGAGGCAAACTAGCCACTCACACGTGGCACGAGCGGGCCCCATCCCCTGCCAACCACGTGGGTTTGTGTTGCTGGTCACGTGAGGTGTTGCATGGTTGGTCCTTTGCAACGACGACAGAACGTTGCACGTTGCACGGTGTTGCAATTACGTCGTTTGAGGGGAATTGCCAGACGGGCCGATCTCGTGGCTCGTGTGAGAATCACTTTCTCGCACACGAGAGAGAGAGAGAGAGAGAGAGAGAGAGAGAGAGAGAGAGAGAGAGAGAGAGAGAGAGAGACTATATATATATATATATATATATATATATATATATATGGATGAAGAGCTGGGTTGACTGTGGACCGAGTGCCGTAACCAGGATTCGAACCTATACCCTGCTTGACCCTGGACGGGTAGCTTCCCGGTACGACGGTACGACCCCATGTGTGTGTGTGTGTGTGTGTGTGTGTGTGTGTGTGTGTGTGTGTGTGTGTGTAAACAAATCTGGGATTTCATTAATCCCATCTAATACATAAATCCCAATTGGGATTTTTACCTAAATTTTGTCTGTTTTCCATTAAAACTTTTCGTTTTCTATTCGCTTCAAAAAAATATATATATATTTTTAGACTTACAGAAAATGGAGAAAGTAAACACAGCGACAGAAACCGGTTTAGGTAATAGTTGAAAATTTCAAGTCTTTCTCCGTCTCGAGTCGTTCTTTTAACAAAAACACAAAAGCATTTAAAATGGAACGAATAGATTAGATATGGCGTAAAAAAAATAGTTCGGAGTTCCTATTGTTTATCTGCAGCTTATCTGTGCGTCAGTGTTCGCATTACGCGTGCTTCCGTAGGCGTATTTCACGGGCGTAATTCCTGAAAGCGTCGCCATTCTGGCGCCAATCGGCCAGCCAGCCGGCGAGCGACGCCCTCCCGGCCGTGTGATTGGACCATACACGTGACGTATAAACGACGTCATTATGACGAATGATGACATAAGAGTGTGACGTGTGTGTACCCTAAAGGTGACGGTTGCTGAAACTGACCCCATTACAGTGGACGGCCCAGTTGGAACAGCTGTTACGTTTACCACAGTCGCATTGTTAACGTCCCAGTAACTACCTCGAGCAATTGTCGAGCTGGCCTATATTTCCGGAACAACCGAGGATTTACCGATTTATTGCCATAGGTTATAAAAGAGGGTTCGCTTCCGTGAGGCAGGAGGACCACCGAGCCATTTTGAGTTGAGTTTTTTCCCGTATGGAAACAGGTTCTAATTTGGGACAAGGAGTGGAAAGTGAGCGCCACAGACGACCAATTTAAGTTCTGAATTTTTCCACGAGAGAGAGAACTGGTGTCCGGACGGACTGGTCAGTAAACAAGAGTTAAGGAAGACAAGAGTCACCTGCAATTGGCTTAAGTGGGAGAGTCTGGCAATAATTGGTTCTCCTGCTGCTGCTCAGGAAATAAATGTGTAGACTTATTTATCATTGTGTTGCTCAGGAAATAGATTTAAACTTATCATTGTGTTCTCACAAATTGTATTATTTAGAACCGAAATTAAAATTTCTTAATGTTGAGTAAGATAACATTGTAATGAAAAGATGACTTTCCTTTATTGTATGACGAATAATGAATGATATAGATAATTGCGACTATTTATTTATTGGTTTTTCACTTTTGTTTGTTTTAATCGCGTTTATTGTGAATAGAAAATGGATATCCAGCCACCGCGCCTGACCCTCTCTCGGGCGTTTAAATTATGTCTGGTATTTATCCTTTCAGTTTTCTTCTAAGTTCCTGGTTCACAGGTTGTCTCGCGCCCGCCCTCCTCGCCAGGCTACCTTCTCCCTGCTGACCCCCGGCTCGTTAACCGGTTCGGTACGAACCGTTTAAAACCGGCGTTAAAACCGGGCCGTTCGCTACTGGTACGGAACGAGCGTTTAAAACGAGTTTCCAAGCGCGTTTCGCCACACCGGTCTGTGTGTCGTGGTCGTGCCAGGAGACGAACATGGGGTCTTGAAGTTGGCTTAATTACCACCAACACCATTTCCTTCTCCACCACAACACCACCACCACCACCACACCACTTCCTTCTCCACCACAACACCACCACCACCACCACACCACTTCCTTCTCCACCACTACCACCACACTTCCTTCTCCACCAGTACGCCACCACCTTTTCCTTCTCCACCACCACACCACCACACTTCCTTCACACCACCACCACCACACTTTCTTCTCCACCACTACCACCACCACCACCACACTTCCCTCTCCACCACTACCACCACACTTCCTTCTCCACCACACCACACCACATTCCACCTGTCGCACACGTACCGCCACCATCT
>NC_092234.1:45040361-45050361 GCF_036320965.1 Panulirus ornatus | reverse complement strand
CTCCTAAATGAATTACATGCATATAATTCATTTTTTTCTAAATGAATTACATTAATATAATTCATCTTTTCTCCCTAATGAATTACATTAATATAATTTTTTTTCTCCTAAATGGATTACATTATTATAATTCTTTTTCCTCCTAAATGGATTACATTAATAAAATTCAATTTTTTCTCCCAAATGAATTACATTAATATAATTCTATTTTTTTTCCTCCTAATTAATCATTATACATATTTCAAAAGGTTATGTCAGTGATGTATGGGTTTTAAAGCGAACGATTTCTTAAATCACCTTCAACTAGCCATTCCCTCGTTTAGATTTCCGTCAAGTCACGTGGCGAGCGAGTGGCCTTCCGTTTTCTATAATGCTGGTGAAACTTGGAAGGAATTCCCGCCACCTTTCCCTGCTCCTGGCCCGGGCGCCGCACGTAGGCCCCGGTCACCCCTCACCCTCCCCTCCCCCCTCCCCCCTCCTCCCCTCCAAACAGATAGAAAACGGAGGTGACGGCCGACTGCTCTAGATTACCCTCGTTCTGTGAAACCACGTCATTACACGCCTCGTGGTCGTTAGGGAGTCGCCTCTCAGAAAGGATTATATATATATATATATATATATATATATATATATATATATATATATATATGGATTTGTATGTAGCATTTATGGATCTGGAGAAGGCATATGATAGAGTTGATAGAGATGCTCTGTGGAAGGTATTAAGAATATATGGTGTGGGAGGCAAGTTGTTAGAAGCAGTGAAAAGTTTTTATCGAGGATGTAAGGCATGTGTACGTGTAGGAAGAGAGGAAAGTGATTGCTTCTCAGTGAATGTAGGTTTGCGGCAGGGGTGTGTGATGTCTCCATGGTTGTTTAATTTGTTTATGGATGGGGTTGTTAGGGAGGTAAATGCAAGAGTTTTGGAAAGAGGGGCAAGTATGAAGTCTGTTGGGGATGAGAGAGCTTGGGAAGTGAGTCAGTTGTTGTTCGCTGATGATACAGCGCTGGTGGCTGTTTCATGTGAGAAACTGAAAGAAGCTGGTGACTGATTTTGGTAAAGTGGGGGTGGAAGAAGAAATTAAGAGTAAATGTGAATAAACAAAGGTTATTGGGTTACAGTGGGGTTTGAGGGTCAAGTAAATTTGGGGGAGGTGAGTTTGAATGGGAAAAAAACGGGAGGAAGTGGAAGTGTTTTTAGATTTTGGGGAGTGGATCTGGCAGCGGTGGAACCATGGAAGCGGGTTTTTGGACATGGGGTGGGGGAGGGGGCGAAAATTTCTGGGGCCTTGAAGAAGTGTGGAAGTCGAGAACATTATCTGGGAAAGCAAAAATGGGTATGTTGAAGGAAATTGTTTCCAACAATTTGAAATGGTTGCGAGGCGTGGGCTATGGATAGAGTTGTGCGCAGGAGGAAAATGTGCTGGAAATGAGATGTTTGAGGACAGTGTGTGTGTGAGGGGTTTTTGACCCGAGTGAGTAACGAAAGGGGTAAGAAGATGTGTGGAAATAAAAAGAGCGTGGTTGAGAGAGAAAGAAGAGGGTGTTTTGAAGTGGTTTGGGCCCCATGGAGAGAAATGAGTGGGAAAGATTGACAAGGGGAAATATTTTGGGGCGGGGGTGAGGAATCGAGGAGAAGAGGGAGCCCCAAAATGGAGGGGAAAGATGGAGTGGAAAAAGATTTTGTGTGATGGGGGCCTGAACAGCGGGAGGGTGAAAGGAGGGCAAGGAATAGAGTAAATTTGGGACGATGTGGTATACGGGGTTGACGTGCTGCAGTGGTTTGAATAAAGGCATGTGAAAGCGTCTGGGGTAAACCTGGAAAGCTGTGTGGGTAGGGTATATTTGCGTGTGTGGACTTTAAGTATATACATGTGTATGGGGGGGGGTTTGGGGCCCAAATTTTTTTTCGTCTGTTTTCCTTGCGCAAACCTCGCAGACGCGGGAGAAAAGCGCCCAAAGAAATAAAAAAAAAAAAAAAAAAAATAAATATAAAATATATATAAAAATATAGTAAAATAAAATATATATTGGAAAGGATCAAAATTTTTGCGCGAGATCAAGAAATTCCTATGAGTCCACCACGGGAAAAATGAAACACGAAAAGTTCCCAAGTGCACTTTCGGTAAAATCCCATCATCAGGGGAGACAAAAAGGAAAATAAAAAAAACAGTCGTTTGATATAAAAATGTTTTACCAAAATGGCTCCTAGTTTCGTCTCTTCGTTATTTTAACGACGTTAAAATTTCTCTCTTGTGTCCCCCTGATGATGGAATTTACACGAAAGTGCACTTGGGGAAACTCATCGTGTTTCATTTTTCCCCCTGGACTCATAGGAATATATTATATAATATATTTTATAAATAATATATATATATATATAATATATATATTTTAAAAAAATATAATAATATATTATATGACCAGGTCAAGCAAAGGGTTATACAGGTAACAAGGGTCATTAAGGTCACCAGCGACACACGGGTGGACACGAACGGAACAGGAATGAGTCACCTGGCCAGCGTGAGGTGGGTGACCACAGTCATTGGGTACGACGCTAACGACCCTTGAGTGCGCGATGTTACGACCCTTGGTGTGACGCTAACGACCCTTTGAGTGCGCGATGTTACGACCCTTGGTGTAGCTAACGACCCTTAGTTTCGCCCATGTTACGACCCTTGGTGTGACGCCTAACACCCCCTTTTTTGCGCATGTTCCCACCCTTGGGTGTACGGTAACGACCTTGAGTGCGCGATGTTACGACCCTTGGTGTGACGCTAACGACCCTTGAGTTCGCGATGTTACGACCCTTGGTGTGACGCTAACGAGCCTTGAGTGTGACGCTAACGAGCCTTGAGTGTGACGCTAACGACCCTTGAGTGCGCTATGTTACGAGCCTTCGTGTGACGCTAACGACCCTTCAGTGCGACGCGAACGAGCCTTGGTGTGATGCTAACGACCCTTGAGCGTGACGCTAACGACCCTTTAGTGCATCATATTACGACCCTTGGTGTGACGCTAACGACCCTTGAGTGTGACGCTAACGACCCTTGAGCGGAAGGGAAACGAGCCTTGATGTGACGCTAACGGGCCCTTTAGTGCATCATATTACGACCCTTGGTATGACGCTAACGGGCCCTTTATTTTAAAGCTCACGACCCTTGAGTGTGACGCTAACGACCCTTGAGTGTGACGCTAACGACCCTTGACCGTGAAGCTAACGACCCTTGAGTGTGACGCTAACGGCCCTTGGGTACGAGTTACGACCCTTGGCCACGACATGACGACCCTTGAGTACGACGCTAACGACCCCCGGGTACGACATCACAATCCTAGGACCAGCTAGGTACGACCCCCCCCCCCCCCCCCCCCCCCCGACCACTCCCGGATACTCGCACCTGCGTACGACGATGACCTGGGCTTTGACCTCGCCCATACGGATGGGGTCAAAGGTCACACGCCCCCCCTCTCTCCCCCATAACCAGGGGTCGTACCCCCCCCTCTTGCTCTTCAAGGAGGTTAAGAAAAGAAAGAGAGACAGGTCGTTTATTAGAGAGAGAGAGAGAGGTAGAGAGAGAGAGAGAGAGAGGGAGAGGGGGGGGGGAGAGCCTAAACCTGGCTTAATGTCTGCCTTTGTTTGTTTGTTTATTTGTGTGTGTGTGTGTGTGTGTGTGTGTGTGTGTATGTGTGTGTGTGTGTGTGTGTGTATGTGTGTGTGTGTGTGTGTGTGTGTGTGTGTGTGTGTGTGTGTGTGTGTGTGTGTGTATGTGTGTGTATGTGTATGTATGTGTGTGTGTGTGTGTGTGTGTGTAAACAGTAATGTACACAGACGTCGTGACGTGTGTGTGTCAGGGGTTAACGAGGTGGTAGTTACGTCGTGACTACAGTGATTGTGGTGATCGACTCCCCTATTGGTCGCTTCGGCGGTGCGTAGGAACATGGTATCCTCCAGCGACCATTCTGGCCGGTTAACCATCCTAGCGTCCAACCATTCTGGCGTCCAACCATCCTGGCGTCCAACCATCCTGGCGTCCACCCATCCTGGCGTCCAACCATGCTAACGTCCAGCCATCCTAGCGTCCAGCCTCCCTAGCGTCCAACCATGCTAGCGTCCAACCATGCTAGCGTCCAGCCATCCTAGCGTCCAGCCTCCCTAGCGTCCAACCATGCTAGCGTCCAGCCATCCTAGCGTCCAGCCTCCCTAGCGTCCAACCATGCTAGCGTCCAACCATGCTAACGTCCAGCCATCCTAGCGTCCAGCCTCCCTAGCGTCCAACCATGCTAGCGTCCAACCATGCTAGCGTCCAACCATCCTAGCGTCCAGCCTCCTTAGCGTCCAACCATGCTAGCGTCCAACCATACTAGCGTGCACTGCTGGTGGCGTGCACATCCAGCCATGATGATGATGATGGTAAACATGTGTGTGTGTGACCAGCAGGACGGCGGAGAAAGTTGACCGGCCCTGGGGGCGGGCGGCCACCTGCCCCTCACCCTCTCTCTCTCTCTCTACTCTCTCTCTCTCTCTCTCTCTCTCTCTCTCTCTCTCTCTCTCTCTCTCTCTCTCTCTCTCTCTCTCTCTCTCCCGTCCCATCACTTGACGTCATCATCTGTCTGTTGATCCGTGTGCCTCTCTTTATCCGGAAGTCTCTTTATCCGGACATCTCTTTATCCGGACGTCTCTTTATCCGGACATCTCTTTATCCGGACATCTCTTTATCCGGACATCTCTTTATCCGGATGTCTCTTTATTCGTATTTTTCCTTCTTCACGCACCCGTTTAGCCGTATCCGCACGCCTGCTTATCCGTCCATCCGTCTCCATACGCAAGCCCGTGCGTCCGTGCGTCACACCCGAGTGTTGGCGTACGTGCGTTACGTCCGTTGCGTCACAGACCGACCAGATACGGACACAGTGGTGCGAGTTTGACCTCGGTACGCTGTGTCACAGGTCAAGAGAGATGACCCCTGGGTACCACACACACACACACACACACACACACACACACACACACACCACTATCTCTACCCACAGAGATAAGACTGGGAATGATAACATTGTATGATAACTGTATGATAACATTGTATGATAACATTGTATGATAACATTGTATGATAACATTGTATGGTAACGTTGTATAGCATTGTATGATAACGGGATGATAACAGTGTTATTCTTACGTCACCGAAGGGGGAGGGGGGTGTTATCGAACTTGGAGGAGGGGGGGGGGGAACTGTGAGGTGGTTTTTGCACTGTGACTTAAAGGATTTTGATATTCTCAACGGTACGACCCCTTGATCACGACGGTACGACCCCTTTGATCACGACGGTACGACCCCTTGATCACGACGGTACGACCCTTTGATCACGACGGTACGACCCCTTGATCACGACGGTACGACCCCTTGATCACGACGGTACGACCCCTTTGATCACGACGGTACGACCCCTTGATCACGACGGTACGACCCCTTGATCACGACGGTACGACCCCTTTGATCACGACGGTACGACCCCTTGATCACGACGGTACGACCCTTTGATCACGACGGTACGACCCCTTGATTCACGACGGTACGACCCTTTGATCACGACGGTACGACCCCTTGATCACGACGGTACGACCCTTTGATCACGACGGTACGACCCCTTGGTCACGACGGTACGACCCTTTGGTCACGACGGTACGTGACCCTTGAGCACGACGGTACGACCCCTTGAGCACGACGGTACGACCCCTTGAGCACGACGGTATACGACCCTTGAGCACGACGGTTCGACCCTTGAGCACGACGGTACCTGACCCTTGAGCACGACGGTACCTGACCCTTGAGCACGACGGTACGACCCTTGAGCACGACGGTATACGACCCTTGAGCACGACGGTATACGACCCTTGAGCACGACGGTACCTGACCCTTGAGCACGACGGTACCTGACCCTCGAGCACGACGGTACCTGACCCTTGAGCACGACGGTACCTGACCCTCGAGCACGACGGTACCTGACCCTTGAGCACGACGGTACCTGACCCTTGAGCACGACGGTACCTGACCCTCGAGCACGACGGTACCTGACCCTCGAGCACGGCGTTACGACCCCTTGAGCACGACGGTATACGACCCTTGAGCACGACGGTACCTGACCCTTGAGCACGACGGTATACGACCCTTGAGCACGACGATACGACCCTTGACCACGACGGTATACGACCCTTGAGCACGACGGTACCTGACCCTTGAGCACGACGGTATACGACCCTTGAGCACAATGGTACGACCCTAACAGGTACACACATAAAACACATATTGAAATACACATATAAACGAGTGGGACGCAGACTAAGAGAAACACACACAGTCTTGTGTACACGCGAATACAAACACGCAAAATCATACATAAAAATCACACACACACACACACACACACACACACACACACACACACACACACACACATATATATATACACACACACACACACACATATACTCACACACACACACACACATTTATATAAACATTGACCCCAGAAGCGAGGTTAGCAAGGCGTAACCTTTAACTATACGACCTGTTCTCACAGCTACTTCAACACTGACGTAATAACTATATAACAAGAATAATTACGAACGAGATAATTGGCGGGAAAAAAAAACACAGATTAGGTAACTTTATGTAAATGATAATTACCCCAAATGAAAGATAACTTCAAATATATGTTTAAATCATCAGAATATTTAAATGCAAATAAATGCACAAGAAGAATGAGATGATATTAAACGCCCCTCCGGTTAAACAACGGTTTGATCCAACGGTAAATAATTTGTGTCCGTTCTCCCCCGTTATAACGGATGTGAGTGGAGATTATCCTTCATCAGGCAACCTCTCTCACTTGGGGGCAGCTTCCAGATACCTCGAGATTCACGACTTTATTATTATTATTATTATTATTATTATTATTATTATTATTATTATTATTATTGTTATTATTATTATTATTATAATTATTATTATCATTATTATTATTATTATTATTATTATTATTATTATTATTATTATCATTGTTAACGAGGCGGCGTGGGTAAATATTCTGACGTTTTACATCATCTGTCTATCTATATATAGCTAACTAGACAGATACATACATACATACATACATACATACATACATAAATAGATAGATAGATAATAGATGGATGGTTCTATCCTGTAGGGTCGACCGTCCTTTGATATTACGTATTTGAAGACAGTGAGGAGGGTTTTTCATGCATGGCAGCATTCCATCACGTGACCTTGTGTGTGTGTGTGTGTGTGTGTGTGTGTAGTCCCGCCGCCTGACCTACATATGTAAACCTACCTACCAGTATACTGGGGCATACATGGGTGGAGGGGGGGAGGGGGTGTAGGCTTCTATAGTGAAAGGAGGTTTGGCTGTCAGGTTGTGAGATCTGGGTTAATTTAACATCTACAGCAACGAAGCTATATGGTTTCCAATGGCCTACGTGAGGGGGTTAGCTTATGTATATATATATATATATATATATATATATATATATATATATATATATATATATATATATATATATATATTTCTCTCTTGTGTCTCCCCTGATGATGTGATTATTACACGAAAGTGCACTTGGGAACTTTTCGTGTTTCATTTTCCCCGTGGTGGACTCATAGGAATATATATATATATATATATATATATATATATATATATATATATATATATATATATATATATATATATATGACTCTTTTCACTGAGAATATACCAATTTGATGTGGTTGTGGTTGGTGGATGGGTTAGTGTGGTGGGATGCACCAGCCTTAGCCACCAAGGCTAGTATGAGACCATGGAAGGATAGACAACACTGGATAGCATTATGAACACACTGCTCGTTAGAATTCATATCATTCCCTATATACACATGTTATACGATGTATATGAACATACTCTACGTATGGTCGACATGTAGAGAATTCATGTTATATACATTATCACTTATATACATCCCCCCGATGTATATGAGAGGCTAGGCCTTCTTACCGCCTATCCCTGTTATGTCTGTCTGTCTGTATGATTACATGTGGCATATATATATGTTTTTCGATATATGTTTGCATAGCTGAGCGGATATGTGTGTGTCGCCATATGTGTGTATGCGTGTGTGTGTGTATGTGTGTGTGTGTGTGTGTGTGTGTGTGTGTGTGTGTGTAATATCCCCCTTGCCCTTTACCATATTAAGAAACTCCCGGCCGATAAAGTCGATACACTTGACCTGTACAAGAAGCGGACGTGGTCGCCATTTTCTTTGGGGGGGGGATGGGGGGTTAGTCGTCTTGGCTGTTTATCAAATGCCATCAACATTCTTCAGTCTGTTGTTTACGTGTTGTTTGCACGTTGTTCACATGACGTGTACATGTTGTTTGCATATTGTTTACATGCTTGCACGTTGTCTATATGTTCGCATTTTGTTTGCACAGTCTATACATGTTTGCACGTTGTTTACATGACGTATACATGTTGTTTGCATGACGTTTACATGTTGTTTGCATGTTGTTTGCATGTGATTGCCCATCTGCAGCTGATCTGGTGGGGTTAATTAAGCCGGATATGAATATGTAAATGTTAAACAAACTTATTTACATATTGTGGGGCAACTTACATATTGATGTGTTGCCTTTCGTGGCTACATATGTGGTTTACATGGTGTGGGTGACTACTGCTTTGCATACGCGACTCACGTGATATATATATATATATATATATATATATATATATATATATATATATATATATATATATATATATATATATATATTATATATATATATATATATATATATATATATATATATAAGGGGAGAGAAGGGGGGCTGGAAATCCTCCCTTCCCATTTTTTAGATTTCCCCAAAGAAGGAACAGAGGTGGGGGCCAAGTGAGGATATTATATCCCCTCTAAGGCTCAGTCCTCTGTTCTTAACGCTACCTCGCTAACGCGGGAGATGGCGAATATGAAAGAAAATGTCAGTTGGTTGGTTGGGCGTGGTGAGGACACACATGGTAACACTGCAGTACATATAACTGTTCTCTTCATGTCTTCACCTTATATGTATAATATATATATATATATATATATATATATATATATATATATATATATATATATATATATATATATATATATATATATATAGAGAGAGAGAGAGAGAGAGAGAGAGAGAGAGAGATAGCATATCCCTCCCCCTCCTCCACCAGACAAAGGGTTAAGGTGTGTGTGTGGTAAGACCGAAGATGAGGCACTGGGGGAGGGGAAGGGAGGGGAAAGGGGTTGAAGGGGGTGGTGGGTGGTGGTGGGGAGGGGAAGGGAAGGAAAGGGGTAGGTGGTTAAACTGGATATGAGGGGAGTAGGGGGGAGGGGGGGGCAGGGGGTAGTGGAGTCCTTCATCTCTGGCATTCCTCTTGCTGGCTGTCAAGTTTCACTCCTTTGCCCCAGGCGGACATATGTCTCGTGTGTGTGTGTGTGTGTGTGTGTATTTGCGTGTGTGCGTGTGTATAAAACGTAGAACTGCTTCACCACAAATGAATGCAATGTACAATGTGAACAAGACCAATTCTTTCATTTCTCTACTTCAATCTTGAACCATTTCTCTCCGTCACTGTAAATAGCCAAGGCATGTGTTCAATATTGGCCTCAGAAAATCATATCTTTTCATGTCTTTTTTTTTTTTACATTTTTTTACATTTTTTTTTTACATTTTTTACATTTCTTACATTTTTTACATTTTTACATTTTTTTTACATTTTTTTACATTTTTTACATTTCTTACATTTTTTGTTTTTACATTTTTTTGTACATTTTTTACATTCTTACATTTTTTTTACATTTTTACATTTTTTTTACATTTTTTACATTTTTACATTTTTTACATTTTTACATTTTTTTACATTTTTTACATTTTTTTTACATTTTTTGCATTTTTTAAAATTTTTTTAC
>NC_092234.1:45030361-45035361 GCF_036320965.1 Panulirus ornatus | reverse complement strand
CGAGGTAGTACCCTTAAAAGGAGTTTACCCACACCTGGTTTACCCCAGCCCAACCCAGCCGAGTTTACATGATGGGATGTGTGTGTGTGCGGGGGGGGGGGGGGGACGTTGATTTGGGCGTCTCCGGTAACACCAAGCCCCTCCCCCTCCCCCTTCCCCCCCCCCCCCTCCTTACTTCCGCCCCGACCTCTTCTGTTGATACGATCTTCCTCCTCCTCCTCCTCCTCCTCCTCCTCCTCCTCCTCCTCCTCTTCTTCTTCCTCCTCCTCCTCCTCCTCCTCCTCCTCCTCCTCTTCTTCCTCTCCTCCTCCTCCTCCTCCTCCTCCTCCTCCTCTTCATTTACTCTCTCTCTCTCTCTCTCTCTCCTCTCTCTCTCTCTCTCTCTCTCTCTCTCTCTCTCTCTCTCTCTCTCCCTCTCACTGTGTGGGTCGTTAACTTCCGGGAGGTCGTTCACCTCTCGGTTGCCACGACAGATGACCGTTGAGTACGACGGTACGACCCCCCTGAGGCACGGCAGTTGCACGACTCCCGAAGCGTTGCGGTCGGTACGACCCTTGAGCACGACCATGGTGGTACGACCCTTGAGCACGACCATGCCGGTACGACCTTGGTAGTACGACCCTTAATTATGACCATGGTGGAACGACCCTGGTAGTACGACCCTTGATTACGACCATGGTCGTACGGCCCTTGAGTACGACCATGGTGGTACGACCCTGGTAGTACGACCCTTAATTATGACCATGGTGGAACGACCCTGGTAGTACGACCCTTGATTACGACCATGGTCGTACGGCCCTTGAGTACGACCATGGTGGTACGACCCTGGTAGTACGACCCTTGATTACGACCATGGTCGTACGACCCTTGAGTACGACCATGGTGGTACGACCTTATTCCCACAGCCATAGTGATACGGTACGACACCACCCTCTTCCACTATACGACCTGACGACCCCCCTCCCCCACCACAGAGTAGGAGCACGACGACAACGACCCCACTCCACACATACACGACCCATCGGGGGTCGTCATAAGAGAGAGAGAGAGAGAGAGAGAGAGAGAGGATGTGGATGTGGGACTGGGTGAGGTAGGGGAGGGATGGGTGTATAAATGGGCCAATAAACCAGTTATGTGGGGGGATGGGTTTATTCGCGCCCTGGTTTAGCGTGAGGACACAGAGCGCCAAGTAATGCAATACCTTAAACCCTATTCTTTGGTTTAACGAGTAACCTTAGTACATGTAATTTCCTATAGAGAAATCATTTATGTATAGGTAATTACCTGCGTTAATTGGTCGTTTAGGGTTATAGGCCACGTGGGCTGAACTACCCGGGGTCGTTAAGGCCGGCAACGTCTAGGTATAACCACCAGTTTGAAAGATCGTAATGACCTCTTCTGGTCAGTACACACCCTCAACTCTCTCTCTCTCTCTCTCTCTCTCTCTCTCTCTCTCTCTCTCTCTCTATATATATATATATATATATATATATATATATATATATATATATATATATCTTTCACTCCGTCTGTACGATACTGTTTGCGCTTGATTACGTAATATAATTACCCTGTAATTAAGAAAAATGAACAAGTTATTATCATAATTAAGCTCCTATGCACATGAAAGTAATTATTATTTCCCTTTTTAATGCAAATTAGCCTCGGGCTATAGTGTGTGTGTGTGTGTGTGTGTGTGTGTGTGTGGACCAATGACAGTCGCCCCGGCCGTAATTGGTCGTGTTTACCTCATCAGAGGTCGTTACAGCGACAATGTCAAGGGCCAGGGTTCGGGAGGTCGTGGCCGCCAGGTCAACACGTCGACGCCAATTTCCCCGCCACATTTTGAGGTCAACAATGCTATTGTGTTCCACCTGACGTGTCTGTGTGTGTGTCTGTGTGTGTGTATGTGTGTCAGTAATTACTCTTTGGTACAGCATCTTATACATAATTAAGTAATACTGGAAAATATAGATGAATCAACACTGATATATATGTATATATATATATATATATATATATATATATATATATATATATATATATATATATATATTTTTTTTTTTTTTTTTTTCTTTTTTTGCTTTGTCGCTGTCTCCCGCGTTTGCGAGGTAGCGCAAGGAAACAGACGAAAGAAATGGCCCAACCCCCCCCCCCATACACATGTATATACACACGTCCACACACGCAAATATACATACCTACACAGCTTTCCATGGTTTACCCCAGACGCTTCACATGCCCTGATTCAATCCACTGACAGCACGTCAACCCCGGTATACCACATCGATCCAATTCACTCTATTCCTTGCCCTCCTTTCACCCTCCTGCATGTTCAGGCCCCGATCACACAAAATCTTTTTCACTCCATCTTTCCACCTCCAATTTGGTCTCCCTCTTCTCGTTCCCTCCACCTCCGACACATATATCCTCTTGATCAATCTTTCCTCACTCATCCTCTCCATGTGACCAAACCATTTCCAAACACCCTCTTCTGCTCTCTCAACCACGCTCTTTTTATTTCCACACATCTCTCTTACCCTTACGTTACTTACTCGATCAAACCACCTCACACCACACATTGTCCTCAAACATCTCATTTCCAGCACATCCATCCTCCTGCGCACAACTCTATCCATAGCCCACGCCTCGCAACCATACAACATTGTTGGAACCATATATATATATATATATATATATATATATATATATATATATATATATATATATATATATATATATATATATTAAACGTCTCACATAAAGATATAACAATATTCACTTAACAGGAAATATATCACAATAGAAAACGAAATCTAATACATAAAAAACGTAAAGTTTTATAATAATAATGATAATAATAATAATAATGATGATAATAATAATAATAATAATAATAATAATAATAATAATAATAATAATAATAATAATAAAAATGATAATTATAAAATAAAGATAATAATAATAATAATAATAATAATAATAATAATAATAATAATAATAATAATGATAATAATAAAGATGATAGTAAGTAATAATAATAATAATAATAATAATAATAATAATAATAATTATAAGTGAAGTTATGAGTTAGTAGATGTTGTAACCCCAGTTGCTACATCATTATACCAATGTGACGTGTTGTTATGTAATGTTGTGTCTTGTGTACACTCTCGCTTGACTCCCTCTCCCCTCTCACTCCCAGCTGGGGAGCACTTAACATATCTCCCCCAGTATATCCCCCAGTATACTCCAGGTATCCCCAGTATACCCGAGGCATTCCTAGTATACTCCAGGTATCCCCAGTATACCCGAGGCATCTCTAGTATATCAGAGGCATCCCCAGTATACTGAAAGCATCCCCAGTATACACGAGGCATCCCCAGTATACTCCAGGTATCCCCAGTATACCCGAGGCATCCCCAGTATACTCCAGACATCCCCAATATACCCGAGGCATCCCCAGTATACCCGAGGCATCCCCAGTATACCCGAGGCATCCCCAGTATACTCCAGGCATCCCCAATATACCCGAGGCATCCCCAGTATACCCGAGGCATCCCCAGTATACCCGAGGCATCCCCAGTATACCCGAGGCATCCTCAGTATACCCGAGGCATCCCCAGTATACCCGAGGCATCCCCCAGTATACTCCAGACATCCCCAGTATACCCCAGGCATCCCCAGTATACCCGAGGCATCCCCAGTATGCCCGAGGCATCCTCAGTATACCCGAGGCATCCCCAGTATACCCGAGGCATCCCCAGTATACCCGAGGCATCCTCAGTATACCCGAGGCATCCCCCAGTATACTCCAGACATCCCCAGTATACCCCAGGCATCCCCAGTATACTCCAGGCATCCCCAGTATACTCCAGACATCCCCAGTATACCCGAGGCATCCCCAGTATACCCGAGGCATCCCCAGTATACCCGAGGCACCCCCAGTATACCCCAGACATCCCCAGTATACCCGAGGCATCCCCAGTATACCCCAGACATCCCCAGTATACCCGAGGCATCCCCAGTATACCCCAGACATCCCCAGTATACCCGAGGCATCCCCAGTATACTCCAGACATGTAGTATAACAGCAAGACTTCCACTTCCTGGTACGGTTGACCGCGATTGGCTGCGCCGGGCACGCGGAAGTGGTGACAGATCGCTCACTTAGCCGCTGCTCGGGTGATGGTTAAACGCTCCTGTTACCTCGTGGGTGAGAGGAAGAGGAGGGAGAGGGCAAGGAACAGGAGTGTCTAGTCGACGTAGCGTCTCAAGGAACAGGAACACAAGAGAGAGAGACTTAAGCGACGTCAGTTGCAAAGATGCGGCAACGTCGGGCATATTGTGGTCCAATGGCGGCCGAGTTACCCACCTGTTGCCACACACTGACGCCACATCCTCCTTTTCTTCCTCCTCCTCCTCTTCTTCCTCCTCCTCTCTTCCTCCTCCTGTTCCTCTTAGTATTGTCTCATCATCGCCTGGAGGCAACACACACGAATGGTTCAGTACGGATGGTTAATTACATCATACAGTGACGTAGTCTCTCTCTCTCTCTCTCTCTCTCTCTCTCTCTCTCTCTCTCTCTCTCTCTCTCTCTCTCCATTGTCTTATCTCTTCCCTAATCACCCTATTAAAGGTTCGTTGATCTTTCCTAATCACCCTATTAAAGGTTCGTTAATCTTTCCTAATCACCCTATTAAAGGTTCGTTAATCCTTCCTAATCACCCAGTGAATAAATGAGCTTAACCCAAGTCTTAAGTAATTTCCCAGGTAACAACATTCATGTATCCGTATACAGTAATGTATTATTAACCTGGTTGTATTTATCGCACCTGTTATGTTCTTAATTACCACATTAATCCTTGATACTATGTACCATGGCGGGTGACGCGTCTTTACATATATATATATATATATATATATATATATATATATATATATATATATATATATATATATATATATATATATATATATATATTTTTTTTTTTTTTTTT
>NC_092234.1:45020361-45022861 GCF_036320965.1 Panulirus ornatus | reverse complement strand
CAAGGTTAAGAGACGGGGCAACGCAAGTGTAAAACTCTCCCCGTAACACACACACACACACACACACACACACACACACACACATATAGTAATCAACATACATATAAATCTACACATGTTTGTACATATTCTGGAACATTTGCTATGACAAAAAAATTTGACCCTGCTCTTCTTAACGAGTGCTTAACGACCTCGTTTCATGGTACGCGTGTCGGGGATAATTTAGCAAAAATACCATAGCAGGAGAATTAACGATAGAAAAAAATGGGGTGTGGGGGAAGTTAAACACTTACGTCATGATGATAGTAATTACCCCTTAATGGTCGTAATGATACGATTGTTGGGGGGTTTTCAAGGGGACCAATCAGGTCGTTAGCGAAGGTTGAGCTGTGACTGTAGGGGGAAGGGGGGAGGGGAATTTGATACAGTCTGTATTGAATTTGATGACGATTTGAATTTTCTCTCTCTCTCTCTCTCTCTCTCTCTCTCTCTCTCTCTGGACGGGGGAATGTGTACGAAGGCAACATTATGGATATATGACGCCCTATATCATGGTATAGTAGTCTGCATATATCATTAAGACATACATGTGGAATGAGGAAAATGAGAGCGATGGATGATAAAGGAGAATTTAGTATATAAAGCGAAAAAAAGATATTCTAATTGTAGGTTTATTGTTAGGTTTAGGTTGTAATCAAGGAGACATTAGATCTATAAGGAAGTTTGAAAGAAGATAATGATATACACACATCTCTAATGGGAAGTCTTGTCACAAACCGAACCTTGTCCACAAATATCAAAAGAAAGTTAATCCTACACCTTCATTCATATATATATATATATATATATATATATATATATATATATATATATATATATATATATATATATATATATATATATTATATATTCGCTATTTCCGATAGCGAGGTAGCGTTAAGAACAGAGGACTGGGCCTTTGAGGGAATATCCTCACCTGGCCCCCTTCTCTGTTCCTTCTTTTGGAAAATTAAAACAAAAATAGAGAGGGGAGGATTTCCATCCTCCCGGTCCCTCCCCTTTTAGTCGCCTTCTACGACACGCAGGGAATACGTGGGAAGTATTCTTTCTCCCCTATCCCCAGGGATAACATTTAATATATATATATATATATATATATATATATATATATATATATATATATATATATATATTTTTTTTTTTTTTTTTCTTTCTTAATCGGATTTCGTTGTATTTTCTCTGTATTACCGAATCGTAAACTGGACTCTAGCCAAGTTAATAGCACGGCACGACTAACCTGGTTCTAGCGGAGCGTATTGCGAATTAATTCGTAAAAGTCTGCTCTGTTATTTCCCGCCAGTCCTTATACGGGATTGGAATGCGCGTCGTGACGTCCATGTTAGGATCAGGCGCGCAGCAATACGTACATGAATTTGTGAAAATGGAGTGCATATATATATATATATATATATATATATATATATATATATATATATATATATATATATATATATATATATATTCCTAAGGGTCCACCTCGGGGGAAATGAAACACGATAAGTTGCCAAGTGCACTTTCGTGTCATAATCACATCATCAGGGGAGACTCAAGAGAGAAATATAACAGTCAGTTGATATACAACGAAGAGACGTAGTTAGGACGCCATTTTTTTTTCTTTTTTTTATTTGTCATGGCCAGTGAGGGTGGCCTATATTATTTCAAAATTGACGGAAAAGCATTTCTCGACCTCACGCGCTGTGGATTCTCAACTTTACGGGCCATCTGATCTGCTGGGAGGTAGCCGCTAGCGTTGTCTTTGATCATCCATGCGTTCGGAGTGCCTCAAGTACTCCTGTTTTTGGCTTCGTCAAAGGAGGAGGGGCCCCGCCCTGGGACAGTCCAATTTGTTGAAGGTTTCCATAGGGGTGGTAGGGGGATGGGGGGTCAATTAAGGAGTTAAATTGGGGTGGGGGTAAATTAGTAGTTAGTTAGTTAGTCCTCTCTCTCTCTCTCTCTCTCTCTCTCTCTCTCTCTCTCTCTCTCTCTCTCTCTCTCTCTCTCTCTCTCTCTCTCTCTCAAAGTCAGCCTTGGGAACGTGTGACGAAAATATCAAAAACAAGATCACCTTTCCAAATCGTCCGCCACACACACACACACACACACACACACACACACACACACCACACATCTCTATACTCAGCAGGGACGTTAATGTTGTCTCTCAGTTCGGTCCCAGCGAACAAAAAGAAGAAGGCTACCTCACCCATTGGCTTATCTACACTCCGTTTTCTCCGAAAGAGTCCGGGAAGAAGACGAGAAAAAAATAGTAGCCAGAAAACGGGAACTCATTTCTCGCTCTCTACTCAATATATAAAAAAAAGGAAACAAGTTAACCCCCCCCTCCCACACCTCGTTTTTTGTGCACACAACTGTTGTTTTCTGTGACGACATGACTGGCAATTACAGCGACATGCCTTAATTGACGAGTTGTTCAACAGCT
>NC_092234.1:44837861-45017861 GCF_036320965.1 Panulirus ornatus | reverse complement strand
ATATATATATATATATATATATATATATATATATATATATATATATATATATTGGGTGTGGAGAACCGTGCTTGAGGTAAGACTTGCCCAGCAGACACGTAACAAGAGAGAGTGTTGGAGCGTGAATGTTTTGAAGCGTGTCAGAGTGCGGGCGGGTTAGACTTCCCCCTTTTTTGTGTGTGTGTGTGGTTATTGGGTCATATTTATGTTCGTAGTTTTGTAATGAATAAACTACAGGTCCATCGTGTTTTTTTTTTTAAATGCTCCAAGTTGGCAGTTTAAACCGGACGTTTTTTTTTATTATTAAAGACAAAAATACTGTCAACTTTTTTTTTTAAAAAAAGAAAAGACATTTACATTCTACATTGTCTGGTAGAATAGTAGACTGTGTGTGTGTGTGTGTGTGTGTGTGTCTGTGTGTCTGTGTGTGTGTGTGTGTGTCTGTGTGTCTGTGTGACCTTGATCTCTGACTGGCTGCTTAACGACACCCACATACCGGTTCCAACTACCCAATTACGCCTGGTTATTATCCCTCAAGGAGACTGTGTCTTGTTATTGACATACGATAATTAGTAGGAGTGGGTGATGTGTCTAGCTACACACACACACACACACACGCACACACACACACACACACACACACACATACACAAAAAAAAAAAAAGATGAAGTTATCTCGCCAAACGGAAGCTAATCTCTGTAATTGTCTCTGGGTTGAATTAGCAGCACAAGAAAAGGAGTTAGAGGGGAAAAAAAATGAAATACATTGTTATTTTTAAATTAGTTTACGATAGGTTTTGGGTTACGTCGGAGGTTTAAACGGCTCCTGCTATGTTCCTATGTCTGTCATGAGTTGATTCACATCTGAAAGGAATTGTCGTTTTTTTTATTTATTTTTTTTTAGATAATGCCGTGAATGGTGAAGTACCCGGTCGTTAAAATTCGACACTTTCTACGCTGTTCGATGGCTGGGTTTTTCCCTTTGATGCTACTTTGCCTCCTTATATATATAT
The DNA here is from genome assembly GCF_036320965.1 of Panulirus ornatus. NCBI lineage: Eukaryota > Metazoa > Arthropoda > Malacostraca > Decapoda > Palinuridae > Panulirus > Panulirus ornatus. Next base: position 45,016,848 of record NC_092234.1, on the reverse strand, counting down.
ATATATATATATATATATATATATATATATATATATATATATATATATATATATATATATATATAATCTTTTTCTTTCATGCTATTCGCCATTTCCCGCGTCAGCGAGGTAGCGTTAAGAACAGAGGACTGGACCTTTGAGGGAATATCCTCACCTGGCCCCCTTGTCTGTTCCTTCTTTGGAAAATAGAAAAAAAAGAAGTTTGGGGTAAACCATGGAAAGTTTTGTGGGGCCTGGATGTGGAAAGGGGGCTGTGGTTTCGGTGCATTATACATGACAACTAGAGACTGAGTGTGTATGAATGTGGCCTTTTTTTTCTCTTTTTCCTCGCGGGGTGTGTATGTGTGTGCTATTTCATGTCTGGTGGGATGGCGACGGGAATGAATGAAGGCTGTTAAGTATGAATATATACATATGTATATATTATATATATATATATATATATATATATATATATATATATATATATATATATATATATATATATATATATATGTATATGTCTTTGAATTATCCCTGGGGATAGGGGAGAAAGAATACTTCCCACGTATTCCCTGCGTGTCGTAGAAGGCGACTAAAAGGGGAGGGAGCGAAGGGGGCTGGAAATCCTCCCCTCTCGTTTATATATATATATATATATATATATATATATATATATATAGATATATAGATAGATAGATAGATAGATAGAGAGAGAGAGAGAGAGAGAGAGAGAGAGAGAGAGAGAGAGAGAGAGAGAGAGAGAGAGAGAGAGAGAGTTAGCTCTAACCATCTGGTGCAAGACACAAGGACGTTGGTAATAACTGTGTGTATAGCATTGTCTTCAGGAAGTCAATTCGTGTTTTAAACAAGATGTTCAAAAAAAAATGATCGCCTTTCTTTTTTGTGGTGTGTGGTAAAGTGGCGATTCATTGTAAGATTTCTTTACATTGGATATTTCGTTAGTTTAAAACTGTGTGTGTATATCAACTGACTGTTATATTTCTCTCTTGTGTCTCCCCTGATGATGTGATTATTACACGAAATTGCACTTGGGAACTTTTCGTGTTTCATTTCCCCCGTGGTGGACTCATAGGAATATCTTGATCACGCGCAAAATTGTGATCCTTTCCAATATATATATATATATATATATATATATATATATATATATATATATATATATATATATATATATATATATATATATATATATAATGCTTTCACTCAAACCTACATGAAAAAGTGTTATGACAACAATTATATATAGTTGTGGGTACTGTACCCAGCGTGTCACACACACACACACACACACACACACAACTCTTGTAGGATTTTTCTTCATGTATTATCATCAAGTCACTAACTGTTTTTCCCCTTTTTCCTCGCCCTTGTGTGACAGGTTGTCCTGAGACCTGGTTCGTGTGTGTGGACCGGTCTGCCTGTGTCAACCCTCAACTTCTACAAGATGGCGTTGCTGACTGTGCTGACGAATCAGACGAGAGTGAGATATATATAAATTATTTATCATTTATTTGTTATACTGTGTCGCTGTCTCCCGCGTTAGCGAGGTAGCGCAAGGAAACAGACGATAGAGTCGCCCAACTCACCCACATACACATGTATATACATACATATAAACAATATATATATATATATATATATATATATATATATATATATATATATATATATTATATGAAGTACGTTCATTGTCTTGTATATAATAGGTTACGTGCTTCATGGCTCCCACATGTGACGTGTTACGTGATTGCGTCACACGTAACGGGTTGGTGTATGATCCCTCCCTCATCAGCACGCCAATGTTAACTTTACAGTAGCGTTACTTAAACTTAATTAGGCTTAAGTTAGATAAGTTTAGGTTAGTTTACTTTTAGCTTGGCTAGGCTAGCTCAGTGACGTAAGGTAAGTTAGGTTAGGTTAGGTTAGGGTAGGTTAGTGACGTAAGGTAAGTTAGGTTAGGTTATGTCTTAACTTTTCTAGGGTAGCGTAGTTACGTGTTGTGTAGGGCTAGGCTAAGTTAGCATATTAAGGGTCACGTTAAATCAAGTTTCATTACGTCTTAACTTTTCTAGGGTAGCGTTTTTTTCTCTCTGTAGCTTGGCTAACTTAGCTTTTAGGTAGTATTTAAGTTAGGTTTAGCTTACGTTCACTTCCATACACTCATTTCTTTCTTCTCCATCTTCACCTTCACACCCGACCCTCGCCCCTGTACCTCACTGTAGCTGTCTCCGCTAAGTCCCCCTTGTGTGGTGTGTCTCCAGGTTGTGAGGAGTGGCAGCACGAGTGTTTGTGTGGGTTCCCGCGCTGTGTGGACGCCTCGCTGGTCGGGGATGGTCGCCTGGATTGCCTAGAAGGTTCCGACGAACGTAAGTCCGTCAGTCCGTTCGTCCCTTCCTCCCTCCGCCAAGCTTTCTCCCGCCCGCTCGCCCGCTCACGCCTCTCTCTCTCTCTGATATATTCATCTATGTAAACTCTCTGTCCTCATTGGCGAAAAATATTTACCATCTGTTCAGACACGATGATGTTTATTTTTGTAAATTATTAACAGTGTTTTTGTGCACTTCCTTATTATTTCTTGAGTAGTAAATGCTAAATTAACTGTGTGAAATATACAGCTATGTAAACTCTCTATCTTCTTATTGCCGAAAAATATTTACCATCTGTCCAGACACGATGATGTTTATTTATGTAAATTATTTTCAGCCTTTTTATACCTTCCTTATTATTTCTTGAGTATCAAATGCTAAATTAACTCTGTGAAATATACAGCTATGTAAACTCTCTCTCTCCTCATTGCCGAAAAATATTTACCATCTGTCCAGACACGATGATGTTTATTTATGTAAATTATTTACGGTGTATTTTGTACCTTCCGTATTACTCCTCGAGTGTCAAATGCTGAATTAACATTGTTGATCATATGAGATTAGCGTGTGTGTGTGTGTGTGTGTGTGTGTGTGTGTACGTGTTCTAACCGTGTTCTTAATGGTTGTGTTGACAGTGAGCATCGACAAGGGCAGTTACATCTGCCCCTCGCAGTTCACCAAGGGCCAGGACCTGAGGCGCAGGCGACGGCAGGCCATCGGTAAGAGCTCGCTCTCCCATCTTCTAACCCTCTTCCCGTTTTCTCTCTAAGGGGGGGGGGGGTGTCTTCCTATCCCTAGGCAAGACGCCGACTTCCTCCTGTTTATATTACCGTCTGTCTCAACCGTCCATTTTCTTTCCGCGCGCCATTCCATCTCCTCTCCTCCTAGCCTTTCTCTGATTTATGATGCTATTTCGTCTTCTTATCTGAAGGGAAGATAAGTATTTAAGATATTTACCTTTACTTTCCTCTCATTTCACTGTACTTCTCACTGTTAAGACGCAGCCTCGTTTTCCCTCCTCTTCTTCTGTCGCATCACTCTATCTTGTATTCCATTTCTCCTCTTTCCTTGCCTTTTATGTCCTCCATCGCTCTTCTCTCTCTCTCTCTCTCTCTCTCTCTCTCTCTCTCTCTCTCTCTCTCTCTCTCTCTCTCTCTCTCTCTCTCTCTCTCTCTCTCTCTCTCTCTCTCAATTCAACCTATCAGAATTGATCCTTACCTAGTACGTATTTCGGGACCTTTTAATTGCCATTTCTTTCAAGATGCTCAGATTTCTTCCTTCATTCTTTCATATCTTTAAGTTTTCTTTTTTTCATATATTCATTTATGAGTTTGTTATGAGTATATAAAGGAGAAATGATCACTTTAATGTAACGGATAATTCCCATGCTTGTTTTCCCCTAGTGTTTTTTGTGCATCAAAGAAAATGTGTTCTATTAGGGGGTATCTTAACCATATGTACTCCAGGCTGACCCCTAACTTTTATATTGACTTAGAAGGGTAAATGTTCTGTAATGAATATACATTTCCTTAATTTTATCCTCTTTTGTGTGTGTGTGCCTTTGACAGGTTTTTCGTCCCTCCCTAATATTACTTTTAAGATATTACATCAAGATCGTGAAGTGAACAATGTAATTTACCATATGTCCGTGCTTGTAATTACTGTCAAAATTACTTTCCAAGTTATTTCCTTTTTCCGATGATGATGATTTCCCTCTTGATGACCCTGTATTGCACGTCATATTCTCAGGTACTTTTGTTGCACACAAACACACTCGTATATATCACTTTATTTTTGTGATAATTTGATTATATGACAATATTGTGACCCATTTGTTGACATGGACGACGCCCTACATTATGACCCACTGTGACCTTTGACCTACTGACCCTCCCTTCATCAACTGTCATGACGTATGCCAACTGCTATAAACGACTGATTAAACAAGGTGGTAAATTCTCTAATGAGTAAATCTAATCAAGAAATCAATTAATCAGGCATTTATAGCATGATGGCGTGGTCAATGTTTCATTTTATATATATATTTTTTTAATGATCATTCACTTCACCTTTTAGAATTGCACATGCATAAGCCCACCCCTCTTTTTTTTCTTGACTTCGTCATCTTCTTCTCTCTCCTCCTTTTTTTTTTATTATTATTTTCTATTTACGCCATTGCATTTATAGAATAAATTCACAAGTCCTTTCTCATACTCTTTCTTTTTTTCATTCATTATTATTTTTTTTGAAGTCTTTTATCCCTCGCATCCATCCACACTGTTTACTTTCCTTCACTCCCTCCACTCCCCTCCAAACCCCTCACTCCTGCTGTTCCGGGTAACCCCTTTCCCCTCTTCCCTCCCATCGTTCACCTCCCTCCCTCCCTCTCTCCCTCTCTATATGCCCACCAGTATGAATTCTCCCACCCCCACCATACCCCCTCCACCACCACCACCACACTCTATGCCCACTCGTATAACTTTCTCTCCCCCCCCCCCACGGTCAACTTTCTCCCTCGTTACAGCCACCAACACTCACTCATCCTGTCTCCACCAACACAGCTCACCCCCACCTCCACCAACATCCCCACTCCCCCTTCCTCTCTCTCTTCCACCATCACGCATTCCATGTTCCACCATCAACACACACCCCATGTTCCACCACCATCACACACCACATGTTCCACCACCATCACATACCCCACGTTCCACCACCATCACACACCACATGTTCCACCACCATCACATACCCCACGTTCCACCACCATCACACACCACATGTTCCACCACCATCACATACCCCATGTTCCACCACCATCACACCCACAGTTCCACACCTACAACCCATGTTCCACCACCATCACCACACAGTTCCACCACATCACACCCATGTTCCACCACCATCACATACCATCACACAACACTGTTCCACCACCATCACACACCCCATGTTCCACACACCATCACACACCCATGTTCCACCACCATCACAAAACCCATGTTCCCCCCCCATACCCCATTCCACCATCACACACACCACATGTTCCACACCACCATCACACACCCATGTCCCCACCACCATCACACCCATGTCCACCATCAACCTTCCTTTCCACCACCATCACACACCCATGTTCCACCACCATCCCCACTCACACACCACATGTTCCACCACCACCATCACACACCACATGTTCCACCACCACCATCACACACCACATGTTCCAACACCACCACACACCCAATGCTCCACCATCACACACCCCATGTTCCACCACCATCAACACACTTCCCATGTTCCACCACCATCACACACCCCATGTTCCACCACCACCACCACACACCACATGTTCCACCACCACCATCACACACCCCATGTTCCACCATCACACACCCCATGTTCCACCACCACCATCACACACCCCATCTTCCACCACCACCATCACACACCACATGTTCCACCATCATCACACACCCCGTGTTCCACCACCACCACACACCCCATGTTCCACCACCACCATCACACACCCCATCTTCCACCACCACCATCACACACCCCATCTTCCACCACCACCATCACACACCCCATCTTCCACCACCACCATCACACACCACATGTTCCACCATCATCACACACCCCATGTTCCACCACCACTCACACACCCCATGTTCCACCACCACCATCACACACCCCATGTTCCACCACCACCATCACACACCCCATCTTCCACCACCACCATCACACACCCCATCTTCCACCACCACCATCACACACCCCATCTTCCACCACCACCATCACACACCCCATCTTCCACCACCACCGTCACACACCCCATCTTCCACCACCACCATCACACACCCCATGTTCCACCACCACCATCACACACCCCATGTTCTCCACCACCATCACACACCCCATGTTCCACCACCACCATCACACACCCCATCTTCCACCACCACCATCACACACCCCATGTTCCACCACCACCATCACACACCCCATCTTCCACCACCACCATCACACACCCCATGTTCCACCACCACCATCACACACCCCATCTTCCACCACCACCATCACACACCCCATGTTCCACCACCACCATCACACACCCCATGTTCCACCACCACCATCACACACCCCATGTTCTACCACCACCATCACACACCCCATGTTCCACCACCACCATCACACACCCTATCTTCCACCACCACCATCACACACCCCATGTTCCACCACCACCATCACACACCCCATCTTCCACCACCACCATCACACACCCCATCTTCCACCACCACCATCACACACCCCATCTTCCACCACCACCATCACACACCCCATCTTCCACCACCACCATCACACACCCCATGTTCCACCACCACCATCACACACCCCATCTTCCACCACCACCATCACACACCCCATGTTCCACCACCACCATCACACACCCCTCCTACCTGAGACACAGACCCCCTCCTCCCTCCTCCCTGGCTGAGACTGACTCTGATTGGTGACCCAGCAGAGGTCGCGCCACGCCCCTTGGCCGGGAGGAGGACGACCCGACCCTTCCCCGGCCGGCTGGTGCAGACCCACCGCCCGACGGGCCTCCTGACCTCCACCGTCGGCACCTTCGTCAACGACGGCACGACCTCAGAGTACGTGGACCTCGTGCACGGCACGCACGTGCGCGGACGCTACACGCAGGTGACCTCCACCTCCTCGCGGGTGTTCTACGCCCTTCCGACCAGACTGTACACCGCCCAGCCCGAGGGCCTCGTGTCATCGACCCTCCGGACGCACGTGTCTGACGCAGCCACCACGATCCACACCACACGCTACCTACGCACGCACATTGACGGCACGTACGCCCAGGTGATCGAGACGACTGTCCGTGTCCACACTGACGCCCCCGCCTCTCCCACAGCTCGCCTCAGCATCCCCGTCCAGGGCACCTTCTTCACAGAGACGTCCGGGGGACAGCACGCCCACCTGCAGGTGAGTCTGGTCGACGACCCGACCAACCCGAAGCCCGTGGACGAGGTCGTGACGCTCACTGGGACGCAGGGCCGGCTTCATCAAGGACGGACCGACCGAGTCCACGACGTACAGCGTCTTCACCGGCTCCTACGTCCGGGACCGACGGACGTACCTGTTCTTCTTCGGGAACACGGCTCTCCCGGGGCGCCCGGAGGCCGCCGTCGGCGGCCCGGTGCAGGCCACTCAGAACCACGCTGAGGTGGTGGTCAAGAAGGGCGGGGACCAGTCCAGGATTCTCGTGGACATGGAGAAGGACCTGCAGGTGATAATGCCCTCCAAGACCCACAGCATCGACTCGACGGCTGCGCCCGACCTGCTCATGGGCGAGGGCATGGTCGACGGACGCCTCATGGGCGGGGTCTTCATCGAAGGGTCGGAAGGCTTCGACATGGAGGGTTCGCAGAGCCAGAGCGGCGAGACGAGTATGTTGACCATCACCATCGGGCGTCCGGTGGCGCACACCCGCACCGTGCAGCCGGTGGCCGTCAGGGACCCGGAGGAGGTCACGGTGCTCAGCATGGCCGACATGCACCGCCGCACGAACGACTTCGACAACGAGATCGACGTGTCGCTCATGCGGGCGCGCAAGGCCCGCGTGAACGACGGGGAGATCATCGCGGACCTCCGGCCCACCAGGGCTCTGGAGATCAACCTCCCCACCTACACCATAGGCCAGCAGAACGAGCCGCTGGAGCAAGTGGTGGCCATCAGCCGGAACATGGGCAAGTCGGTGGGCAAGTCGGTGGGGAGGAGCGTCAGCGAGAGGCACCGGGAGACGAGCCAGCGGGACAACTCCGTCGCCGACATCCGGGCCAAGTACAACCTGGAGAGCGGGGGCGGCGACTCGGACCTGCCCACCGTGACGTACGTGGGCTTCGCCGAGTTCACCACCACCATCGCCAACACCGTCGTGGTCTTCACCCCGCGCACCGAGAGCCCGAGCAAGGTGCTCAAGCCTCAGGTCTCCAGGACCAAGCCTGCTGAACCCACCAGCTCCACCACCACGTACAGCCCAACTTTCCCTTCCTCCCCGGCGGAGCCCACGGCCCTGGCACCTCGCCTCGCCCCCTCCCGCACTAACGAGGCGGTAGCGACCACAGAAACCTCGACCCAGACCCAGCCTCCTCGTCAGACCGAGACCCAGGTTCCTCGTCAGACCCAGACCGAGACCCAGGCTCCACGTCAGACCCAGCCCCAGGCCGGGACTCCTCCCCTGAAAACGACAGCGAATGCATTCGTTCCTCAACCGGCCATGGAGACCAGGATGGTCACGCAGACGGAGGGTACCTCCGTCAGAACAGCGGGCCAGGACGAGGAAGCCAGCGACGCTGAGGGACACATGTTCTCGACCATCTCGACTCAGAGGTTCAATACGGTCGACCTGTATCCGACCGGCCTCGTGTCGTCCATCGGCGGAACCATCGTACGCAACAGTATGACCACACTCCTGACGACCTACGTCTACGGCACGTACATCCAGGGGCAGTACGCGCAGATCGTCCAGAGCACCTCCAGTATCTTCTACCTCGTCTCCCGCTCGGCCTCCCCAGCGGTACAAGCGACTCCATCTCTGGCGCAGATCGCCCCGACCCTCAGCCCCGACGCCCCGGAGACCACGGTAGACCCGTACGACCTGTACGAGTACGAGTACGACGGGTTCACGACGGAGGATCAGCCCGAAGTCGTGGAGGAAGCCGTCGACAGTACCCTGGGACGGTCTGTGGATTCCAACCCCGGTCAGCAGTTCATCGTGGACACCAAGGGCAGTAAAGATGGCGCTGCGGCGGCCGGTCAGGTCACGCCGAAGCCACCAGAGGACCTGCTAGACTCGATGTCCGTCTACACGCACTACACCACCTACTTCAAGGACGGGAAGACGACTGTCTCGACCCGTCTGGAAACCTCGACTGTCTTCTTGCCTTTCCTCGCCGCCGAAGGACCGGCGACGGAAGCCTCGCCCACGCAGACGGAACCTGAACCGACCAGCGTCGCTCAGCCCTCGCCTCACCTCACTACCTACACCTACTACACGACCCTCTTCGTCGACGGCTCCTCCCAGATCTCCAGCCGGACAGAAGTGCACACAAAGCAAGTTGGGGACAGCGACTCGAACCTCCTGCCTTCCTTCTTGACTCCCACCGTCTCTGTCACCGTCACCCCGACTGCCATCACCACACCCTCTCCTCCACCTACTCTTCCTCCTCCTACATCTCCTCCTCCTCCTCCTCCTCCTTCTCCTTCTCCTTCCCCGCCACCACCACCACCTCCTCCTTCTCCGCCATCCACCACGCCCGACGCCCTTGAGGACGTGGAGGACACAACAACGCTGGACGACCTCACTGTGATCGAAGCCGTGGGTCTTGAGGACTACGACGACTACACCACCGAGTCCCTGACGGAGGCCTTCACCGAGTCCATGTCTGAGAGCATGTCCTCCGAGTCGCCCACGGACTCATCAGCCCAGGATGTGACGGAGGCCCCGGGACTCACCTTAGATTCCTCCCTCAACCCTGACGACGAGGTGAATGCCGTTTTCTACCCCCGCACGTATTACACCACCTACACCTACTTCACCACCTACTACCGTTCGGGCACCTCCTCCATCGTCAGTAGCCTGGAGACCCTAACGAACGTGGTGACAGACCCAAGCGAGCAGGAGAAACACAAGACCCTGACCCCCGTCGTCCCCACCTACCCCATGACGTTCTACACCACCTTCACCTACTGGACCACCTTCTTCAAGGAGAACAGCACCATCTCCACCAGCACGGAGAAGACCTTCTCAGACATCGTCACGCCGACAGGTCAGGTCGCCGTCCCCACGACCATCCAGGATGTCCCCGTCGCCGACGCGTCCCCTACCGTCGCCGACGCGTCCCCCACCGTCGCCAACACGTTGGTGGCGTCGACGACCCCTGCCGTCACCACTTTCTACACCACCTACACCTACTACACCTCCACCTACCTGGGGGAGAGGACCATCGTCAACAGTCGTCTAGAGACGGTGACTAACACCATTTCCACCGGGGTGCCCAACACGGACCTACCCGCGGCCGCCGATGCTGTGGTGGAGCCCATCGCCTTCACCAACACTGCGGAGGAACCGATCACCACTGAGACCACAGCATTTGGCTTTACAACCACTGAGAAGGAACCGTTTGGCTTTATCACCACTGAGAAGGAGCCATTTGGCTTTATAACTACTGAGAAGGAACCTTTTGGCTTTATCACCACTGAGAAGGAACAGTTTGGATTTATAACCACTGAGAAGGAACCATTTGGCTTTACAGACACTGAGAAGGAACCATTTGGCTTTACAGACACTGAGAAGGAACCATTTGGCTTTACAGACACTGAGAAGGAACCATTTGGCTTTACAGACACTGAGAAGGAACCATTTGGCTTCACAACCACTGAGAAGGAACCATTTGGCTTCACAGCCACTGAGGATGAACCATTTGGTTTTACAACCACTGACGAGCCATTTGGATTTACGACCACTGACGAGCCATTTGGATTTACAACCACTGACGAGCCATTTGGATTTACGACCACTGACGAGCCATTTGGATTTACAACCACTGACGAGCCATTTGGATTTACGACCACTGACGAGCCATTTGGATTTACAACCAGCGAGAGTGAACCGTTTGGCTTCGCAGCCACCAGCCGACCGTTTGACGTCACAAGCACCGAAGACGAGTCGGCTCTGACCATCGCCGAAGAACCATTTGGGTTCACAACGACCAAGGAGGCGCTAGAGGTGGAGAGGCCGTCGAAGACGACGAGGACCAAGTCCACCGGCCTCCTGTCGACCATCCGAGGCAGCACTGTGGTCGACGGGACGACCACGATCTTCTCGACCAACATCATCGGCACCGTGGTCGACGGGCTGTACGCCCAGATCCAGTCCACGACCAGCGTGGTCATCCGCCCGTCCTCCGACATCGCCGCCGCCGCGCCCTTCTTCTTCCTGACCTCGCCCACGACGGAGAGTTCGCCCACACTCCCCTTCTTCTTCCTGCCCACCACCAGCGAGGAGATATCGCCCTCCCCAGCCACGCTGGAACCAGTCTTCCCTCTAGCGACCGAGAGCGACTTCGACGAGGCCCCCGTCACTCGGCCGGTGCTGACCGCCACGCCGACCCTCGACTCCTCCTTCGTAGACGTGACGACGGACGCGACGCCCGTCGAGACAGCCACAGAAGCTCTCCCGGAGGAGGTTACGACAGAAGCGCTCGAGGAAAAGGCCAACCTGCCCACAAAGACGAAGACTAAGCCAGACTTCCCGTCAACCAACCGAAATAAGTTCCCTCCGCGGGGCGGAGGAACCAGAAGGCGTCCGGATATACTCGCCTTCCTCAGGCGCACATCCGTGCGGCCACGCCCAGCCACCATCACAAGAGACGGTGTGACACCGACGGTGACAGCCACTCCCGCTGCGGGCTCTGACGAGGGAGAAACCTCGGCAACCAATCGCCCCTTCCGGTTTGGTTTCATAAACACCCCAAGTGTTCGTTTGACGCCGACAAACTCCCCCGGCAGATTCCGCTTCCAGAGCACTGGAGTCGCGCATCTCAGCGGCTCTTCGAGGTCTGGAATATTTAGTCCCAAAAGCATCCGGCACAGCACGCCTGGATTCCGCTTTGGTTCCAGCACCCTCCAGAAATTCACCGGCAAGAGCAGTCCTGGAGGCTTTAGATTTGCTGGAACCCGCTCATCCGTCTTTCCAGGGAGCACCCGAAGTATCTCCCCGTCGTCTGTCTTTCCCACCTTAGCCACCACCGTCGCCCCAGTGTCCGACCTGCAGCCAATCCAGGAGGAGTCCGCGCCCGAGTCCTCGTCTGTCTCGAAGAATTCCGACGCAGGGTTCCGGGCATTTAGCTTCCGGCCGCGGCAGCAGTCGGAATCCGCAAGAACTCGGTCATCCGTCCCCTTTGCCCTGCTGAACCGTCGGCCGGGAAGCCCCGTCCCCAGAGAACCATCCACCGCCAGTCGATTTACTCCTAAGGGGGCGCCTGAGACGCCAGAACCTACGCTTAAAGAAAAGAAACCAGCCCCGAAGGAGACCACCCCCGCCCCAAGGAGTGGCTTCCGCATCAATCGAGTGAACTTGGAGGAACGCAGACGGAACTCCTTCCGCCAGAGGAGACCCGACCTGAGCAAGTTGTTCCGCCAGAGAAACACCCAGAAATCAGACCTGGAGAACGAAGCCACAGACATCGAGCCGGTCTTTGTTGAGGCCGGTGGTAGGTTCCTCACCCCAGAAGAGCTGGCTCAGATTCTGGCCGACGAGATCCAGCCGGGAGAACCCCTGGAGAGGACGAAGCGTCAGACGAGGGGAGGAGGGTTCGGCGAGCGAAGTCGGCGAGAGAGGGGCTCGCGAACCAGTCGATCCAGAGATTCGTTGCCGCTGCCGCCGCCGAAGTCTTCGTCAACCCCAAGATTCCTCGGAAGAGATACCCGAGCTCGGTCCAGGGGCGTGAGCAGACCTACTAGTACTGCGAGCAGACCTAGCAGCAGACCCGGCACAAGTAGACCTGCGGCCGCCTCGCCCGTCCGCGAGGATCGAGGTTCCCAGTTCACGCTCACAAACTCTCGTGGGAGAGGTCGAGGCACCCCACCGGCCACCCCCGCCAAGGAGGAGAAGCCAGCACCTCCTCCACCATCCAGGTCGGCCAGACGATCGACCAGCCGCACCTCACTCCCGACCAGGCCCCGCTCCTCCTCCAGAACTCGCGCCACCGTTCCTCTAGGAAACATCCGCGGCCGAGGATTCAGGAGACCCTCGACGGACAATAACTTCCGTGCCTCCAGCAAGTTTACCCCGAAGCGAACTTCGAGCAGCCCCATCAGGAGACCGCCGCCCGCCTCCAGAAACACCCGACAGCGACCGTCACTTCCCTCCCGCAATACTGGGAAACCGAACCCCATAGAGGAGTTCCGAAGCAGGCCCTCACCACCCATCACGACGGAGCCCCCACCTATATTCCCCAGTGACGACGGAGGCTTCCTGATCCAGGACGAACTCACGGTGACGCGCGAGGCCCCCGTCAAGGCCACGATCCCCCTGGTGGAGGACGGCCAGACCATCCAGAAAGAGGTGATCACGGCCTCGCTGCAGACGGAGATCGTCCAGCCCGACCAGATAACCCAGACGGAGATCGACGGCACCATCAGGCTGCTCCTCAGCTCCGTGGACGGTGCCAACGACATCACCCACTACGTGGTCGACCCCGTGGAGACGACCTTCGTCACTTACACCCCGACCTTCATCGGAGGTCGCCGAACGTCTGCCTCCGTAGTCCTTCCCTCCACGGCCTTCAACGTCGTCTCCATAACCAAATCCAAGCCCGGTGGCGACCTGCAGCAGCTGCTTCAACTGCTGATAACCCAGCAGCAGCAGCAGCAGCAGAACCCTCTCCTGGCGGCCCTGGGTCTGGGTCAACCGACGACCACCGAGGTGGTGCACACGCGCTCCTTCGTGACCACCGTCACCAACGTCGTGTCCACGGCCCTGCCCATCATCTTCCGGGGCAAGACCATCCAGACGACCATCGTCGAGTCGGAGGTGGAGGTGGTGACCGCCACTGAGTTGAGCACGGAGACCGTGATCACCCACGCCACCGTTGGGCCCCTGGGCAACCCCAACCCGCTGAACCAACTGCTTCCTCTCCTCCTGCAGGGGCAGCTGCAGCAACAGTCACCCCAGATAAGACCGACTCGGGAACCGTCCATACAGGCTTCGAAGGTCGACCCGCAGCTGTTGGAGCACCTGAGGAAGCAGCAGAAGAGACCGTCGGCGAACCAGAGGAGACCCCGACCCGAGCCGGCGCCAACACCTTCCCCGGTCGAGACGTCGGTGGTCACCTTGTACGTGTCGGGGAGGCGACCTGGAGACTTCTCGACCATCCTCTCCACCGTCACCATCAGCGGCGACGCCACGCGCAGGAAGCGCGGCTCCCTCAACACCAAGGAGGCCGCCGTACAGGCCACTGCCCTCCCGCACTACATCGAGACCGACAAGGGCGTCTTCCAGCTCCCCGACACGTACAATGAGGACGACATGGACTGGTTCATCATGTCCGCCTATGAACGAGGTGGACACCAATGATATCAGTAAACTGACGCCTGGCATAGACTCCGTACTGGGCGACCTGACCGCCTACTTCGACCAGGCGCCGGAGACTCTCCTGAACGGAACCCACACCTTCACTGCCGATCCTTTTTTATGGGAAGGCCCCGCTGAGCTGGCCCCGCTCAAGCGGAACGTTCGGAGCGCACAGAGGGGCACAGCTGGGATCCCGGAAGGTCGCAAGATCCAAGACGGCACAGCCCAGCAGATCGTCGACCACGTGAAGCCTCAGGTACCCACCACCTACTACACGACCTTCACCTACTACACGACCCTCGTCAACGACCTGGGCAGCCAGTTCGTCCGGAGTTCCGAGGAGACCGTGACTCACGTGACCACGCCCCCGGGAGGTAGCGCCTTGGACGATCCGACCAAGACCAGCCATGGATCTGTCGCCTCCACCGCGGTTCCCATCCAGGCGAAGTTCACCCTGGACGATGCGATCGTGCCAGGGAAGCCGCGTCCTGTCCCTGACCCGATCTTCCCAGAGCCTCCGCCACCATTTGGTCCCGTCATCCACCACTTCGTGCCCGAGCATCCCTCCCGGCCGGTACCCGAGCTCTTCACCCCAGAGGATCCTGGCGAACGCACGGAGACGTTGTCCTCGCTGGACGGGTTCGTCCAGCCGATCTCTGACCCCGACGCTCTCCAGCAAGGAGGGCCAGCAGGACCCAGGGTCCCCCAGCCTGGGCGGGGACACGCCTCCCCCCAGCTTATAATCCAGTCTAGCCCGGGGGAGACTCGCCGTAAGACGGGCACGGAGGCACAACAGAAGCCCCGTCGCGTCGTCCTGGCCCGCAGGCGTCCTGTCCCGCAGCAGGTGACCGGGAACCGAGTTCGGGTGGTGGTCACACGACGTCGTCCCATGGACGAGACGCGGACGGCCTTGCCCTTCGACGAGGAACCACCTCTTGACGCTGCTGCCGCACCGTCAGTAGAAAGCGAGTTCCGCATCGATGGCCTGCAGGAGTTTGGTCTTCGCAAGACGGAGAAGGACCCACCTGCCGAGACGGCGGGAGCCACGCATGAGATCGTGGAGACAGAAGAGCAGGACACGGAGGAGGAGGTAGCAGGGAGGCCGGGCGCCCACCAGCGCGTCCGCGTCACCCTCACCAACCGGCGGCAGGTCCAGCTGACGGAACCCATCCAGGACGACAAGACCACGACGCTGAGCGGCGGACGACGTCGCGTCGTTGTGACCCGACACCTGCCCCGACCCACGGTGCTCGCCAGCCCGGTGAAGCCCGTGTTGGCCACGGTCAGCACCTACTACACAGTCTTCTCCTACCTGTACACCTTGTACGAGAGCGCCTCTCTCTACTCCGTCTCCACCAGGGAGCTGACGGTTTCCAACGAGGTGGAGCCGACTGTCGTATCCCTCCTGCCGACCCTCCAGGCCGGAACGACTGCTGGCGGCTTCTACACACTGCAGTCCGGGAGAGGCACGTCGACCCTGGGCGAACGCGTCATTGACTCCTTCACCACTCAGATATTCCTCGCCTCTGCCACCCTCGTCAACCTGACGCCGGAGGAGTTGCAACGTGGTGTGGAGGCGGTGCAACGGACGACGGCGACGCCAGAGAAGAGCGACGCACATCTGTCCCAGAGGCGCCCCATCACCACCTCACTCCAGTCTTCCCTGGTGGAAGAGGGTTCCGTGTTGCCTACAGACACGCCCTTCCTGACCACCAGCAGCTTCAGGGCCACTCAGGCACGGGGCCAGACGACCGCGATCCGCCAGAGACAAAGGGAGGGCTCCGTGCCCTTAGCGTTAGACGAAGTTACCACAGCCACGGCCGAGAGGCCACAGCCCTCGAGGGCTGGTGTGAGGAACCGCGGGCGAGGCACCGTCAGGTTCACTGATCCGCGAGGTAGAGTCCGGGTCACAGTTACCAGACGACGGCCCATCGCTCCAGCCACTCCCGACCCAGCCGTCGCGCTGACCACTGACGCTCACGACGACTTCCTGTCGTCTGAAGCTCCCCTGAGGCCCCAGGAACACTTCCCGCCCGAGGACGCCGCCACAGAACCTGGAATTCTGGAAGATGACGTTTCTCCCGAGTCTCCCGTCCTACAGGAGAGGCCGACCAAAGCACCGCCGTCCCGTTTCTCTCGTCCGGGCGGCTCCCGGCGACGTCCGACCTCACAGTCTACACGCCCATCCCCGGAGGACAGGTTCGAACCGCGCCTGCCACCGAGTGAGGACGCCACTCCACGCCGACCATCAGCTGAGGACGCCGCTCCACGCCAACCATCAGCTGAGGACGCCGCTCCACGCCGACCATCAGCTGAGGACGCCTCTCCACGCCGACCATCAGCTGAGGACGCCGCTCCACGCCGACCATCAGCTGAGGATGCCTCCACACCGCGCCTGCCAGCAGGCAAGGACGGCCCACCATTGACAGAAGGCACGGTACTGGAGGAGAAGGAGGTGACAGAAGCACCACAATCCACACCTAAACCAACCCCGACGCCAACTCAGCCCACACGACCTCCGAGAAAGACTCTTCGTCGGGATGACATCCCCATCATCCGTCGACCAGGATCTGACCGTGGTCGACCCTTCGTCAGGCAACAGGGGCTCGACCTGGTCACTCCTGCCGCCGGGAAGAGCCACAGGTTCACGCCCGCGCCAGACCCCGAGGTCGAAGTCACCGAGCCTCGCCAGAGAGTAACCCCTGCATCAGGACCCGAGGGCGAGGTCACCGAACCTCCTCCGCCTGCAGGTGGTGAGAAGGAACCCGACCCTGTCGATGAAGGGAACCTCTATGATGAATATTACTACGACGAAGAATATTACTATTATGACGAGGAAAACCCGGAGTCATCACCAGCTGACGAGGCCCTTGAAGAAGACACGAAGCCCCCTGAAGCAGTCGAAGAACACTCCCAGCCTCCCGCCGAAGGCGAGACAGCCACCGAGTCTTCTTCTCCCACTGTCACGAGACCAAAGCCGAAGGTTGTGAGGCCCACGCCGTCCGAGGTCACCTCCAGCTCCTTTGACATAACCGAAGCTCGGAAGCGCGAGCGGACGCACACTCGACTCGTCACGCCCACGAGAACGCGAACGCCAAGCACCCGCCAGCGAACCCGTCCTCCTGTCGAACCCCCGACCGCCACGACCACCTCCTCCAGAGCCTCTAATGAAGTGTACACGACCTACGCCACCACGACCCTCCTGCCCATCCTGGGCGGCGAGCGCTCCATCACCCTTACCATCTTAACCTCCTCCCTTACCACCCTGGCCAAGAGGAGCCCCGCCCAGCCACCGCGACTCCCGAGCCGTTTGATCCGGCCACCACGGAGGCGGCCACGCCTTCCGTCTCTGCCCCTCCGCCTTCTCTAGCACCTTCCTCTCCTCCTGTGGTTGACGGCCAGCTAGGCTCGGCGACCCACGCCCTACCTGACGAAGTAGAGGTCACCCCGACCACCACTTCTCCTGCCGCTCGAGATACAAGCACCCGCACCTTCTTCACAGAGCCAGAGACCTCTCGGGGTAAGTTGCATGGATCTGGTCGAATATTCTGCCGTAGCTGCTTGTGCTGTTACTGAACCAACCCACCACCAACACCCACTCACTCACCCTCCTCCTTCCTTTATTACTGCCAACTCGCACGTCATCTCAACACTTTCGGATCCCTGGCCAACCCGGGATCATGATGAGAGTAAATGTGGGTGTCTTCAGACGGTCTCCGTACGTCCACAGCCTGGGAGAAGACAGTGTTAAGATCGACGTTAGGGTTGTCCTGTGAAACAGTCCACATTAACTGCTTTCTGTAGCGCCCCGCCCCCGCCCGGTGGCTCCACCAGGGGTGGTGGCTTCCCTTCCCGCGCCTGGGGGGAGTGATGGATTCGCTCCGACCTCCCCCAGGCGCAGCTCTTGTGAGCTCTTTCCTCTGTGGGAACACCTGGGGAAAGATGGAGCCTTCGCACTTCACACTCGGGGGGTTCATACACTGGAGGCCACGCCCCGCTATGGCTGCTCCTCTCACGAAGAGAGCTGGACACTGATTAACAAATAAAGATTAACCAATAAAGAAATGAAGAACATGATTAACGGGAAGTATCAATAAGTAGTGATTAATGATGGGTTGACTGATTTCTCGAGTGCTGAGCAATAACCTAACATTGCTTCTCCAACTCTCTCCCCTCCTTCATAGTGCCATACGAGGGTCTTCAGTGTACGGCCTGTGTGTGTGTGTGTGTGTGTGTGTGGCTGTACATATATTATGTTCACTAAACAAAGATATGTCTCCTTGCTTGACCTTCACTGTCCTGTTCTTAACAAACTGACAATGTCCTGTTCGTCAGCCCTTAACGGTCTGTTGCCCTTATTAATATACATTTGTTGGATATATATATATATATATATATATATATATATATATATATATATATATATATATATATATATCATTGTACAGAAGTATATGTGGATATGTGTGTGTATGGTTAATGTATATGGGTGAATGAGTGAGGCAGTGTGTATAATGTATAGACACTACCAGTGAATAATCCTCGCTTGGGTCTTATTGAAACTTACATATTAATATGTATGATTAATACACATAACTAGTGTATATACAGGTAGTAGTACAAATCATCAGTGTTAATATATATATATATATATATATATATATATATATATATATATATATATATATATATATATATTGGAAAGGATCACAATTTTGCGCGTGATCAAGATATTCCTATGAGTCCACGAGGAAAATGAAACAAATGGCGTCCTAGCTTCGTCTCTTCGATGTATATCAACTGACTGTTATATTCCTCTCTTGTGTCTCCCCTGATGATGTGATTATTACACGAAAGTGCACTTGGGAACTTTTCGTGTTTCATTTTCCCCGTGGACTCATAGGAATATATATATATATATATATATATATATATATATATATATATATATATATATATATATATATATATATATATATATATATATATATATATATATATATCCACAGGGAAGTACATGTTAGCTTGTCAATAATAACGTGTTGTGTTAGCTGTATTTCCAGGTTACATTGCGACGGGCCAAAGCCACCCAGCGGTAAGATATGTCCAGGGATTAACAACTTCTCCAGAGTTCAGTAGGTTGTGAGAGGAGCCACCTAATTGCAAAAAAAAAAAAAAAAATGGAGATATATTTGGATAGACCTTTGAGGGGGAGTGGTGGGGGGGGGTTAGGGAGAGGAGGGGGGAGGGGGCATATAAATGTGCCACTTCGCAGGGTAACTAAAGTGTTTTGTGAAGTGATGATCTCTTACCTCTAACCAGAAGAATTAAGAAATGTATGTGAGGGTTTAGGTTTCCAAAAGGTTTTTGGGTTTCGTGTTATTGATTAACTGTTTGGGGAATTACATGTATTGTGTGTGTGTGTGTGTGTGTGTGTGTACAGTTGCCAAGCCTGTTAAAGACTGATGACTTTTCTTATGTTATCTCATTGCAGCCTTTGGCATCATCAGTTCCCCTGAAGATGGCCCAGGTATGTGCACCACACAAGCCAGGACCTTATTATGTGTATATTGTACTGTTGTGTATCGGTATGTCGTGCGTATGAGAAAGTAGTTCATGAACAACCTCTTGCAGTATTATATTATTATTATCATTATTATTATCATTGATACACGCATGGATAGATTATTGTATCACTAGTTGTAGTGGGTAAGTTGTGCCGTTTGCTTGAGCTGAATTTATGAAAAGTAAATCATCTAGTGTTGCTTAATTAAGTGCTAGGCTGTAGTTATATATTTTGCAAGACATTAATTTTCAGTAGTGCAGCTCATTGATTTGTGTAGCTTTAACTTTAGCGAACTGAGTTATTATACATTATGTCTGACACCCGTATGTACAGAATACAGCAATGTACGCCAGCATGTTTTAAGAGTTGACTAACTGCTCTCACCATACCGAACTGGACACTTGCTATCCCTAGGTGCCACAGATATTCAGTTGACCAGAACTGATTCAATAGAAGATTATCCCTTCCCCCCTTTCCCACCTGTCTCTTTATGGATATCAATGGCACAAGTGTCTGTAATCTTAGTTATGGCAAGGGTCCTATCATTTGATGCTGGTATGATGCTGGTCCTGTAAATTATACTAAGCTTTGTGAATGTATGTAGATTGATAAGGTTCATGTTATGGAATTCATTTGTCTTGCTCATCGAGTGGGATCTGGAAAATGCTATGGCCTCCCTCCATTTTTTGTTTATTCTCTGTGCCTTTGCCCGTATTCTGTTGCCTCATTCCATCTCCCCATTCCACCACCCGCTTGTACCAGTTCGCGTAACATTTAAGCTTTGTTTTAACATATTTACCGTATTTGATTTTTTTTATATAACCTGCTAAGCTTTTCCTCTCCCACTTGACGGAAATGGCTTGTCGGGTTGTGTACAGCATTTTTGGTGAGATTACTTCATCATGGAGCATAGAAGAGGTCAAGGCATGTCAACTTCAAGATTGGTTTCTTCAAACTTCCTGTGATTCTTTACAAAATTACAGGAGTTTACCGTCATTCCCTAACGCACATGTTCATAATTTGTATGGGTTGGTTGTTTGGGCTTTTGCTTTATCAACTGTCAGGGTTATTAAAACCATCATCTTAAATTCCATCCACCGACCGAAAAATCTTTAACACCTTCTTTAGGTGTTAAAGATAATTTTAAGACCACATACTCTCACTCTGCATGTGGCTTATCTCTGTATGGGGAAGATAAGCAGTCAGAAAGTTTTACAGATTTAAGCACACGCTGCTGACATGAAGTAATTATCTTTTTTTTCCTATCATCGAATTATAATCTATATTTTTGTGTATTTCTATTGATAATGCAAAAAAATCACTTGTTACACTTGTAATAGCAAATATCTGTAATTGAAGATCCTTTTCCTTGCACTGGACCAGTGAATGAACTTTAAAATGTAGAGTAAATTACATAACCATATGTCAGACAGGGATTTTTGGTGACAATAAACTATGAAGTTTTTACATTTTCTTTTTGTTCATGAAAATGTTACTGTAATTCACTGTTTTTGAGATTAAACATCAAGTGAAAAATCACCATCTGGGATGTTGTATTATCGTCAGTGGACAAAAAGGTTTTTTGCTCTTAGTAAGGTACACTTCCTTTTCCTGCTTGATACACAGCCTCGAAGTCTCTTCCTTTCACATCCTGAACTTGTGAGTGATGGAAATCCATTGGGTTCACATGCCTGTCTTGTACTTCTTAAAAACCTAATACATGTTCATATAAGTTTGAAGAAATAAAGCTAGATACTACACAACCCCACAAGTTAAGCTAACATCACATAATTGGGCCTTTACGTTTTGATCAGTCCTTAAAATATTCAGTGACGTTGATGTCTTTTTCATGGTTGTCGTCCAAACCTGCCTTTAATTTACATGTATCAAATGTGAAGTTAGTAAATGGCTGATCAAACCGTTGAAGTTCTGACAGGAAATAACCCTTGTGATGCTCGCTTGAACTCTGGTTTTGGCGGAATGCCCCAAAAAAAGCAAGCCCTTCTCGGTCATGCAGGGTCAGGTCAGGGGTCGGGTCGGGCAGTGGTTGGACGGCCCGGGTCAAACCAGGTGGTGGGGTCGTTGCTGGAGTCCAGTCTGAGTGAGGCGGGAAGAGAGCAGCAACGCCTGGGTGCTCGATTCAGCATTGGCGCCCGACATAACCTGGCTACCAAAGTCATGAGTAATGGCGTTGAGGTCATTGTCGCTGGTAAGTGCAGCATCCTAGGGGTGAGCTAAGTCATAGACCAACAGGTCTTCTTGACCTTGTCTCACATTCCAGCGACCTTTTTACTAGAGGTAGTACTGCCACAGCAGAAACTTAGGATATCACAATTCATATTTTATCATTTCACAAATTGTAGGAATTATTTTACTCAAGATATCACAAATTATTTTCATAATGTTACTCAGAATGTTATATATCAACTTTATTCAGGATATCACAAATCATATTCATAATTAGATATCACAAATTACATTCATCAGATTTTACATAGGACATCACAGCTCATCTATATAATGTCACTTAGGATACCAGAAATTATATTTCAAATCCTATTCAATCATACTTCATCCACAGTGAGGCTCTATGACTCATCTGCAATATGCTAGAAATGTTTAAATTATCTGCAGTTACTCATGGTCAACACAAATTGGCTGTTAGAATAGCTTTAGAATTATCCCTTTGATTGTAAAGCCTTGCTTAACCTGCATATTCTCGCCTGTGGTAGACACACTGGTAAATATTGATCAGAAACCTGCATTTGATGACAGTCTTATTTCAGTAATGAGCCAAGGTCAGCTTCATATCACTTTTATATATATAAGAAAGGATAGATGATCCCCACTATGATAGCATGAAACTATACCTTAAACATATCAACATATCATGGGAAAGTAGATGGAACATCATATCATAAAAAAGAGAAAAAATTTGATATTGATAAAGGGTTAATACCTCCAAAATGCCCATCCAGTTTACCTCCTCAAATTCTTTTACCCCTTGACCATCAATAACTTTATTGGAAACTGGAACTTAATCCATTACATTGGTAATCAAATTTTAGATATACACATTAGACCAGCATACCTGACTTCATTAACAGGGCATATGCCACTTCTCTGCACTAAGGAGGTGTTACTTTCCCCACATATTTTAAAGACAATACTATTCTTTCAAGATGAGAAAAAAGGAGAGATAGGTAGTATGTTTGAGAAAAGGAACCTGGATGTTTTGGCTCCTGAAGCAGTTGTGGGAGTATGTGATAGAGTGTAAGAAAGTAAACTTTAGATTGATAATGGGTAAAAACTGAGAGTGGATGGAGAGAGATGGGTGATTATTGGTGCCTATGCACCTGGTCATGAGAAGAAAGATCATGAGAGGCAAGTGTTTTGGGAGCAGCTGACTGAGTTTGTTAACAGCTTTGATGCACGAGACCAGGTTCTGGTGATGGGTGATTTGAATGTAAAGGTGAGTCATGTGGCAGTTGAGGGTATAATTTGTGTACATGGGGTGTTCAGTGTTGTAAATGGAAATGGTGAAGAGCTTGTAGATTTGTGTGCTGAAAAAGGACTGGTGATTGGGAACACCTAGTTTAAAAAGAGAGATATACATAAGTATATGTACGTAAGTAGGAGAGATGGCCAGGGAGCGTTATTCGATTACGTGTTAATTGATAAGCGTGTGAAAGAGAGACTTGGATATTACTGTGCTGAGAGGGGCAACTAGTGGGATGTCTGATCATTATCATGTGGAGGCAGAGGTGTTACATGAGAAAAAAGGAGAGATAGGTAGTATGTTTGAGGAAAGGAACCTGGATGTTTTATATCTGAGTGAAACGAAGCTCAAGGGTAAAGGGGAAGGTGGTTTGGGAATGTCTTGGGAGTAAAGTCAGGGGTTAGTGAGAGGACGAGAGCAAGGGAAGGAGTAGCACTACTGAAACAGGAGTGGTGGGAGTATGTGATAGAGTGTAATAAAGTAAACTAGATTGATATGGGTAAAACTGAAAGTGGATGGAGAGAGATGGGTGATTATTGGTGCATATGCACCTGGGCATGAGAAGAAAGATCATGAGAGGCAAGTGTTTTGGGAGCAGCTGAGGGAATGTGTTAGTAGCTTTGATGCATGAGACTGGGTAATACTGATGGGGGATTTGAATGCATTTACCTCCCTAACAACCCCATCCATAAACAAATTAAACAACCATGGAGACATCACACACCCTTGCCGCAAACCTACATTCACTGAGAACCAATATATATATATATATATATATATATATATATATATATATATATATATATATATATATATATATATATATATTTTGGAAAGAGGGGCAAGTATGAAGTCTGTTGGGGATGAGAGAGCGTGGGAAGTGAGTCAGTTGTTGTTCGCTGATGATACAGCGCTGGTGGCTGATTCATGTGAGAAACTGCAGAAGCTGGTGACTGAGTTTGGTAAAGTGTGTGAAAGAAGAAAGTTAAGATTAAATGTGAATAAGAGCAAGGTAATTAGGTACAGTAGGGTTGAGGGTCAAGTCAATTGGGAGGTAAGTTTGAATGGAGAAAAACTGGAGGAAGTAAAGTGTTTTAGATATCTGGGAGTGGATCTGGCAGCGGATGGAACCATGGAAGCGGAAGTGGATCATAGGGTGGGGGAGGGGGCGAAAATCCTGGGAGCCTTGAAGAATGTGTGGAAGTCGAGAACATTATCTCGGAAAGCAAAAATGGTTATGTTTGAAGAAATAGTGGTTCCAACAATGTTGTATGGTTGCAAGGCATGGGCTATGGATAGAGTTGTGCGCAGGAGGATGGATGTGCTGGAAATGAGATGTTTGAGGACAATGTGTGGTGTGAGGTGGTTTGATCGAGTGAGTAACGTAAGGGTAAGAGAGATGTGTGGAAATAAAAAGAGCGTGGTTGAGAGAGCAGAAGAGGGTGTTTTGAAATGGTTTGGGCACATGGAGAGAATGAGGGAGGAAAGATTGACCAAGAGGATATATGTGTCGGAGGTGGAGGGAACGAGGAGAAGTGGGAGACCAAATTGGAGGTGGAAAGATGGAGTGAAAAAGATTTTGTGTGATCGGGGCCTGAACATGCAGGAGGGTGAAAGGAGGGCAAGGAATAGAGTGAATTGGATCGATGTGGTATACCGGGGTTGACATGCTGTCAGTGGATTGAATCAGGGCATGTGAAGCGTCTGGGGTAAACCATGGAAAGCTGTGTAGGTATGTATATTTGCGTGTGTGTATGGGGGTGGGTTGGGCCATTTCTTTCGTCTGTTTCTTTGCGCTACCTCACAAACGCGGGAGACAGCGACAAAGCTAAAAAAAAAAAAACAAGTATACGTATGTAAGTAGGAGAGATGGCCAGAGAGCGTTATTGGATTATGTGTTAATTGACAGGCGCGCGAAAGAGAGACTTTTGGATGTTAATGTGCTGAGAGGTGCAACTGGAGGGATGTCTGATCATTATCTTGTGGAGGCTAAGGTGAAGATTTGTATGGGTTTTCAGAAAAGAAGAGTGAATGTTGGGGTGAAGAGGGTGGTGAGAGTAAGTGAGCTTAGGAAGGAGACTTGTGTGAGGAAGTACCAGGAGAGACTGAGTACAGAATGGAAAAAGGTGAGAACAATGGAAGTTAGGGGAGTGGGGGGGGGAATGGGATGTATTTAGGGAATCAGTGATGGATTGCGCAAAAGATGCTTGTGGCATGAGAAGAGTGGGAGGTGGGTTGATTAGAAAGGGTTGTGAGTGGTGGGATGAAGAAGTAAGATTATTAGTGAAAGAGAAGAGAGAGAGGCATTTGGACGATTTTTGCAGGGAAAAAATGCAATTGAGTGGGAGATGTATAAAAGAAAGAGACAGGAGGTCAAGAGAAAGGTGCAAGAGGTGAAAAACAGGGCAAATGAGAGTTGGGGTGAGAGAGTATCATTAAATTTTAGGGAGAATAAAAAGATGTTCTGGAAGGAGGTAAATAAAGTGCGTAAGACAAGGGAGCAAATGGGAACTTCAGTGAAGGGCGCAAATGGGGAGGTGATAACAAGTAGTGGTGATGTGAGAAGGAGATGGAGTGAGTATTTTGAAGGTTTGTTGAATGTGTTTGATGATAGAGTGGCAGATATAGGGTGTTTTGGTCGAGGTGGTGTGCAAAGTGAGAGGGTTAGGGAAAATGATTTGGTAAACAGAGAAGAGGTAGTAAAAGCTTTGCGGAAGATGAAAGCCGGCAAGGCAGCAGGTTTGGATGGTATTGCAGTGGAATTTATTAAAAAAGGGGGTGACTGTATTGTTGACTGGTTAGTAAGGTTATTTAATGTATGTATGACTCATGGTGAGGTGCCTGAGGATTGGCGGAATGCGTGCATAGTGCCATTGTACAAAGGCAAAGGGGATAAGAGTGAGTGCTCAAATTACAGAGGTATAAGTTTGTTGAGTATTCCTGGTAAATTATATGGGAGGGTATTGATTGAGAGGGTGAAGGCATGTACAGAGCATCAGATTGGGGAAGAGCAGTGTGGTTTCAGAAGTGGTAGAGGATGTGTGGATCAGGTGTTTGCTTTGAAGAATGTATGTGAGAAATACTTAGAAAAGCAAATGGATTTGTATGTAGCATTTATGGATCTGGAGAAGGCATATGATAGAGTTGATAGAGATGCTCTGTGGAAGGTATTAAGAATATATTCTGTGGGAGGCAAGTTGTTAGAAGCAGTGAAAAGTTTTTATCGAGGATGTAAGGCATGTGTACGTCTAGGAAGAGAGGAGAGTGATTGGTTCTCATTGAATGTAGGTTTGCGGCAGGGGTGTGTGATGTCTGCATGGTTGTTTCATTTGTTTATGGATGGGGTTGTTAGGGAGGTGAATGCAAGAGTTTTGGAAAGAGGGGCAAGTATGAAGTCTGTTGTGGATGAGAGAGCTTGGGAAGTGAGTCAGTTGTTGTTCGCTGATGATACAGCGCTGGTGGCTGATTCATGTGAGAAACTGCAGAAGCTGGTGACTGAGTTTGGTAAAGTGTGTGAAAGAAGAAAGTTAAGAGTAAATGTAAATAAGAGCAAGGTAATTAGGTACAGTAGGGTTGAAGGTCAAGTCAATTGGGAGGTAAGTTTGAATGGAGAAAAACTGGAGGAAGTGAAGTGTTTTAGATATCTGGGAGTGGATCTGGCAGCGGATGGAACCATGGAAGCGGAAGTGGATCATAGGGTGGGGAAGTGGGCGAAAATCCTGGGAGCCTTGAAGAATGTGTGGAAGTCGAGAACATTATCTCGGAAAGCAAAAATGGGTATGTTTGAAGGAATAGTGGTTCCAACAATGTTGTATGGTTGCGAGGCGTGGGCTATGGATAGAGTTGTGCGCAGGAGGATGGATGTGCTGGAAATGAGATGTATGAGGACAATGTATGGTGTGAGGTGGTTTGATCGAGTAAGTAACGTAAGGGTAAGAGAGATGTGTGGAAATAAAAAGAGCGTGGTTGAGAGAGCAGAAGAGGGTGTTTTGAAATGGTTTGGGCACATGGAGAGAATGAGTGAGGAAAGATTGACCAAGAGGATATATGTGTCGGAGGTGGAGGGAACGAGGAGAAGTGGGAGACCAAATTGGAGGTGGAAAGATGGAGTGAAAAAGATTTTGTGTGATTGGGGCCTGAACATGCAGGAGGGTGAAAGGAGGGCAAGGAATAGAGTGAATTGGATTGATGTGGTATACCGGGGTTGACGTGCTGTCAGTGGATTGAATCAGGGCATGTGAAGCGTCTGGGGTAAACCATGGAAAGTTGTGTGGGGCCTGGATGTCGAAAGGAAGCTGTGGTTTCGGGCATTATTGCATGACAGCTAGAGACTGAGTGGGAACGAATGGGGCCTTCGTTGTCTTTTCCTAGTGCTACCTCGCACACATGAGGGGGGAGGGGGATGTGTGGCGAGGTGGCGATGGGAATGAATAAAGGCAGACAGTGTGAATTGTGTGCATGGGTATATATGTATGTGTCTGTGTGTGTATATATATGTGTACATTGAGATGTATAGGTATGTATATTTGCGTGTGTGGACGTGTATGTATATACATTGTGTATGGGGGTGGGTTGGGCCATTTCTTTCGTCTGTTTCCTTGCGCTACCTCGCAAATGCGGGAGACAGCGACAAAGCAAAATAAATAAATAAATATATATACACACACACACGCACATATATATAAGAAGCCTCTAGCCCTTGATAACCTAGCAGGACACATACAGCAACTACATTGTCTTATATTGGCATGGATGCCTAACCATGCACAACATATGATGGTCATGATCACTATGTTAACCTGACTGTAAATTACATACTTAGCATTGATGTATGTTGTATTCATTATCAGCACTTACCATCCAGCATACAACATATATCGCCCAATCATGATTGATATACTAGCTTTTCTCAGCATGTAGTATATCACAGCATCCTCATACAGTAGTTTTTCTACATCATTGCAGTTTCATATAGTCTAGCTTATATATATATATATACATGTCATCACAGTATCATATGACAGCGCAAAAGTAATTCACACCCCCTACCAAGTCACAGACCAAAGTAGTGGTACGTAGTTGGTGAATGACTGCTCTAGTATTTCTTCTGGGTCCTAGAGACAGTATGTGTATCATCCCTCAGCCCTCCCTCTCACTGTCTATACCCTGCACCCAAGCTCTGTATGCACCCTTATTTTAATTCCATCACCAGCACCTTGGATGCACTCCTTGCCTGCTGCACAAACTGCTTGTTATTACTAATTCAACTTTCAGACACAACTCGATTTGGCAACTAACAGATCCAGGTATATGATCTACTTAGTACTGTTTTAGCAGTTAACAAGAACTCTTATTTGTTCTCATCTTATGAATCAAGATTTTGCACTAATATTTTTTATCAGTTCACTACCAGACAGCACAGGTAGTTAATCAGGTTGTGTTTAGTAAATGCCATTGAATGTATTTGTAATGTCATACAATGTAGGCATAAAGACTGTAATTCACTTTATTAAGGTAAAATGTTTAGGTTGACAGCCTTAGACTCCATTGTGAAAAAAGGTATTATCAGCCAGCCATGGTCACAGCAGTGTGATAATTACTACTTAGATGAAAAAATAAGATTGAGCCTTGTCTTGAACACTTACAGTAGAAGTGAACAACATGGTGAGTTCAAGGACCACATTTGTTTAGCAATGCTTGATGCTGGATTACTGAGACATGATTGAATGTTCCAGATGACATGAACACGTACAAAAACAGAACACAGATAATGCCCAATGGAATATGCACTCATACTAAGCTCTAGAGGTCATTAGTCATATGCTCCTTAATTCTCTAGCTGATGACAGTGACAGTAGTGTATAATCCATGGAACACCTCTGTCTTATGCATGGTTTTCACTGTCCCTGTTTTACAGGTGACAAAACAGCTTCCCCACTTCCTCATGAGAAGATAATTACCAACAACTTTGAGAAATTCCAGCGACCAATCACCTTGCCACCATCAACACTGTCCGATCAGATGCTTCTTTTTGCATCTTTGGAAACTGACCACCCTAAGGTAAAGTCAATAATTTGCTGTTTCTCTTCATGGAACACAGAATATAATCTTTTTTAAGTACTTAGCTGTTGTAAATAACAAATTAGCTGAACAGCCTGTTAATTTTTTTTTCATTTAATTTATAGTAACTTTGACATTCTTTTGTGTAAATGCATTTGATAATCAATTTACTGAAAATTCCTCTGCAGTTCATTATTATGTAATTCAGTCAGTGATTGCTTTATGGATATATTTTTCTTAGGTTCATTTTTTTTTACTTTGATTAGTATTTTAAGATAAATAAATTTCATATTCAGTATTGATGCTGAAGTAATACTGGGTAGAATGGATATGTATTATGTATATGGATATTTCTTTCATAATGTCAGGGTGCTAGAGACTTCAGTACATCAGGGTAGACTCACTTTTCATTCATGATTTGAATTTATTTGAAATGAAACAATTAATCTCATTTTACACAGCACACACACATCCACCAAAGAGCCCACTGCCCTATAATTACACTTGGGCCACCCTGTGCCAATAATGGCACCCCAAGCACACATAACTAACTATGCTAATAATAGCAAACCCGAGAACGAGTTACTGACAGATTCTGCCTAACTTACTCATGGTGAATCCTTACATAGACAAATATGTCTTTTAATGAATCATCAAAATTAGTGATATTCATACACATCACAGCAGGATGATTGTAAATTAGCCTGAATATCCTCATACAGCATTGGTTTATTCATGGTTTTATATTGCTAAAATCCCTGAAGATTCATGAAATTGGTTCACATTTGATACAGACCTTTCTTGTATGCACACTGTAATCTTTTCCAGTCAACACCTCGCCCACTTAATTAAAGCACCAATACTAAGGTAACAGCTCTAATGGGGATGGATTTAAGTTTACAGAGCCTTTATTATTAACACATCATAGTCTGAGGGGGCATCATTTGCAAAAGGTGCCTTCAGGCGGTTACTCATATCAATTCATTTTGAACAGTAGCAGATAATTTTCATATATTAATATCAGTCTTAACCTGTTTCATAAGCACTGTTACTTACTTGATTTAATCAGAACTGATAAAGGGGGATGTGGGTGCCTGTAAGGTCTGTATAACCTAAGATGCACTCTAAATCTTAGCCCATTCCCTTATCTGCAGTTTGTTAAAGACATTTTACAGTTTCCAAGTAAATATGGCATGCAGAGATATCTTTGTAAGTAAGTGAAGGAGAAAAGGATAACAATGATACATTTTGATCATTTTAAGAATATACTGGAAATTATTTGTGTAACTTGTACAATTTTCAGAAATAAACTCCAGCACCTTGTTTAGGATCAGCTGTCTTTCTCTGTAAAATGATGAATGCTCTGTGTATTTAGAGTTATTGCAGTATGCTAGTAAAACTGTAAATGATGTAGCATTATGGATTGATGATACTGCACTCAAAGATGCTATAATGCTATATTGTCAGGGTGTAAAGTACAGTGTACATATATTGCCTATGTCATTTAGTAAGGCATCTGTTGTCAGTTCCCAGTAAATGATACAAATAAGTGGTATTTGCACAAGGAGCAGTAATTGGAGCACAAAAATTAATACAGACTGAATATGATTCAGTTCGGGATACAGTATCGGTATTGAAAAGTCTGTTTCTTTTTTCAAATGTAGAGAGAATCTGTTTGATAGTGGCATTTACTGTTCCTTTAAAAGCAGTTTATCCTCACATACTAACATTAATAATAACAATCTCCCTAATGTCTTATTTTAAGAATTCAATTGTGATTTATGATATATTTTTCATCTTATTTCTGGTTTCGTTGAATCTTAGGTATCACTTCCCATACTGTCATAACTGTGGTTCTATCATTCTTATATCTTCAGTGGTTTATTTTACCCTCATACTGCAACTAGTAAAAGAATTGTATAGTTTAGTATACTGAATTAACTAACTTCAGCTACATATTGTACCAGAGCTAACTCAGATTCTTTTATTGGTTTGAGATTTCTTGTCATTTCCTACAACATATGCCCCCCATTCAATTGATAATTTTCAGTCTCCTCATTTTGTCTCTTGTTCTGCCTGTCATTTTGCTCTTTCCTCTGTTCCATTTTCAAGTCACACCATTACCTCTTCACTTTTAGTGCCATGATGTTGTGTTGACTAACCAATACTAACAGGTAATAGATGGTCATAATGCTCGTTCGCCTAAGCGGCTGACCTACCATTCTACTCCCACTACCCAACGTAGCATCATGTCTCTTTTGCGGCCGTTCATCTGCTCCTTCACTGAGCTCGGTCCTCCATGCCACCAAAGTGAGGATGACAAAACAGTGATCTTGGAAATGGTGGCAGACACGAATGACTTTGGGACAGACTTGGATATCCCGACAAACCTTCTTGGGTCTGTGATGACCATTGCAGACCTGGTCACTAATAATCAAGGCCTGGTCAAACAACCCATGGTACACTCAGGCTCATTGCTTTCTCCAGTGCTCCTTACACTGGAGCCAGCCCCAGTAAGTCACACAACAGAGTCCCTCTTGACCGTAACCCATGTGATGACTGTAACTTACCATACCCAGATGCCAGGGTCAGGGGACATGACTCGCATGGAAGTCTTAACCAATGTTATGACCCATGACAGAAGGTTCCTGACCTCCATCATCCCTGCCAGTGTCACAGCTAAGGTAAACCCCCCTACCATCCCACTTTAGTAACTCACAGCAGTAGTAATCTCCCCTGACTGTAGTGACTCCACAATTTGGGCAATTTACTACAACTTGACCTGACCAGCTGCTGTAGTGACCTGAATTCCAGGTTATTTCTCCATGATTATAATAGTATATTCGATCACTCATATTCTTGTTGATTCAAATCAAACTTCCTTGCACTGTACATTTTATCCAACCCATAGCACATGAAGCATCTTAGAATCAAAGTTCTTTTGTTGTGAAGCTCTGTCATATCTTTTCTTTTTGCACTTGCATGTAGCCTCCAGTAATGGCTTTACTGTTTATCATTTTTCCATTTCAAGGTGCTTGTTATTGAAATAATGCTGACCTTTACTACTTAGTAAAATTTTCAACTACTATTATTCTTAGTATATGTGCGTTACATAGATGACGACTGAGAGGGGTGGGAGCGGGTGGCTGGCAATCTCCCCTTCCTGTATTTTTTTCTAAAAGAAGGAACAGAGCAAGGAGCCAATTGAGGAATTTTCACTCTGAGGCTGTCATCTGTTCTTGATGCTACTTCGCTCATTTGGGAAATAATGAGTGCATATGAAAAAAAAAGAAATATACTTACAGAAGGGTGAGAGTCCTGCAAGGAGTAGAGTGTATTAGAACGATGTGGTACACACACACACACGATAGCTAGAGACTGTGAACGAATATGGCCTTTCTTGTCTGTTTTCCTGGTGCTATCTTGCTGATCCAGGGGGTAACAATGCTGTTTTCTGTGGGACAGGGTGGCACCTAGAATGGATGAAGGCAAGTGAGTATGAATATGTACATGTCTATATATGTATATGGCTGTGTATGTATATGTGTATATGTTGATATGTATGTGTATGGGTGTGTATGTATATATGTGTGTGTGAGTTGATGGGTCTATCTTTATCTGTTTCCTAGCAACACCTCGCTGATGTGGGAAACAGCGATCAAGTATAATGAATGATGATATATACAAATATATTATCATTTTATTTTTTATTATACTTAATCACTGTCTCCTGCGTTAGCAAGGTAGTGCAAGGAAACAGATGAAAGAATGCCCCAACCCACCCACATACACATATTTTACATAAACGCCCACACACACAGATATACATACCTATACATTTCAACGTATATGCACATATACATACATAGACATATACACATATACACATGTACATATTCGTACTTGCTGCCTTCATCCATTCCCATCGCCATCCCGCCACACATGAAATGGCACCCCCTTCCCCCCGTGCATGCAAGGTAGTGCTAGGAAAAGACAACAAAGGTCACATTCATTCACACTCTGTCTCTGGCTGTCATGTGTAATGCAGTGAAACCACAGCTCCCTTTCCACATCCATACCCAACAAAACTTTCCATGGTTTACCCCAGACACTTCACATGCTCAGGTTCAATCCATTGACAGCACATCAACCTTGGTATACCACATCGTTCCAAATTCACTTGCATGCCTTTCACTCTCCTGTATGTTCAGGCCCGGATCACTCAAAATCTTTTTCACTCCATCCTTCCACCTCCAATTTGGTCTCCCACTTCTCCTCAATCCCTCCACCTCTGACACATATATCTTCTTTGCCAATCTTTCCTAACTCGTTCTCTCCATGTGACCAAACCATATCAATACACCCTTTTCTGCTCTCTCAACCACACTATTTATTACCACACATCTCTCTTACCCTTTCATTACTTACTCGATCAAACCACCTTACACCACATTTTGTCCTCAAACATTTCATTTCCAACATGTCCACCCTCCTAACGCACAACCCTATCTATAGCCCATGCCTTGCAATCATATATTTTTGTTGGAACCACTATTCCTTCAAACATACCCATTTTTGTTCTCCTAGATAACGTTCTCGCCTTCCACACATTCTTCAACACTCCCAGAACCTTTGCTCCCTCCCCCACCCTGTGACTCACTTCTGCTTCCATGGTTCCATCTGCTGCTAAATCCACTCCCAGATATCTAAAACACTTCACTTTTCCTCCATTCAAACTTACCTCCCAATTTACTTGTCCTTCAACCCTACTGAACCTAATAACCTTGTTCTTATTCACATTTACTCTCAGCTTTCTTCTTTCACACACTTTACGAAACTCAGTCACCAGCTTCTACAGTTTCTCATCCGAATCAGCTACCAGCGCTGTATCATCAGCGAACAACATCTGACTCACTTCCCAAGCCCTCTCATCCACAACAGATTGCATACTTGCCCCTCTCTCTGAAACTCATGCATTCACCTCCCTAACAACCTCATCCATGTACAAATTAAACAACCATGGGGACATTTACGCACCCGTGCCGCAAGCCAACATATATATATATATATATATATATATTTTTTTTTTTTCATACTATTCGCCATTTCCCACGTTTGCGAGATAGCGTTAAGAACA
The DNA here is from genome assembly GCF_036320965.1 of Panulirus ornatus. NCBI lineage: Eukaryota > Metazoa > Arthropoda > Malacostraca > Decapoda > Palinuridae > Panulirus > Panulirus ornatus. The sequence continues at coordinate 44,982,072 of NC_092234.1, read as the reverse complement.
GAGGACTGGGCCTTAGAGGGAAAATCCTCACTTGGCCCCCTTCTATGTTCCTTCTTTTGGAAAATTAAAAAAAAAATGAGAGGGGAGGATTTCCAGCCACCCGCTCCCTCCCCTTTTAGTCGCCTTCTACGACACCCAGGGAATACGTGGGAAGTATTCTTTCTCCCCAATCCCCTATATATATATATATATATATATATATATATATATATATATATATATATATATATATATATATATATATTTTTTTTTTTTTTTTTTTTTTTTTTTTTTGCTTTATCGCTGTCTCCTGCATTTGCGAGGTAGCGCAAGGAAACAGACGAAAGAAATGGCCCAACCCACCCCCATACACATGTATATACATACGTCCACACACGCAAATATACATACCTACACAGCTTTCCATGGTTTACCCCAGACGCTTCACATGCCCTGATTCAACCCACTGACAGCACGTCAACCCCGGTATACCACATCGATCCAATTCACTCTATTCCTTGCCCTCCTTTCACCCTCCTGCATGTTCAGGCCCCGATCACACAAAATCTTTTTCACTCCATCTTTCCACCTCCAATTTGGTCTCCCACTTCTCCTTGTTCCCTCCACCTCCGACACATATATCCTCTTGGTCAATCTTTCCTCACTCATTCTCTCCATGTGCCCAAACCATTTCAAAACACCCTCTTCTGCTCTCTCAACCACGATCTTTTTATTTTCACACATCTCTCTTACCCTTACGTTACTTACTCGATCAAACCACCTCACACCACACATTGTCCTCAAACATCTCATTTCCAGCACATCCATCCTCCTGCGCATAACTCTATCCATAGCCCAAGCCTCGCAACCATACAACATTGTTGGAACCACTATTCCGTCAAACATACCCATTTTTGCTTTCCGAGATAATGTTCTCAACTTCCACACATTCTTCAAGGCTCCCAGGATTTTCGCCCCCTCCCCCACCCTATGATCCACTTCCGCTTCCATGGTTCCATCCGCTGCCAGATCCACTCCCAGATATCTAAAACACTTTACTTCCTCCAGTTTTTCTCCATTCAAACTTGCCTCCCAATTGACTTGACCCTCAACCCTACTGTACCTAATAACCTTTCTCTTATTCACATTTACTCTCAACTTTCTTCTTTCACACACTTTACCAAACTCAGTCACCAGCTTCTGCAGTTTCTCACATGAATCAGCCACCAGCGCTGTATCATCAGCAAACAACAACTGACTCACTTCCCAAGCTCTCTCATCCCCAACAGACTTCATACTTGCCCCTCTTTCCAAAACTCTTGCATTCACTTCCCTAACAACCCCATCCATAAACAAATTAAACAACCATGGAGACATCACACACCCCTGCTGCAAACCTACATTCACTGAGAACCAATCACTTTCCTCTCTTCCTACACGTACACATGCCTTACATCCTCGATAAAAACTTTTCACTGCTTCTAACAACTTGCCTCCCACAGAATATATTCTTAATACCTTCCACAGAGCATCTCTATCAACTCTATCATATGCCTTCTCCAGATCCATAAATGCTACATACAAATCCATTTGCTTTTCTAAGTATAAGGCGTGCGAAAGAGAGACTTTTGGATGTTAATGTGCTGAGAGGTGCAACTGGAGGGATGTCTGATCATTATCTTGTGGAGGCTAAGGTGAAGATTTGTATGGGTTTTCAGAAAAGAAGAGTGAATGTTGGGGTGAAGAGGGTGGTGAGAGTAAGTGAGCTTGGGAAGGAGACTTGTGTGAGGAAGTACCAGGAGAGACTGAGTACAGAATGGAAAAAGGTGAGAACAATGGAAGTAAGGGGAGTGGGGGAGGAGTGGGATGTATTTAGGGAATCAGTGATGGATTGCGCAAAAGATGCTTGTGGCATGAGAAGAGTGGGAGGTGGGTTAATTAGAAAGGGTAGTGAGTGGTGGGATGAAGAAGTAAGATTATTAGTGAAAGAGAAGAGAGAGGCATTTGGACAATTTTTGCAGGGAAAAAATGCAATTGAGTGGGAGATGTATAAAAGAAAGAGACAGGAGGTCAAGAGAAAGGTGCAAAAAGTGAAAAAGAGGGCAAATGAGAGTTGGGGTGAGAGAGTATCATTAAATTTTAGGGAGGATAAAAAGATGTTCTGGAAGGAGGTAAATAAAGTGCGTAAGACAAGGGAGCAAATGGGAACTTCAGTGAAGGGCACAAATGGGGAGGTGATAACAAGTAGTGGTGATGTGAGAAGGAGATGGAGTGAGTATTTTGAAGGTTTGTTGAATGTGTTTGATGATAGAGTGGCAGATATAGGGTGTTTTGGTCGAGGTGGTGTGCAAAGTGAGAGGGTTAGGGAAAATGATTTGGTAAACAGAGAAGAGGTAGTAAAAGCTTTGCAGAAGATGAAAGCCGGCAAGGCAGCAGGTTTGGATGGTATTGCAGTGGAATTTATTAAAAAAGGGGGTGACTGTATTGTTGACTGGTTGGTAAGGTTATTTAATGTATGTATGACTCATGGTGAGGTGCCTGAGGATTGGCAGAATGCGTGCATAGTGCCATTGTACAAAGGCAAAGGGGATAAGAGTGAGTGCTCAAATTACAGAGGTATAAGTTTGTTGAGTATTCCTGGTAAATTATATGGGAGGGTATTGATTGAGAGGGTGAAGGCATGTACAGAGCATCAGATTGGGGAAGAGCAGTGTGGTTTCAGAAGTGGTAGAGGATGTGTGGATCAGGTGTTTGCTTTGAAGAATGTATGTGAGAAATACTTAGAAAAGCAAATGGATTTGTATGTAGCATTTATGGATCTGGAGAAGGCATATGATAGAGTTGATAGAGATGCTCTGTGGAAGGTATTAAGAATATATGGTGTGGGAGGCAAGTTGTTAGATGCAGTGAAAAGTTTTTGTCGAAGATGTAAGGCATGTGTACGTCTAGGAAGAGAGGAAAGTGATTGGTTCTCATTGAATGTAGGTTTGCGGCAGGGGTGTGTGATGTCTCCATGGTTGTTTAATTTGTTTATGGATGGGGTTGTTAGGGAGGTTAATGCAAGAGTTTTGGAAAGAGGGGCAAGTATGAAGTCTGTTGTGGATGAGAGAGCTTGGGAAGTGAGTCAGTTGTTGTTCGCTGATGATACAGTGCTGGTGGCTGATTCATGTGAGAAACTGCAGAAGCTGGTGACTGAGTTTGGTAAAGTGTGTGAAAGAAGAAAGTTAAGAGTAAATGTAAATAAGAGCAAGGTTATTAGGTACAGTAGGGTTGAGGGTCAAGTCAATTGGGAGGTAAGTTTGAATGGAGAAAAACTGGAGGAAGTAAAGTGTTTTAGATATCTGGGAGTGGATCTGGCAGCGGATGGAACCATGGAAGCGGAAGTGAATCATATGGTGGGGGAGGGGGCGAAAATCCTGGGAGCATTGAAGAATGTGTGGAAGTTGAGAACATTACCTTGGAAAGCAAAAATGGGTATGTTTGAAGGAATAGTGGTTCCAACAATGTTGTATGGTTGCGAGGCGTGGGCTATGGATAGAGTTGTGCGCAGGAGGGTGGATGTGCTGGAAATGAAATGTTTGAGGACGATGTGTGGTGTGAGGTGGTTTGATCGAGTAAGTAATGTAAGGGTAAGAGAGATGTGTGGAAATAAAAAGAGCGTGGTTGAGAGAGCAGAAGAGGGTGTTTTGAAATGGTTTGGGCACATGGAGAGAATGAGTGAGGAAAGATTGACCAAGAGGATATATGTGTCGGAGGTGGAGGGAACAAGGAGAAGTGGGAGACCAAATTGGAGGTGGAAAGATGGAGTGAAAAAGATTTTGAGTGATTGGGGCCTGAACATGCAGGAGGGTGAAAGGCGGGCAAGGAATAGAGTGAATTGGATCGATGTGGTATACCGGGGTTGACGTGCTGTCAGTGGATTGAATCAGGGCATGTGAAGCGTCTGGGGTAAACCATGGAAAGTTGTGTGGGGCCTGGATGTGGAAAGGGAGCTGTGGTTTCGGGCATTATTGCATGACAGCTGGAGACTGAGTGTGAACGAATGGGGCCTTTGTTATCTTTTCTTAGCGCTACCTCGCACACATGAGGGGGGAGGGGGATGGTATTCCATGTGTGGCGAGGTGGCGATGGGAATGAATAAAGGCAGACAGTGTGAATTGTGTGCATGGGTATATATGTATGTGTCTGTGTGTGTATATATATGTGTACATTGAGATGTATAGGTATGTATATTTGCGTGTGTGGACGTGTGTGTATATACATGTGTATGGGGGTGGGTTGGGCCATTTCTTTCTTCTGTTTCCTTGCGCTACCTCGCAAATGCGGGAGACAGCGACAAAGCAAAATAAAATATAAATATAAATAAATATATGTATATATGCCTTTCCTTTGTGTCCCAAGAGTCCTTCCTGTTTTCTGTGGGACATTCACAGTGCTCAGGAAGCCAGCCTTGTCCATTGGGCAGGTCTATGGGTTGTGAAATTTGGTGATGTTGTTTTTGTGTCTATTTAAGGAAAATTTTGGGCAGTTGACCTGTAAGTGTTCATTGCCTTCATTGTGGTGGTTGTATAAAGGGCATGAAGAGTATTGAAATGTGTTGAAGTGGTGTTTGTATTGTTATAGATAAAAAAGTAAAAATTGTGTATGTCTGGGGAATTAGGTTTCATATGGATGCAGCATTTAGGTTTCATATGGAGTAGCATTTAGAACAGAGTTGGGAGGGAGATTGTTAAGTCTTGTTGGGTCATTTTAATGTGCAAATGTTTTGTTAGTGTTTTACTTGTGTTGGAAAGGTCATAAAGATGACTTGGTATGTATGCAAAGTTAAGACATGGGTTAACAGAAATGTAAAAACCCCTCTCCCAGTGAAACCAACCTATAACACAGGTAGCTAAGTTACAAGGAAGTTAGCAGTTCTTCAAAGTGAAGGTTTTGATTAGTCATGTACATCATACTGTCACCTCTTTCACCATTTAGGCAACCTTCTAAACAAGTGGTTTACAAGAGTGACCTCAAATGGTCAGTGTTAGTCCACCTTAATAATTTCACTTTTTCTTCACCTTCCAGGTCACCCAATTGGCAGGTGGTGATGATGGCATACACCAGACAAACACGTATTTCACCACGTACACTTTCTACAACACTCTCCTGGCTGGGAACAAACCATTTGTCATTACCAGCAAGCAGACAGTTGAAAATGTGGTGACTGTCCCATTGCCTGAGGTTGGCAACTTTATTGAGCGCACAGAGGTAAGATGGGGGCAGCACAGTTTCTAATTAGGATTTTTCATGTTCAGAATAAGATTCTTGTGACAGTTATTTAACCACAGTCTTTGTTCAACCTTGTTAATGATATTCTATGCCCATTTGTATCGAGAAAAGTGGTACACAAAGTTTGAATAAGATTCAAGGTATTTAAAGTTTTCAAAAAAAAAATGAATATGAAATCTCAGGTGACACACTGAATGTAAATAAAACTGCATTGAAAAGATGTTACACACATTAAATAACAACCCCCTCCCCCCGCATGTGTGCGAGGTAGTGCTAGGAAAAGACAAAAAAGGCCACATTCTTTCACACTCAGTCTCCAGCTGTCATGTATAATGCACCGAAACCATAGCTCCCTTTCCACATCCAGGCCCCACAGAACTTTCCATGGTTTACCCAGACTCTTCACATGCCCTGGTTCAATCCATTGACAGCACGTCAACCCTGGTATACCACATCGTTCCAATTCACTCTATTCCTTGCACGCCTTTCACCCTCCTGCATGTTCAGGCCCCAATCACTCAAAAGCTTTTTCACTCCATCTTTCCACCTCCAATTTGGTCTCCCACTTCTCATTCCTTCCACCTGTGACACATATATCCTCTTTGTCAATCTTTCCTCACTCATTCTCTCCATGTGACCAAACCATTTCAAAACACCTTTCTGCTCTCTCAACCACACTCTTTTTGTTACCACACATCTCTCTTACCCTTTCATTACTTACTTGATCAAACCACTTCACACCACATATTATCCTCAAACATCTTATTTCCAGCACATCCACCCTCCTCTGCACAACTCTATCTATAGCCCACACCTCGCAACCATATAAGATTGTTGGAACTACTATTCCTTCAAACATACCCATTTTTGCTTTCCAAGATAACGTTCTTGACTTCCACACATTCTTCAACGCTCCCAGAACTTTTGCCCCCTCCCCCACCCTATGATCCACTTCCATGGTTCCATCTGCTGCCAAATCCTCTCCCAGATATCTAAAACACTTTACTTCCTCCAGTTTTTCTCCATTCAAACTTACCTCCCAATTGACTTGTCCCTCAACCCTATTGTACCTAATAACCTTGCTCTTATTCACATTTACTCTTAGCTTTCTTCTTTCACACACTTTACCAAACTCAGTCACCAGCTTCTGCAGTTTCTTACCTGAATCAGCCACCAGTGCTGTATCATCAGCGAACAACAACTGATGTGTGTGTGTTTGAGTTTGTTCAAGATTTTTACGGAGAATATATGTTTCATTAAACTTTGAAGTATTGTTATTAGTTCTCTTACAATATATTTTACATATTCATTGACAGAATAAAAGTGTACTAATTTCAAAAAATTCTGCAACAGTGTCTACTGATTAAGTAAATGAGAAATGAACACTTCAAGGACCAGGAACTAGCTGGAATGTTATAAAGACAGAATCATATTCTTTATGATTGTTTTTCTTCATTTCAGGTAACCTTTGACACCCACACTTACTACACAACTCAGACATTCTCTCGGACAATTGGCTTGGATGAATCACAAAGGATAGTCACTTCTGAAGAGGTCCTGACACAAGTAGTGATCACGGAGGCTCCATCAGTACAGCGTTCATCTGTTGCACCTACACTCTCCTCTGTCGTCACAAAGACCTACTTTACTACCCTCACCTACTACAACACTGCCGTTGAGGGGGCAACAACTATCGTTACCAGTGACACTGTTGTGTCATCAGAAGTGGTGACTGAGACTGCATTGGTTACCACTACTCCAAGCCTCAATGTGGGAGGGTTCAGTCTTACACCCGTCCCTGCCCTTAAGCCAATTGCATCTTTTGATGCCAACAAGGATGACCTGGTGCTGTATGCTACGAAAACTGTTTACACAACCCTCACCTACCTCACTACAATATTAGAGGGCAGTGAGACTGTTACTGCTTCAAGGACTGAAATATCATCTAATGTTGTAACAGAGCCTTTGACTTCAGCTGTGAGTTCTGAGGAGTTTATCTCTCTCAGAAGCTCTTACTTGGCCAATCAGGTGACACCTGCTGCTGTTGGCACATCTCCACCACAAACTGTTGCTTACATGAAACTCCAAGACAATGTTTACAAGCAGCTGCGAACTTTCTTTGCCACATACACACGCTACACAACTTTGCACAATGGTGCCGTCCAGTCAAGGTTAGAGACAAATACGAAGATCCTAACCTTAACTTTAACTACCAGCAGTGTCCCAGCATCTCTCCTCATTCATCCCACTACTCACTTTGGTCACTCATCCATTGGGGCCACCACTGTGAGTCCTTCATTAGGATTAGGAACACCTGTTCAGCTGGACCCTTCATATCTGTCCTCATTAAAGAGTTCCCACTTGGCATTGAAACCCACAACTTCTCATGCCAGGCCAGGTGTGGAAGAAAGTCTTCAGGCCACAGTGTTGGTTGAGAAAGGTGATGCATCCGGTACTTCTGTGGTGAGTGACTCCACTACATCGGCTACTTTGTTAGTGCGACCTCCTGATGAGCTATCGACATCCATACTAACTGGGCAGACAGTTGTTATTTTTGATCCTGCTCATCTCTCTTCTCTGAAGGCTTCCTTCTTGGCATCTCTTTCCTCTCAGTTGTCCTCATCTGACGTCACAACAGTTGCAGGCCTGTCGCCGACTGTGGATTTAGGTCTGACACCAACGGTGAAGCCAGCTAAAAGTAGTATTGAATTGGCCACAACTGAACTGCCCATTAGTCCAACTGCTATAAGCCCATCACCCACCTTGGCCCCAAGTGGAAGCATCACAAGCCCTCGTCCACCAGTCTCTACTCCTGTCATAGACTCTACCACGGTGGTAACAGGTCCTGATGGTCCTCCTCCTGGCCCTGTTGTCCCAGCAGTGGGTGAAGGGACCACTGAGGCCCCACTAACAGTGCATCCTGCTGTAGCACCTGCTACATTCCCTATTCATGCAGGGGGTACTGCTCCTGCTCCTAGTGCTGCCACTGATAGTGGAAGCTCTGGGGGTATTAGCATTACAGGCTCTAGTGACAGTGGCCTCAACATTGATCTTGGCCCAATGCTTACTGCTGTGGCTGGCCTTTTACGGAATAACCTCAACAACCAACTCATTAGTGCAAAGTCAGATATTGATAGTAATCGCCGGAAGACCATCACCCCTCTTAGACCTCCAAACACTCTCATCTCTGCCCAGCGAGAACCATTGCTCATACCAGTTGGTGGAGTAGGCGCTTCAATTAGCAGCTCTCGTGATCACACAGAAGGCCCAGAACATGGTTTCATTCCATTACGACGGCCTGGTAGTCATTCTCAGGGTCAGCCAAGGTTCCCTGCAGGTGGACAGACACATCATAGTGCTCCTGCTCCAAATGTCAATCCTGGTTTCATCAAGATTGTGCCAGGGCGGCCAAGAACTGAGGTGCCTGGTCACCCTATTCCCCTCCATGTAGACGAGATGGAAGGTTTTGGTCCCACTTTCTTACCTCCTCATACTCAGTCTGGTTTTACTGCCATTACAGGTGACCCTCTTGGCCCCACTCGGGTTTCAGTCATTTCTGGTTCACCGACTATCTTCTTTGGTGGTGTTGGTCCTAATGATCTGCCACCTCCCGGCCAACCTGCTCCCTCGCCAATTGAAGGCCACAACATTGATAGTGAAAAAGTTGTCATATATCCAAGCAGACCAGCCCAGCTAGATGAGACGAGACCCAGTCGATCATTCCTGCCTGATCAGACAAGACCAGTTCCTGTCCCAGTTCGTGTGCCTTTACCTGGTGATGGGGGACACATTCCACTTCCAGTAACTCCAGATCTCTCAGACCAGTTGGCAGCAGAAGACACACAACCACATGTTGTATTGCCCAGACCCCAACCACATCGGCCTCGGCCATCACGAGTAGGACCTCAGACTATTGTCAGCATAGAAGGTGACAATCGTATTGTAAGGACACAGGTAATTCATGCCCATCACCCTATTGAGCAGAACCACCCAGAACCTTCTATCATTGTGTCTCCTGCTCATGGAGAATTTGTCCTTCAGTCAACAGTTGGTGTTGGTATTCTCTCTGACACCTCTAATAATGAGCGACCACCCCCACCACCAGTCCTTGACAGCACTGTAGTGTCAGGGGCAGAGACCATTCTATTGGGTCAGGGCCTTGACAGTGGACGTACCACTGTGGTTCGAGGCTCCTCTACTGTCCTCTCTGGTGCCACCACAATATTTGGGTCACTCTTTACCCGTCCTGCTGACAACAGTGAACCGAAAGGTGACCTAACCTCAGTCGTAAGTGGTCCTGGAGGTATACCAACTCATCTTATCACCCGCATGGAAACTTCAGCCCGCACCATCACTGCCACCCGCACAGAAGTGATCTTTACAGCAGGTATCACTTCAACCCTAACAGAGGTGGTCCACAGCACCCTTCCCCTCCGTACCATTGTCACAACCATCATTGGTTCAGCAACCCATGTTAACTATGTCACCAGTACAGTTACACATGACACCACAGTGAGTGATGCTGTACCTAATGGACGTGATCCTACTACCTACCCACCTGGCTCTCCCTTTGACCCTGCCAACTATCCATCTTTCCCTCTTGACCCTCGTCCACTAGATGAAGATTTGCGCCTTCCTGGAGATGCAGAAGTCGTGTTAAGCGAAGCCACTTTAGGTATCGCAGAGAATAATGAAATAAGCCGAGTGGTGGAAAGCAAGAGTCCAGATCAGGAGATCAACATTGGAGGACCCTTGAGTGCACCTGTTTCCCTGTGTGACCCACAGTGCTCAGCTGCCCGTCATGAGGTTTGCAAGGTTGTGCGAGGGGCACACACCTGTGTTTGTCGGGCTGGCTATGCTCGAAAAAATAAACATGACACATGTAAACGTAAGTAAAATCCTGATCTAAACCATTTTTACCTTAACAATAAATTGTGTCATTTCTACAATGAGGAAGTACCTATGCTTAAAGTCATTGAAAATACAAGTAAATGCATTAGTGGTGTACATTTTGTGTAAGAAATATAATTGTTATTGAAATTTTTATTAACAACACCATAATATGATGCATGGACTTGAGCTAACTTGTTCTATCATAAGGAAATGCAGACTAGACTGATCTGTCACATGCTGGTCCAATTCATTCATGATATCCAAGTTACAGGATTTATAAAATTATCAGATAGTAATATAGTGGAACATTTGCTTATCCTATTTCCATTCATTAGATTGTAGTGTTAAGAAATGTTTTTGCTTGGGTTTAGATGGCATAGATACTTTTGCAAGATTATCTTGTTTCAGTCTTAGCTGTGCAGTTAGAGAAATTCTAAATGGTAAGGTATACAAGTTTTCTAGAGCTTGAACAAGTTATGCTTTCATTGCAGAATCCCTGGCCTTCAACATCCAGTTGTTACTTGACCGCATGAGTAACGAACAGCTGGTCTTTGACTCTGTTCTTCGCAACACCTCACACCCTATCACCCAAGACCTCTCTGACATCACTGTTGATGGCATCAATCAAGCCATGATGGCCTCTAATTTGGGTCCGCGATTCCATTCTGCCACCATCACCAAGTTTTCCAACACTAAGGAAATAATCATGCCTGCCTCTGTTAAACCAGTGGTAGGTTATCTGATGTGTGGAAACATTCATCAGAATGAGTCATTAATGCTAAAATACACAAATGGAAACATATAATGCATTGGGAAATGAGACCAAGTTCTTTCCAGCAAGTATATGAAATATTATCATAGTGATAAAAGTTTACTGTTCTTGAATATTTTTGAATATCTATTTCTCTTTACTGTAACAATTAGTGACGAGGAGAAAAAAGAAAGAGAGGTCGTAGAAAAAGATGGACAGGTCCTAGTGGTTGCATCTTTTAAGTCAGTAAACACAAAATAATATCAGTAATCTCACATTGTATGCATGAAGTATCATGGTCTTTATACATTTTGCAGGATCATGGGTTGGTAGCAGATATCAAGGTGGAGTTGTCTCAGACTGAGGAAAGTAATGAGTTTGGAGATGACTTAAGTGAATCCATCATTAAAGAGGCTCTCCAGCTTTCCCTGAAGAACACTAATTATTCTCTGGGTAGCACAGAGATCTTTGCCAATAGGGAAATATCTGTGTTGGCTGCTAAGGACTTCGACGAGTGCTCTTATAGTGACCACAATGACTGCTCCATTGATGCCAACTGCTTCAACACCCCTGGCTCTTACCTTTGTGCCTGCAGGGATGGTTTCAAAGACATGGCTGACCTACCAGGGAGGGAGTGTGCTGGTGAGGCTTAGTATATTTTACATATTAGCAGTCATGATGAGTACATGTTATTTATGGCATCATATTGGAGACTGTCATGATTACAGCTGTACACTTTGTTAGTGGCATTAACAAACCTTATTGCTCCCCCATTTCCATTAAGTTTTGCTAGGGAGAAACTGTATTTACATATTGGATTGCTTGGTTCTAATTATCCTTAGAAATATCATTTGGAGAAATACAGTTAACATGGAAATACCTTCTTATTGCCTCCTGTCTCAGAGGTGAATCCCTTTCTTTGGATGTATTACACTCTAGGCTTACATTACTGTACTTAGCATCTGCTGTTCATTGTAAAACTTATCACTTCACACACTGTTTTCTTCATGTCAGTCCTTACCTTTTGAAGTCCTTGTTGCTTTAGCCAAGGAATGACTTGTCCTGTTAGATCTTATTGAATGAACCAGCCTCCTGAAGCCCTCATAAAATAGTAGAATTGTCTAACCATATAGTGATGTACAGTAATCAGCATCTAAAAAAAGATGTTCCACTGTATTGTCAACATGGGGTTATGTTTTATCAGTTACAGTTAAGTCTGTAGATTTCCAATTATATTAATTTATATAAATCTATAAAAAAATTTAAAAAATATCTTGGCTAACCAAGCATTTCCTTTCACCCAAACAGTTCAGACTGAGCAGTGTGCCCGGTGTAATTTCCAAGGAGAATGTGTGACACAACCGGATGGTTCAGTTGGATGTCGTTGCCTTCAGTGGTTTAGTGGTGCTCAGTGCCAGATCAATCTCAGAGGTTATAGAAAAATTTTTATTTTTTCTCTCATAAACTCTGTGAAATATGAATAAACAGTACTGTTTATTATATACTTTTGTCTAATGAGTAATAGTAAATTGTTTAGGAGTCAGTAGCAACCTAGATCTGCCTCTAACTTACTATCATATAGTAACATTTATCTCTCTTGACAGTTCTGCTGATTGTCCTTGTGACTGTGGGCTCTTTACTGATTCTACTGGTGTTCCTCTGCCTCGCCCTCTGCTGCCTCAGAGCTAGACGCAACACAAGGAGCAAGCTTGGTCAGGTATAAGGATTCCTTATAATCCCGTTTTGAAATGACTTACTCTCAGAACCAGATGTACAGATTATTGCTGCTGTTGAGTTATTGTGGAGTGGTAGAACGGGTGAAACCTAATACTTTGAGTTGGTCTGGATATGTAGAAAGAATGCTCAATGGGGAGTTTAAAGGAAGAGTGTATGATGACACAATTAAATGGGTTGTTGTGAGAGGAAGACCACCTGTGACATGAGGAAGTAGAGAGGAAGAGTACTGGAGGGAGAGAAATCGTGGAATGGCGGATGTGAGTTCCTGGAAGGAGTGGGCATCAGAGTTAGATAGGTAGAACTAACTACCAACCTCCAGACAGAAATAAAAAGTTTACCTCTGCTTTACACTTGACACCCCATACTGACAGATCCTCTACTCTCTACAAACACAACATTGACTGAACGTATACCCACCGTAAAGACCTGACAAGCACCAAACAACCAGCCTACCAACTCGGTTTTACATGCCACCTCACCAGATATACTATTTATCCTTTATCCATCTATATCTCTGATGCCTGTTCTCAACTGGATCTCCCACAAGGGGGTGGCTACAGCAATAGTCTCCATTACCAGTGAACTCCAGTGCTGCCTCATAGCCTTCAGTGCCTCACCCTTAACAGGTCACTGACAGTGGGTAAGTCTAGTGCAGTGTTTGCAGAGGCTTCTACCTTATGTTCCTTCTGACTACTTCTGCCAAATGCTCCTGCCTAATGTGTTTTTACCAACTACTTCTACCTAATGTCACCACTTAATGCTCCTGCCTAAATGTTCCTACCTACTGCTATTGTCTATCACTCCCAACATTTTGCCTAAAGGCAGAGTGAGCACATAGAGCTAACTGCAGGAAAAGCTAGTTACGAAGAATGAGCTGTGTGAGTGAAGTGTTGCCAAGTGTTATGAATGACATGGAGAAGGTTGTATGTTGTCGACAGAATGTCAGTAGTCCACATGCGGGTGAAGCCGATATATCTGCTTCACCAGATATACATCCATCTGAAACCACATTCCCGAAACATATATGAGTTTCTCTTTCTCATGTATGCTTTAGACACCACCAATCCCTTCAACATTATAAAAACCTATTCAACATATCTCAGGATCCTCCATGCCCACAACACAGCCAGCACAATGAAGATACTGAACACTTGTTGCTCAGTTTTCTGGCACACTTCCTTCTAGACACACTCATATCACCACCACACTGTGGACATGGTCACCTTCTAGACTGTTGCAAGAGAATAGAGAAAGGACTCCTGGACAGGAAGGTAAAAGTATACACACACACATTTACATTCACACTGAAACCCCTTTTTGGGGGCTTCCACAGCTCCTAGAAAACCAGCTATATTTACCAGCTGGGACTATAAGTCGAGAAGTATGATGATGTGTGCTCATTTTGGTAAAATGAGTATATCACACACCATCTACAGCTTGATGAAAAAAAAAAAAAAAGAATTAATTGTCAAGCTTATACCATCTTCCTCTTACAGATGCCAGGTGCTCCCACATTCTTGAGGGGCCGGGCTTCTGGTATGTCTGGAACCCTCGACCGCCGGGCAATGATCCATGAGACGTCTTCAGAGAGTTCTATTGAACACTCGCGCCTCCATGCCTCCTTCATGGTATAACAGCGATGCAGAGTTTTAGTGGTCTTAAGGAAACATTATTTAGTCCAGATCTTGTACATATAGGATTCAGTGTATCTTGTTTGCTCAGTTGACCTGGTTGCTTAAGGACTGAACACATTATATGCCTGTGCCATATGAAATGGAAAACGATATATGTGTAGAAAAAATTCATGGTTGGGCAGTGAGACAGCATATGGGTGCTGGTGAAAGTAATGATGTGGTCCCAGAAGAGATACTTGTATGTATGGATGATACTGTTTGAGAACAGATTCAGTAAAAGAGTTACAGGCACTAGTAAAGGAATTTCAAAGGGCAAGAAGACAAACAGTGTTGATCACTTTCATTTAAGGCAGATGGTTGTGTGAGAGAGGAGTTTGAAAGGTGTATTATGAATGTAAAAAAAAGTTGAAAAAGTTATACATAAGAATATGTGTACTGTATGTTCAGTAAGGATGGCTATATGGAGGCTTAAATATGGGTAGGTACTGCAAGATGAGCAAACTTACCAAGTTGTAAGTATAGAAAAAAGTCAATGTGTGTGACAGGGTTTGTTATAAGTGGTAGACCCACATTGTTGCTTTTATAGTAAAACTTAAGTCTTTGAGAGTTAAATGGCTAGTAAAGTGCAACCATTTGGTATAAATGGAGAGTGAATACAGTAAAGGATAAGTAAATAGAGGCATTCCATGCTTAAAAGTAGTAGATGTGTTCCCAGAGAGTGCTGGTTTAAATGAAACTACTCAAAGTGAACCATGCTTTTCTGTAGATTTGCAATGTATAAATTGGGATGCACTTCAGTTTCAGAGACTTTTTACTCCCATATTATGGTAAAATTGCAGCTTAATTTACTTACATGACTCTTTTTAGAGTCATAGTACTGTGTTAGCTATATGGTAGCCTTGGGAAGGCAGTCATACCATTAAGCATTCAAAAAATAAGCATTTTGGGAAAGGTTGGTGACAAGGATTATTACAAAAATATATATATTATATTATATATTATATTATATATTATATATTGGAGGGAGCGGGGGGCTGGAAATCCTCCCCTCTCTTTTTTTTTTTTAATTTTCCAAAAGAAGGAACAGAGGGGGCCAGGTGAGGATATTCCAAAAAAGGCCCAGTCCTCTGTTCTTAACGCTACCTCGCTAACGCGGGAAATGGCGAATAGTTAAAAGAAGAATAGTGTATGAACACTAATACAAAAAAGGGTCTACATATGGAGTCTTCTTGGCAAAATACCACACAACCATACATCAGAGGTGGGACAAGGACTTCCTTATGCAAGCCTACTGCACACTGTTTAAATTTTTCCCATTCAGCAAAGCTATCCTTATTAAACTTCATTACCAAAGGCCTGAATGTATGCACAAATTCCACTTCTGAACCATTTAAACTTTTGCCTTTACTGTATGGAAACATGCAGACATGCCTCCCACTTGTCATCATCTGCTGCAGGATCTTTAAAATATTCTTCCATCTCCTATAAACTTCATCCTTTGTTATTGGCATTCTCCCAGACTTGTCAACTATACTTTCATACTTTAAACTATCTGTCCATACCTCTGACACCTGTCCCAATTGGAACTCCCTCAAAGGGATGGCCACAGCAATAGAGTCACCATAACAAGTGAATTTCATTGCCACTTCTTAGCCTTTACTGCCTCGCCCTTAACAGGCCATTGGCAGAGAGCAACTCTAGCACAGTGTTTGCTGAGGCTCCTACCTAATATTCCCACTGACTACTTCTATATAATCCTCCTACCAATTACTTCTATCTAATGCTTAAGCCTGAATGTTCCTACCTACTACTTCTATCTACTGCTCTTACCGTTTTACCAAAAGGAAGAGTTAGCACATAATGCTCACCACAGGAAAAATTAGCGTTATGAAGAATGAGCTGTGTGAATTAAGTGTTGTCAAGTTTTATGTATGACAAGGAGAGATTGTAAGTTTGTGGACAGAATGCCAGTAGTCCACGTGTTTGTGAGGCAGAAAGAAAAGACAGCTACCTGGGTCAGAGGAGTGCAACTTGATATTCACTGAAGTGCTGGCTAATTAAGCAGATATCAACTAACCCTCCCGATACCCAGGTGGTTATTACTGTTAATATATCTTCCTGGTCATTGGCTGCCTACCAGCTACTCTTCTAGGATTGCTTCTTATTCTCTTTACATTCTGAATTCAGTTGATTCTGAGATACTCGTTCTCCTCCCTTTATTGATATGAATATATCTTACCTCTACCCCTGGGAATAGGGAAGAAAGAATACTGCCCATGTATTCTCCCCATGTCATACAAGGTGACCAAGATGGGCAGGAGTGGGTGGCCGAAAATCCTCCCTTCCTGTATTACTTTCCAAAAGAAGGAACAGAGCAAGGAGCCAAGTGAGGAATTTTTACTTGAAGTCTCGGTCAGATGTTCTTGGACTACCTCACTCAAGTGGGAAATGGTGTGGATGTATGAAATTTTTTTTTGCCTCTAACTCTTTTTTTCCAAAGTGTATGCTTTACACTCTTTGGCCACCATTTATCATCGGAAAGAAAACAGTGCTGAACTACATTAAGCAATGACATGTGCTTAAAAACAGATCAATTACCATCTTAACCAAGCCAATTCCCTAAGATCTCAACCATTTGAACTGGAACTGCTTTAAGAAGCAAATACCTATATGAAGATGGAATGGTAGCATTTATGCGTATGGACTTGATATGATTAGAGACATTTGTATAACAACAAATCAGTCTAGTGTGCAAAATTACAATAAAAAAACACTTTGATGCTGAAGTGTGCAAGTCCATGTTTCACTCGAATACACAGGGCATAAGATGCAGATGTATGTGTGGTGTGGAGGCTGTGTATTCCTAATCCATAGTGACCATAGTTAGTGTTCAGTAAATGGAGGATTAACTAAGGGTCTGATTGACACGTACAAGTAAGAGTATGTCCATTGAATCGACAGCGTACAGTTATGTACACCACCTCTGCTCATAGCATTCCCTAGCCACATTATGAAAAGGCTTCATGTGTGACATCAGGAAGGAGGACGTGAAAGAGTAATTAGTGAAGAATTAGTATTTTTTTTAAAAAGACATTATAGTATTACTCACTTTCCTTCTACATAATCCTTTAGCAACGTAGAACTCGAGCTTAAGCAAGCCAGTGAGTGTAAAAGTAGAGGGTAACAAGCAAGGCCCTACAGTTGCTGTTAACCAACAACCTCTAGAATACTTACTTTGCTTCATACTGTTGTCTTTTTGTAAATTCTAGGTGCATTCTTTCAGGATCTAAGCAGATGGGTTACCATTGCAACCTTAGGTCTTGTAAATAGGAAAGGATGTTCCTTTGATTTTTTTTCTCCTGTACACAGTATCAGCTTCCAGAAGTGAATGAGAAGTTAGCATGCTTAATTTCATTCAGAGTTATATAGGAAGTCAGATTTGCTGTGGACTTGAGAGGTAAAATCTTTAAATTTTTTGATAAAATGATAATGGAAGTTACATGATAATTCATAATCAGAATGTATCCCTTCTTCTTAGCTGCCAAGCACCTTAGAGAAGCAAGAGAGGCTACCCAGAGCATCAAGGTCTGATGTAAGCCCATGCAGAGCACCAAGGTCAGATATGAGCATGGGAAGGAACTCCCATATGTCCTTTGCTGAAGATCGTTCAGTTGGAGTACACACTACACTCCCTCCTGTGGTAAGCACAAGAATAGGTATCCACAAAAATGGATTCATTTTTTGAGGCTTATTGAATGTCTTGATGTTAAAGGTGTGTTTTCCTCTAAATCTGAAAAAAAGGATATATTGAAGTTAACATTGATTTTGTGTACTTAAAAGCTGGAATGCTGCACCATTTGATTACTTTTATAACAAATAATAGTACCACACACTGATGTTTGCAGAAATAATCTGTTTTATTATACTTCAGAAAGAAACATTTGACTAATGTGCGTCTTCCCAACAGCTCATACCTCGGGTGAAGGGCCCTGCTCCTCCTCGTCCCTCTGTTGTAAGCAGGGGTGAAGATGGTGAACCACGGGTCATGATTGGTGCTGATGCCAGATCTGACCTTGCCAATTCCCAGCAGGCTTTTGTCGACCTTTTGGAGCAGCCTGGGCCAGGTCTTGGCCGATCTAGCAGAAGGGAAAGCATGATTGCTCCTTCAGTTCAAAGCAGCACTAGAATCAACCGATCTAGATCACACTCCCGAGATCGACTGACTGATAGCTTCCTCCATCAGCTCCACCCACAAGGATCCACCAGGTCTCGCTCTACAGACAGACTGGACCACAGCAACCATGATTTCAACTCTGACTTTGGTGTTAACTTTTCCTTCAGAGGAGATGGAGAACGGTTAGTTCACAAAGAAATGCCAACCCACTTTACAGATATTGTATTTTCTTTCTCAAAACAGTCTACCTGACACTGAAATGTAGTTATTATTGGACATAACTGAAGTTTCCTTAAATAATGAGAGTAAACCTTTTCTTTACAGAACAATGAGTGTAGCCCGGTCTTATGATGAAACGACAGTGCGACCACCAATCAAGACCATGCGTACTGACAGCTTCTACTCCTCAAAGGCCCTCTCATCTCAACATATCTCTGATGTATGTAGCACTAAGAGAGAGGGTGATTAATTGGGAAGTGAAAAATAATTGATAATGAATGTGACAGTTTTCAAACTCAGGAACAAGGAAGAATAATTTTATGGTACATTACCTTTCAGATTTCCCTTTCTTATTTAAGTTCTTGAGTATGATTTGGAATGCACTGAATCAATCAGTACCTGGGTCAATTTTCCTTTTCAAACTTCAGTTTCCTGTTTAAAGTAAAGTTAGCATGATGATGGGCATAGATTTCCTGCAGAAAATATTACATATACATATATATATTTTTAACAATAGATCTTTCTCCTCTGCAAAAGATACACCCCAAAACACACAAAATATTTAAAGCAATGCAGCTTCTAATGAAGTACCAAATTTTCATCCAAGATCTTACACTGTATTTGCATCCTCTTTTCTAACCTTCTGTCTATCTTCCTACTGTATTACATTTCATTCTCATCTACATGGAATGGATCAAGTGCACTCAGTCTCATAGTTTAGTTATACACATCTACAACCCACATCCACTGTGTTTGAGTGAAACATGATCTGCCATGCTGATATAAATACTACTTCCTAGTTTTAACCCCGCATGCTAAGTTGTTTTGTCATAAGAGATCATAATCTTCATTAACATCCTTAACCTCCTCTCAAACACACACACACACACACAAAAAAAAAACAAACAGTAAACCAATGTACCTGATCGCATATTCGCCAAGCATGTTCACCTGATACATCTTTAGCTCTAATAATTTCCCTTAACTGCATTTATCCATATCTCCCACAGTCTAGGTTTCAACTGTCTTACTGTATTGACTATCTTGTTGGTCATTTTTTCTATCATATATTCATGATCTTTCAACTTAAAACATTTGCATATGCTTCTTTCCAATAATTTCTTTAAACAACACATCATTCTAACTCTTGCAAACTTTACACTATCTCTGTTATTCAGTATGGACTGTATTTGTTGATTTGTTAGATAATTTTAAATCTTTCTACTTTCATCTATAATATATTGGTAAGTCTTCCATCTCTTTTACATTTGACCTATATTTACTTAGGTTTCACATTCATGCATCAGGCTAGTGCCACATATAAGTGTCTTTATTCACTGCACGTGTTGTTGAACCTACAGTTTCTCTCCTTTACAGAATTGTACTTTCAGCATCAGCTTTTCCCTAATACCATCCTCATTAAACTTTATGTGAAAGAATCTAAAATCAATTACAGCCCCTGTTTCTTTACCACTGTAACTGATATGATGTTGTGACAGCCCATCTCTTGCAGAAGCTATAATCTTAATTATACTTGAAATTAGTCTTAGCATTGTCCTAAGCACTCATAACAAGTCACCCCATTGTCTCTCATTTGACATGATATCCCATCCATAAAGACATCAAACGACCTTAGTGACCTTAACCTTGAGACCACTTTTATTTCAGACCACTTACTCATATCACCTTGCATGTTCATGTATGCACTTTTTGCATTCTAAAATCTCTTATCAGCATTCACTGGTCTTACATGGACACCATATTTTCTCAAAGACCTTTCCTGTTAACTTTAACTTTCAAATCCAGAAATGCTGCATGCACTTTAATGTCTTTCCCTAGAACATTATCTGTTACCTGCCTATGTACAAGATAACCTGTTATTAAAACATAAAATGCATAAACTTTTTGTATTCTTGCTGTCATTGACTTCACATTTCACTTTCAAAACTTGATCAGGTGTAGAACTTTTTATCAAGCATCACAAGCATAAACTTGGTTTATATCAATAAACCTAGTCATGAGATTCTGTGTACATAGACATTAAATACCATTTTGTGCATAAGACCTTATAACCTAGGCATTTGACTCCAGACCTCAAAAACATAATCAAGTCTGGGTTGTATCTGTGGTATGAATTTGGTTTACATCTTATAATCATCTTCAGATATTAGGTCGATAACCATTTATTAGCATTTTAGTGCACTAGAGCTTTTGACCTGGAACATTGACTGCTGATATCAAAAATGTAATCATATGTAAAAATATGTTTGCAATTTTTAGTACAAGCTTGGTCCCTACATAATCATACAATTGAGCTTTTAGTTTCATCTAAGCACCCAGGTCTTTATGACTTTATCCTCTGCCTGTCAGCTTTTAAAACTCTTTCATTTATACAATGTATCTGTAACTAACTTAGTATGTAACCAGTCACCCAGTTTCAAGATATCATGCACACAAGATTGAGAAATGACTCTTACCTATGCTTGGAATCAGACAAATTGATTGATAAACTAATATACCTCTTGTTTGTATCAAGTACCATAGATAATTGACCTGCACCTACAATAAGTTCATTAATCCATTTAATATAATCAAATTTATTTATTATTTTTTATCTATTTTACTTTGTCGCTGTCTCCCGTGTTAGCGAGGCAGCGCAAGAAAACAGACGAAAGAATGGCCCAACCCACCCACATACACATGTATATACATACATGTCCACACACGCAAATTTACATACCTATACATCTCAACGTATACATATATATACTCACACAGACATAATGTATACACATATACATAATTCACACTGTCTGCCCTTATTCATTCCCATCGCCACCCCGCCACACATGAAATAACAACCCCCTCCCACCGCATGTGTGCATGGTAGCGCTAGGGAAAGACAACAAAGGCCCCATTCGTTCACATTCAGTCTCTAGCTATCATGTATAATGCACCGAAACCACAGCTCCCTTTCCACATCCAGGCCCCACAGAACTTTCCATGGTTTACCCCAGATGCTTCACATGCCCTGCTTCAATCCATTGACAGCATGTCGACCCCGGTATACCACATCGTTCCAATTCACTCTATTCCTTGCACGCCTTTCACCCTACTGCATGTTCAGGCCCCGATCACTCAAAATCTTTTTCACTCCATCTTTCCACCCCCAATTTGGTCTCCCACTTCTCCTCGTTCCCTCCACTTCTGACAGGAACTTATATCCTCTTGGTCAATCTTTCCTCACTCAAGGAGGATGAGCACTCCCCATGTGACTCTTTCTTCTGTTTCCCCTTTTAGAAAGTTAAAATACAAGGAGGGGAGGGTTTCCCGCCCCCCCCGCTCCCGTCCCCTTTCGCTGCCTTCTACGACACGTGAGGAATGCGTGGGAAGTATTCTTTCTCCCCTATCCCCTCTCCTTTATACATTTGGAATAGTTACAACCATCAACTGCTCATCAGGCCAGGTGACCACTATTCCATGCTTCCATATACTTTCCAAATTGACTTTGAGCTGTATTAGTTCCACTTCAGTTCTTCATTTCTTTCACCATTCTTATCATACTTCCATTGTAGTGGCCTGTTGCCCATTTGTGAATTCATACCTTTAATACCAATATACCAATACACTTTATTCTCTTAAAATCATCATCTATCATTTCGTAACATTATCTTCATCTTTATTCCTCTTCAAAACTTTCAGACGGTCCTTCTCTAAGAACTTCATATACTTTTCTGTTATTCTTATATGCCAAGTTTATAGCTTTTATTTCTTGAGCTCTCCACTCATCTTTACTCTTTTTTTTTTAGGAGATTCTTCTCATTTCAAACTCTTTCTTCGATCATTCTCCCACTTTAAAACTTTATTCTACCATGGTATTTCTTCCTTTACACAATTTATATCTACAGCTCTTTACAGCTCTGAGGCAGCTTCTAATAATATACTGTAGCTGCCTCCCACAACCTCAGCTGCATCTTGTCCTGTTTCATCTTTCAGCCTTTCATTTTATCTCCCAAAGGGGTTAAACTTTACATCCTTGAAATTCTTAGCTTCTTTACTTTTATCCCTTTTAGCTTGTATTTTCATTCACACTTTTCATCCCATAGCACTGAAGTAAAAGGCTGCATTGCATACTATTACCATGACATGATTTGATGAGTCCCTACCTAATCCTTGCATGGAGGGCACATCATGCATACACCTATTGTATCTTTCTTACCAGAAAAATATTAATTATGTGAGTGTGTCTTCTCTGTGCCTATACTGTTCCTTGAGAGTTCTTCTGAAGGCTTGTGTAATGCAGAGATGCTAGAGTTGTACTGCACCAGACTGGGCCTGGAGTTATGATGATAATTTGAATAATAACTGTGATAACACTCCTCTATCATTAATATCACTACATAAATAAAATGGGCACAGAGAGTTATAAATACACCAGACCACAGACCACACAGATATATTTCAGTCATTTGTAGAGGAGCTCCTGTGCCAGACTGGTAAGTCTAGCACAACTCAGCCTTCTCTTAGCACCACTGTCATCCTGTCTTCACCTCTTCCTCCTCCTTCTTGTCTGTAGGAACACCAGATGATGGCAGAACGGGATGGTGGCTCCACCGTTGTCTACCCGCAGACAGAACTGTACCGACCTGTCCGTGTAAGTTACCTTCTCACATGACACTGTCCTCTTGGCCCCTATGTCACTGTAGTTTGTGCATGTATAAAATTATGATTTTGAAATTGGGATCTTTCTTTCATGGAAGTGGTGAGTTATATCCTTCTTATCTTTCAGATGTTTTTTTCATATTTCTCTATGACAGACATAACTGTATTGGAAAACTGTCCCATTTGAAACCAAACAACAATGTCCCTGATGCACAATGCACAGATAAACTCTGATGAACAATATACATTTTTCTTTGATGATGTACCAAGCATCATGCATCTAGAATTCAGATACTTCCTGTGGATGTAAGTTAATGAGCAGTTCATTATCATTGTCGTGTCTCACAGTACCTATTGACAAAATCTGTGATAAAAATAAAATGCGACTCCCTGACACACAAACTCATTGTTTGATAATGATAGTTTGTGAAATATGTAGCTAGTCGTCAGAAAACAAATTAGTGAATATAATATATTCTGAGACATTTCTGATTCATCTCAGATTCATAATTTGTGAGCACCTTATCAACATCTTTAATGACTGATGACCTAAATAATCAGTTCCACTTTTTGGTTTGACAGGCTCTTTCTGTAAATTCCTTTGTATGATTATCAAATTGGAATGAAAAACACAAGTTGTTCATTTGACAATGCTGAAATATTAAAGATTTTGGTGTCTGTAAATAATATCATGGCCATCATGTCGAGCAAGTATCCAAATCGATGTTTACATACTTCAGATACTGTCCTTGAATTTACAGTATCTTTGCTTTTGTTGTAATATTGTGTAAATTATCTTTGGAAAAACAAGAAGCTTAGGTGAGGATCCATCATCCAAGCATTTTTATCATGATTTCAAAGATAAATTTCTACATCTAAATTTAGGAAGCTAATGTTTCCTCTACACTTAACAGCAAACACAACCTTTACTTGTACACTTACCGGATATAAATATGTTCCCCCCACCCCGCTTTCTGAAATTAAATTTCCAGATACTGTTCTATATGTTTATGCGTCATTATTCCCCACACCTGGCAGATTTTGCCCTGTAGGAAATTATTTATTTTTCCAATTTCTGCTACTGTAACTAATCTTTATGCCATTATCTCCCTAGGACACAGACTCCTTGAGTGACATGAGCGAGCAACACTCTAAGGAAGCCTCCAGTAGAGCAGCCTCCAGGAATTTCTTCTCTTGAACATCTTTCGGTTCATGCCTGATATATGACGAGTGTAAACCCATTAGCTTTTGGCAGTTACTCGGCAGTTGTAAAGAACTGCAGAGTTTTGTATATCAAAATTCTTTCCTTGTCCTAAATGATTTGATCTTACTAGTGGTTTAGAGGTATTTATATGTGCTGATTTATCTATTGGTGCTTATTTTAAATTTTTATTGATAAAGTTGGTAAAAAATACAAAAAAATACAAAAGTTGAGATTTTAGTGGATCGATAACTGCTGAAGATTTGTGGGGGAACCCTGCTAAGAAATCTGAATCCTTGCAAAATGGAAAATACTCATGAGAAATACTGATGTATCTAATTTTACCTCCCAGTTCATACTTTGTCTATTGCTCTCTCTTGCAGAGATCAAGACTAAGGCCAAAATCCACAATGGCTATATGCCATTATTTTATGCTGCTTTTCCTCTAATTTTCAGAGGTGCTTGTATAATTGGCTAAAGTAGGGACAGCTGAGTTGGAGGCAGGAGTGTCCTTACTAGCATGGTGCATATCTTCTCAAAAGCAAAAAAGGTCACAAGTGACTTGAGGAATCTACTGGCATTTGCTCAAGGCAGCTTCATATTTATTTATTTTTGATGTAAGAGTTGTCATATATATATAAATATATGAATATATATATATATATATATATATATATATATATATATATATATATATATATATATATATATATACCAGTGTATTTTTTATACCTATTATTGACTAACTTGAGAGTGCTGAGGCCAGCATTCCAAATAATTTCTGTGACCTATTTTGCTGAATCATATCATTTCAAATAAAAAAATTATCCCTTTATTGTACCTATGAATAATTGTTACTTTACCTTTATTTTTTTTGGTGTAAAGTCAAGAATTTGTTATGTTAGTACATTGTAATTACTAATAGGTTAATCTTAGGATAACTCATATTCTGAATATCGCATTTGAGGCTGAATCCGTGTGCTGTAAATTCTTGCAAGATTGTCATGACTCGAGCCCTTACTACACTCTCACTTGCGTATTTTACGAGTTTGAATTTTTATCCTAGCAATTGTAAAATGTAAATAAATCCATTGTATATATGTGTGTGTAACCATGAGCATGTGTCTGGCTGGTCCAAGCGAACTATACTATCCTACTCTAACCAGCTAGTTAAAGCACGTTGGCAGGTCCTTGATAATTGCTTATTTGTTGCAATACCACTACTAGAAATTCATCGAACAGAGTAGTGCAATATCTCACTAAGTGTCCTTAGAGTGTTGTTGACTCATTTGTAGCCGTCCATTGGTGGATTTTCACAAAATGAAGCTTTATGGTAATCATACATAACAGCAATAATCATGGACCAGTTTTCACATGCAGGCGATCCAGCAAGTGTGCTTCTGTTCTCGGGTTGGACATTTTTACGTTGAATTCCTTTTTATGATATCTGCAGTAAAAACGTCAGTCTCAGCTATCCCATGCAAACAATTCAGACAGGTCTAAACTATATCTCTGCGAATCTACTGTTTTAGTACTGAGAATTATGAGTGTAAAAGATTCCAGTCATGTATAAAAGCACTTTGTGCCAAATGGCAGCACTTTACTGGGATCCAACAGTTTATGTCACTCTAGGGCAGGATCTTGTTACAGGTGTTTTAGTCCTGAATATGTATTTTTCTCTCCTTTTTGATGCTCTTGAATGTAGGTGCAAAAAGAGATGCATATTGTATTCTCTTTCCCTAAAATGCAAGAGTTGATCAAATGTGACTTGTCTGGATCTGCCCAAAAGGAGGACCATGGTGTCAAAAGTATATTGCGCTTGCTCCATTTTATTAATAAATGATATAAATAACATGTGATTCATTGCAGACCTATATAGTAACTATCTAAATGTTCATTCAATTTAAAAGCCTTGAGGATGAATCTGCTATACACTTAAGTTCATAATTTCAATTAACCATTATAAACGTAAATAAAGTGCGTAAGACAAAACAAATAGGAACATCCATGAAGGGGGCTAATGGTGAGGTAATAACAAGAAGTGGTGAAGTGAGAAGATGGAGTGAGTATTTTGAAGGTTTGTTGAATGTGTTTGATGACAGAGTGGCAGATATAGGGTGTTTTGGTCGAGGTGGTGTGCAAAGTGAGAGGGTTAGGGAAAATGATTTGGTAAACAGAGAAGAGGTAGTAAAAGCTTTGCAGAAGATGAAAGCCAGCAAGGCAGCAGGTTTGGCTGGTATTGCAGTGGAATTTATAAAAAAAAAAGGGGGGGGTGACTGTGTTGTTGATTGGTTGGTAAGGATATTCAATGTATGTATGGTTCATGGTGAAGTGCCTGAGGAGTGGTGAAATGCATCCATAGTGCCAGTGTGCAAAGGGGATAAAGGTGAATGTTCAAATTAAAGAGGTATAAGTTTGTTGAGTATTCCTGGGAAATTATATGTGAGAGTATTGACTGAGAGTGTAAAGGCATGTACAGAGCACCAGATTGGGGAAGAGCAGTGTGGTTTCAGAAGTGGTAGAGGATGTGTGGATCAGGTGTTTGCTTTGAAGAATGTATGTGAGAAATACTTAGAAAAACAGATGGATTTGTATGTAGCATTTATGGATCTGGAGAAGGCATATGATAAGAGTTGATAGAGATGCTTTGTGGAAGGTATTAAGAGTATATGGTGTGGGAGGTAAGTTGCTAGAAGCAGTGAAAATTTTTATCATGGATGTTAGGCATGTGTACGAGTAGGAAGAGAGGAAAATGATTGGTTCCCCATGAATGTCGGTTTGTTGCAGGGGTGCGTGATGTCTCTATGGTTGTTTAATTTGTTTATGGATGGGGGTTGTTAGGGAGGTGAATGCAAAAGTATTGGAGAGAGGGGCAAGTATGCAGCCTGTTGTGGATGAGAGAGCTTGAGAAGTGAGTCAGTTGTTGTTCGCTGATGATACAGCACTAGTGGCTGATTCGGGTGAAACACTGCAGATGTTGGTGACTGAGTTTGGTAAAGTATGTGAAAGAAGAAAGCTGGGAGTAAATGTGAATAAGAGCAAGGTTATTAGGTTCAGTAGGTTTGAGGAACAAGTTAATTGGGAGGTAAATTTGAACAAAGAAAAACTGAGGGAAGTGAGGTGTTTTAGACATCTGGGAGTGGATTTAGCAGTGGATGGAACCATGAAAGCAGAAATGAGATACAGGGTGGGGGATTGGGCGAAGGTTCTGGGAGCGTTGAATAATGTGTGGAAGTTGAAAAAGTTATCTCAAAAAGCAAAAATGGGTATGATTGAAGGAATAGTGGTTCCAACAATGTTATATGGTTGTGAGGCGTGGGCTATAGATAGGGTTGTGCAGAGGGGGTGGATGTGTTGGAAATTAAATGTTTGAGGACAATATGTGGTGTGATCGTGTAGGGAATGAAAGGGTAATAAAAAGAGTGTGCTTGAGAAAGCAGAAGAGGGTGTGTTGAAATGGTTTGGTCACATGCAGAGAATGAGTGAGGAAAGATTGACAAAGAGGATATATGTGTCAGAGGTAGAGGGAACGAGGAGAAGTGGGAGATCAAATTGGAGGTGGAAAGATAGAATGAAAAAGATTTTGAGTGATTGGGGCCTGAACATACAGGAGGGTGAAAGGCATGCAAGGAATAGAGTGAATTGGAATGATGTGGTATACTGTGGTCGACGTGCTGTCAATGGATTGAAATAGGGCATGTGAAGCGTCTGGGGTAAACCACAGAAAGTTTTGTGGGGCCTGGATGTGGAAAGGGAGCTGTGGTTTTGGTGCATCACACATGACAGCTAGAGACTGTGAACGAAT
Source organism: Panulirus ornatus (assembly GCF_036320965.1). Taxonomy (NCBI): domain Eukaryota; kingdom Metazoa; phylum Arthropoda; class Malacostraca; order Decapoda; family Palinuridae; genus Panulirus; species Panulirus ornatus. The sequence continues at coordinate 44,953,746 of NC_092234.1, read as the reverse complement.
GTGGCCTTTTTTGTCTTTTCTTAGTGCTACCTCGCGGGGGGATGCTATTTCATGTGTGGTGGGATGGCAACAGGAATGGATGAAGGCAGCAAGTATGAATATGTACATGTGTATATATGTATATGCCTGTGATGTATGTATACGGTGAAATGTATAGGTATATATATGTGTATGTGTGGGCGTTTATGTATATACATGTGTATATGGATGGGTTAGGCCATTCTTTCGTCTGTTTCCTTGTGCTACCTCACTAATGAGGGAAACGGTGATTAAGCATAATGAATAAACAAATAAATACATTTTTTCATACTTGATTGCCATGTCCCACAGTAGTGAGCAGCACCGAAAACAGACAAAGAAAGGCTGCATCTCCTCACATCCATTCCTTATCTGTTGTGTGTAGTGCACTGAAACTATAACTCCCTATCCATAAACAGGCCCCACAGACCTCCCCATGGTTTACACTGGATGCGTAACATGTAATTAAACCCAAGCCAAATCTGTGAGAGTCTTGCTGTTATCCAAGACCTTTCTAAAGGCTACTATAGCCAAAGGCTGTGCTATTTCCAAATCTGTGAGAGTCCTGTTGTTACCCAGGACCTTTCTAAAGGCTACTGTAGCCTGAGGCTGTGCTACTTCCAATAGGAGAAAATGTAAACTCATGTGGGATGTGTGATGTTCCCATGGTTGTTTAATTTGTTTGTGGATGAGGTGGTTAGGGAGGTAATTGCAAGTTCTGGAGAGGGAGATGAGTATGCAGTCTGCTGAGGATGAAAGAGCCTAGGAAGTGAGTCAATTGTTGTTCTCCGATGATACAGCACTGGTGGTTGATTCGAGTGGGAAACTGCAGAAGTCGGTGACTGAGTTTAGAAAAGTGTGTGAAAGGAGAAAGTTGAGAGTAAATGTGAACAAGAACAAGGTTATTAGGATCAACAGGGTTGATGGACAAGTAAGTTGGGATGTAAGTTTAAGTGGAGAAAAACTGGAGGAAGTGAAGGGTTTTAGATATCTGGGAATGGACTTGGCAGCGAATAGAACCATAAAAGCAGAAGTGAGTCATACAGCAAGGGAGGGGGCAAACGTTCTGGGAGTGATGAAGAATGTGTGGAAAAAGAGAATATTAGTCCCAACAATATCATATGTTTGTGAGGCATGGGCTATAGATAGGGTTGTATGGAGGAGAGTGGATGTTTTGGAAATGAAATGTTTGAGGACAATATGTGGTGTGAGGTGGTTTGATCAAATAAGTAATGTAAGGGTGAAAGAGATGTGTGGTAATAAAAAGTGTGGTTGAGAGAGCAGAAGAGGGTGTGTTGAAATGCTTTGGACACAAGGAACAAATGAGAAAAGGTTGACAATAAAAAGTGTGGTTGAGAGAGCAGAAGAGGGTGTGTTGAAATGCTTTGGACACGTGGAACAAATGAGTGAGAAAAGGGCGATCAAATTGGAGGTGGAACGATGGAGTGAAAAAGATTTTGAGTGATCAAGGCCTTAACATCCAGGAGGATGACAAGCATGCACGGAATACAGTGAATTGGAACAATGTGCTGTACTGGTGTAAACCAATGAAAGGTCTGTGAAGCCTGGATGTGGATAGGTTTAGGGAAAGCTGACCTATTCAGATAATACATAATTGAGGCAGTAACTGTAGGAGAGAAATGCATAGTGGTGTTGATATTAAATAATCTTCCAAAGCATTGTAATTCTCCAAAACATTTTTTTTTTTTTTTTTTTTTTTTTTTTTTTTTTTTTTTTATACTTTGTCGCTGTCTCCCGCGTTTGCGAGGTAGCGCAAGGAAACAGACGAAAGAAATGGCCCAACCCCCCCCCCCATATATATGTACATACACACGTCCACACACGCAAATATACATACCTACACAGCTTTCCATGGTTTACCCCAGACGCTTCACATGCCTTGCTTCAATCCACTGACAGCACGTCAACCCCTGTATACCACATGACTCCAATTCACTCTATTTCTTGCCCTCCTTTCACCCTCCTGCATGTTCAGGCCCCGATCACACAAAATCTTTTTCACTCCATCTTTCCACCTCCAATTTGGTCTCCCTCTTCTCCTCGTTCCCTCCACCTCCGACACATATATCCTCTTGGTCAATCTCTCCTCACTCATTCTCTCCATGTGCCCAAACCATTTCAAAACACCCTCTTCTGCTCTCTCAACCACGCTCTTTTTATTTCCACACCTCTCTCTTACCCTTACGTTACTTACTCGATCAAACCACCTCACACCACACATTGTCCTCAAACATCTCATTTCCAGCACATCCATCCTCCTGCGCACATCTCTATCCATAGCCCACGCCTCGCAACCATACAACATTGTTGGAACCACTATTCCCTCAAACATACCCATTTTTGCTTTCCGAGATAATGTTCTCGACTTCCACACATTTTTCAAGGCTCCCAAAATTTTCGCCCCCTCCCCCACCCTATGATCCACTTCCGCTTCCATGGTTCCATCCGCTGACAGATCCACTCCCAGATATCTAAAACACTTCACTTCCTCCAGTTTTTCTCCATTCAAACTCACCTCCCAATTGACTTGACCCTCACCCCTACTGTACCTAATAACCTTGCTCTTATTCACATTTACTCTCAACTTTCTTCTTCCACACACTTTACCAAACTCAGTCACCAGCTTCTGCAGTTTCTCACATGAATCAGCCACCAGCGCTGTATCATCAGCGAACAACAACTGACTCACTTCCCAAGCTCTCTCATCCACAACAGACTTCATACTTGCCCCTCTTTCCAGGACTCTTGCATTTACCTCCCTTACAACCCCATCCATAAACAAATTAAACAACCATGGAGACATCACACACCCCTGCCGCAAACCTACATTCACTGAGAACCAATCACTTTCCTCTCTTCCTACACGTACACATGCCTTACATCCTCGATAAAAACTTTTCACTGCTTCTAACAACTTGCCTCCCACACCATATATTCTTAATACCTTCCACAGAGCATCTCTATCAACTCTATCATATGCCTTCTCCAGATCCATAAATGCCACATACAAATCCATTTGCTTTTCTAAGTATTTCTCACATACATTCTTCAAAGCAAACACCTGATCCACACATCCTCTACCACTTCTGAAACCGCACTGCTCTTCCCCAATCTGATGCTCTGTACATGCCTTCACCCTCTCAATCAATACCCTCCCATATAATTTACCAGGAATACTCAACAAACTTATACCTCTGTAATTTGAGCACTCACTCTTATCCCCTTTGCCTTTGTACAATGGCACTATGCACGCATTCCGCCAATCCTCAGGCACCTCACCATGAGTCATACATACATTAAATAACCTTACCAACCAGTCAACAATACAGTCACCCCCTTTCTTAATAAATTCCACTGCAATGCCATCCAAACCTGCTGCCTTGCCGGCTTTCATCTTCCGCAAAGCTTTTACTACCTCTTCTCTGTTTACCAAATCATTTTCCCTAACCCTCTCACTTTGCACACCACCTCGACCAAAACACCCTATATCTGCCACTCTGTCATCAGACACATTCAACAAACCTTCAAAATACTCATTCCATCTCCTTCTCACATCACCGCTACTTGTTATCACCTCCCCATTTACGCCCTTCACTGAAGTTCCCATTTGCTCCCTTGTCTTACGCACCCTATTTACCTCCTTCCAGAACATCTTTTTATTCTCCCTAAAATTTACTGATAGTCTCTCACCCCAACTCTCATTTGCCCTTTTTTTCACCTCTTGCACCTTTCTCTTGACCTCCTGTCTCTTTCTTTTATACTTCTCCCACTCAATTGCATTTTTTCCCTGCAAAAATCGTCCAAATGCCTCTCTCTTCTCTTTCACTAATACTCTTACTTCTTCATCCCACCACTCACTACCCTTTCTAAACAGCCCACCTCCCACTCTTCTCATGCCACAAGCATCTTTTGCGCAATCCATCACTGATTTTAAAGGGGAAGTAAATGTTTATAGTTGTGTTAATGGAGTGATAGTTTTCATGCATGGTGTTTTTGACAAGAAAATAGTGAAGTTGGAGAAAAATGTAGCTTAGACATTGAAGCTTATTGACACAGTGGTGAAATTGATGAGAACTGCTATTGACGTTTGTGTGAATAAATTGTACATTTCCTTTTCCATAGCCAGAGGTTGAACCATTATGTGACATTCATTTTTTTTCATTCATTTCAAGCTAAAAGTTTGTTTTCTAAATTGTTTCTTACATTTTTCATATGTATATATATGTATGTGTGTGTGTGTGTGTATGTGCGTATGTATGTGTATGTGTGTGTATGTGTATATGTATATATATATGTATATTATCCCTGGGGATAGGGGTGAAAGAATACTTCCCACGTATTCCTCGCGTGTCGTAGAAAGCGACTAGAGGGGACGGGAGCGGGGGGCCAGAAATCCTCCCCTCCTTGTATTAACTTTCTAAAATGGGAAACAGAAGAAGGAGTCTCCAAAACATATATACAATATATCAATAAAGGAACAACCAGAATAGTAAAAGGAAGCAGTAAAATGTAGTTCTTAATGATGGCAAAGTACTGATAATGGAAGATTGTTCTAAAGAAATAGACAGGAAGAGTTTGCATTCTCATGGTGATGGGGAGCCATGGAAACACAAGTCTTTAGAGGGTATACAGGAAAATTTCCTATACCAATATGTCAACAATCACAATACGATGAGAAGGACTCATCCACCATTAGTGTCAAATCTTATCTTCAGACATAATACCATGGATATTGACATTATATTTGAAACCACTTGGAAAAAGTGATCATGTAATGCCCATGTTTGACTGTGGTAAATGAGGACATTAAATGAGCAGATGTGATACAAGACATAAAGTGATATAATTGTGGAAACAACACAAACCTCAACAACTTCTATTGTAATGATGATCGGAAAATGGGTTTCAGTAGCCAAGAACCAGGGCAATGTGGTAAGAGGTTCTGTTTAGTTCACAACGAAGGAACCTCTAGCCTCAACTACAGAGAGAATGTTAAGAAAGAGTGAAGATTGCTTAAATAAAAGATGTAAAAAAAGCAAATGAGTTTCCAGATGTGCAGTGATGAAGATACAGGCAACATTCCAGCCAGCCAGCTTTTGCTAGGAAAAAGAGAGCGAGAGCAAGGAACAAGTACAGGAAGATAGGAAAGGATGAACAAAATACTTAGAAAAGAATAATGTGGATAAGGTGGGAGAAAACCCAAAACTTCTCTATAAACTCATCAGGAACATCCCACATCTGCCAAGCTTTTATCAAACACATTAAAAAAAACTTAAAAATACTAAATCGTTTTCATCTTCACATCATCTCTTCTTGTTACCTCTTTTTCATCTGCCCCCTCCACTGATACTCCCATTTCTTTTCTTATATTTTGCACACTATTAACTTTTTTTTTTTTTTTTTTTTTTTTTATACTTTGTCGCTGTCTCCCGCGTTTGCGAGGTAGCGCAAGGAAACAGACGAAAGAAATGGCCCAACCCCCATACACACGTACATACACACGTCCACACACGCTGTGGTTTTGGGCATTATTGCGTGACAGCTGGAGACTGAGTGTGAACAAATGGGGCCTTTGTTGTCTTTTCCTAGCGCTACCTCGCACACATGAGGGGGGAGGGGGATGTTATTCCATGTGTGGCGAGGTGGCGATGGGAATGAATAAAGGCAGACAGTGTGAATGGTGTGCATGTGTATATATGTACGTGTCTGTGTTTGTCCTCCCTGGGGATAGGGGAGAAAGAATACTTCCCACGTATTCCCTGCGTGTCGTAGAAGGCGACTAAAAGGGGAGGGAGCGGGGGGCTGGAAATCCTCCCCTCTCATTATTTTTTTTTTATTTTCATTTTTTTCCAAAAGAAGGAACAGAGAAGGGGGCCAGGTGAGGATATTCCCTCAAAGGCCCAGTTCTCTGTTCTTAACGTATTTGATGGTTTGTAGAAATGTCTCTGAAAGTACTAATATTTCTTAATGTAAATATGCTTTAATGTACTATTGCTTTTGGTTTTGGAATCATCCAGTTTTTTGAAAGATAACCTGAACTAGTTTTGGAAAGATAAACATTTAGTTTCGGTAATTCAAGTCATTTCATATCCCATGTGCACCTACAACTATACAGCAGTTGGATGACTTATGCAGAATCTACTCCACAGTATAATGTGTATACTGCAGATTCCTTCTCTGTGGTGCTTTGTTCACATAGTTAAACATATTCCTAATGTCCTTTATGTGCCTTTATCTTTCCTGTTGACCATTCTTTGTACTTAAGTTTCCTTTATCTCATTTATCTGTTTGCTTTAAGTGTTCAGAGCGCTGCATTTACCATATTCAGTTACTTCCCTTGCAATACCCCATATAAATTTATGTTTCGTCTCACCTTTCACTGAATTTAGTTTCCACTATCCAGAAAATCAATAACTTTCAATTTGCAAGACATTCCACTGTTCAGGATCAGTGTTACAAACATACATTGGTGTGAATTGCACCACTTCTGCAGACAAACCCAGTTACTCTTTATTTATTTATTTATTTACTTTACTTTGTCGCTGTCTCCCGCGTTTGCGAGGTAGCGCAAGGAAACAGAAGAAAGAAATGGCCCAACCCACCCCCATACACATGTATATACATACACGTCCACACACGCAAATATACATACCCATACATCTCAATGTACACATATATGTACAAACACAGACTTTTTTCTTTCTTTCAAACTATTCGCCATTTCCCGCGTTAGCGAGGTAGCGTTAAGAACAGAGAACTATTAACTTAGAAAACATTTTCTTATTCTCCTAGAAGTTTGCCAATAATTGCTTGCTCCAACTCTGATTTGCCCTCTTTCTCAGCCACCGCATCATTTTCTCAACCTTCTGCCACTTTTTCATGCATATTTCCCAATGACTTGCACTTTCTCCCTCCCTAGAAACTTACTTTCCTCATTCTACTACTTACTACCCTTTCTAACCTACCCACCTCCCACCTCACGCAAGCCACATACTATTTTTGCACAGGCCAGCACTGCTTCCCTAGATACCTCCCAGTATATCCTAGCTTTGTTTACTCTCATATTTTGCCATTCTACACTCAACCTCTCCTGGTATCTCTTCACACAAGCCTATTTCTATGCTCACTTACTTTCACTACCCTCTTCCCATTCATGTAATTTTTCTTTTCCTAAACCTTCCATAAATCTAAAACCTCACCTTCCCCAAGTAATGATCAGGCATCCCACCATCCACTCCTTTCTGCACATTCACATCCAGGAGTCTATATTTTGCACACCTATCAATACTAAATAATACAATAACACCTGCCTTCCATATACCTCACTTATTATGCACAGTTTCATATGTTCTTTTTTTTTTTTTTTTTATACTTTGTCGGTCTCCCGCATTTGCGAGGTAGCGCAAGGAAACAGACGAAAGAAATGGCCCAACCCACCCCCCATACACATGTATATACATACGTCCACACACGCAAATATACATACCTACACAGCTTTCCATGGTTTACCCCAGACGCTTCACATGCCTTGATTCAATCCACTGACAGCACGTCAACCCCGGTATACCACATCGCTCCAATTCACTCTATTCCTTGCCCTCCTTTCACCCTCCTGCATGTTCAGGCCCCGATCACACAAAATCTTTTTCACTCCATCTTTCCACCTCCAATTTGGTCTCCCTCTTCTCCTTGCTCCCTCCACCTCTGACACATATATCCTCTTGGTCAATCTTTCCTCACTCATCCTCTCCATGTGCCCAAACCACTTCAAAACACCCTCTTCTGCTCTCTCAACCACGCTCTTTTTATTTCCACACATCTCTCTTACCCTTACGTTACTCACTCGATCAAACCACCTCACACCACACATTGTCCTCAAACATCTCATTTCCAGCACATCCATCCTCCTGCGCACAACTCTATCCATAGCCCACGCCTCGCAACCATACAACATTGTTGGAACCACTATTCCTTCAAACATACCCATTTTTGCTTTCCGAGATAATGTTCTCGACTTCCACACATTCTTCAAGGCCCCCAGAATTTTTGCCCCCTCCCCCACCCTATGATCCACTTCCACTTCCATGGTTCCATCCGCTGCCAGGTCCACTCCCAGATATCTAAAACACTTCACTTCCTCCAGTTTTTCTCCATTCAAACTCACCTCCCAATTGACTTGACCCTCAACCCTACTGTACCTAATAACCTTGCTCTTATTCACATTTACTCTTAACTTTCTTCTTCCACACACTTTACCAAACTCAGTCACCAGCTTCTGCAGTTTCTCACATGAATCAGCCACCAGCGCTGTATCATCAGCGAACAACAACTGACTCACTTCCCAAGCTCTCTCATCCCCAACAGACTTCATACTTGCCCCTCTTTCCAAAACTCTTGCATTTACCTCCCTAACAACCCCATCCATAAACAAATTAAACAACCATGGAGACATCACACACCCCTGCCGCAAACCTACATTCACTGAGAACCAATCACTTTCCTCTCTTCCTACACGTACACATGCCTTACATCCTCGATAAAAACTTTTCACTGCTTCTAACAACTTTCCTCCCACACCATATATTCTTAATACCTTCCACAGAGCATCTCTATCAACTCTATCATATGCCTTCTCCAGATCCATAAATGCTACATACAAATCCATTCTTCTTCTATCTATCTATATTCATATCTCTGATGCCTGTTCCTCCTGAGAACTCCCATCAAGGGGTGGCAACAGCAAAAGTCTCCACTTATCCCTGTCCTTACATGCCTCCCTCGCATACACCATTCCACACATTCTTCCACTATTTCTCTCCCTCCAGTATTCCTCCACACTATTTGCCCATGTCAAAGGTGGTCTTCCACACACATCAACCCCCTTTAATTGTTTTATCAAATACTCTCCTTTTAAACTCCCAGTCTTGCCTTCTTTCCACATGCCCAAATTAATTCAAATTATTACATTTCATCCATTCTACCACTCCACAATTCACTCCCTTTGCATTTCTTGCCATATCCCATCTCTTATACACCCTTTCATTTCTTTCTTTATTCCATTTAGTCACACCACATGATCTTCTCAAATAACTCATTTTCACAGCCTGGATTCTCGACCTCAGTGACTCATTCCACATTTCAGCTGCAGAGGTCAGGGTTGGAAGGACTATGCTGTCCCTTAATCCTCTCTTCACTTCCATACTTACACCTCTACCCTTCATTATTCTGTTAAGGGACCCTATGACTCTTCTACCTTATACTGCTCTCTCCCTTATCTCTCCTTCCATATTGCCACACTACTCCAAGACAGCTCCCAGACACTTAAATTTTCTCACTTGTTCCAGTTTTTCTCCCCCCCCAATATCTGCAGCACAATTTAGTACACTTTCTTCTTTCACTGTACTTAGTTTTACAAAATCTATACTTTCACTATGTTTCCTTTCAAATGCCATAACTTTACTCTTACTTGCAGTTGCCCTCAACTGCCTATGCTTACACAAAATATTAAATACACTCACAACCTTATGCAACTCCTCTTCACTTTCAGCAAACAACACAGTAACATCCATACACAGGACTGCCACTAGCAACCATATCTCACCGCCACAAGCCATCTCTGCTCCCCTTTTCCCTATCTTTTCTTTCATTTCTCTTATCACTCCATCCATATACATATTAAAAAGCCATGGCAACATCACACAGCCCTGCCTCACACCTACACGTATCCCAAAACTTTGGCTCAGCTCTCCATCCACTCTTATACACACACTTGCTCTTCTACAGAAGGCTTTCACAACACCCAACAGTTGTACTCCTACACCACATATCCTTGACACATCTCACAAAGCATTCCACTTGACTCTGTCATGTGCTTTCTCCAGATCCATAAAAGCTACGTACAACATTTTACCTTTTGCTAAATACTCTTCCACGGTCATCCTCTTCTTAAACCAGGTATTCTCAATCACCAGTTCATTTTCAGCAAACAACTCCACATTTTTTTCACCATTTTCATTCACAACACTAAGTATCCCACGCCCCCATATACCCTCAACTGTAACATAACCCACTCTCACACTCTAATCATCCATCTCTTGCGTTGACACACTCACTCGGCTCCTGCCAGAACATTTGCCTCTCTTCCTCATTCCTCCTACTTGCTCCAGGTGCATTAGCAATGTCAATCACCCATTTCAGTGATTCTTTTTCATTATTTCCCACATCAGTCTGGGGTTTACTTCCTTAAACACACTCATTCAAACACTCCCACAACTTTTGCTTCAGGAGTAGTGCTACTCCTTCCTTAGTTCTAGTCCTCTCACCAACCCCTGACTTTACTCCTAAAACATTTCCAAATCATTTTCCCCCTTTACCCCTGAGTTTTATCTCACTTAGAGCCAGAACATCCAGGCCGCTCTTTTGAATCATACTACCTACCCACACACAGACACCCTAACCTGAGCCTTCACGGAAGACGAGCACTCCTCACTTGGCTCTTTCTCATTTTACAACTTTCAGATACTAAAAGAAGAGAGTGGGGGGGAGGGGGGGGGGGGGGTTGTTCCAGTTCCCAACTCCCACCTCCTTCAGTCACCTTCGATGTCACGCAGGAAATATGTGGGAAGTCCCCATTCTTCCCTATCCCAGGGCCTGGTTGTGGACAGGGGTTCTGGTTTCAGTGCATTGCACATGACACCAAAAGTGGGGATGTAAACATATGAAGCCATTTCTTCGTGTATTACTGGGGCTGCCTCGCTGACATGGGAAATGGTCGACATAAATGAACCCCAACCCCTCACACACACAAACAAACGCACCTACACACACTCCCCAGACAAGTCACAAGCCACACTTTCCAATCTACATAGCTGTAAACAGAGAGAGAACACATCCCAGGATCCATTATACCCACGTTTTATGCTCACATGAGTATTTACTGCTCACTGAGGTGAACTGACATCATTTTGTCTATATCAGAGACCCGGGTAAACTCCGCAAAGAAATATCTACTCCTAGGGTTAGCAAACATTTGGTATAATACATTCTCACAAAAATATAGACCCTTATAAATCAGGTGATGGTGTTTTGACCTTGACACGCGTCACTTCAAGGGCCAACGAGGTTTTACCATCAAATGTCGAGGCATGCGATTTGCTGCACACTGACTGAACCCATAAATAAAACATCCAAAATAAATTTTAGATCAGGGAACAGCCACATCCCCAAACTTTGTGAAGAAAATGATAGAGTTTTGTACTATGACATCTTTAGCAGAAGACAAAATATGGAAGATTTTAAGCATTGCCAACATACACTGGGATATTATAACAAATGAGTAAAGGGTAAACAGATTAAATGATTTAACGGGATTGTGATTTCTCAAATTATATGGTACGAGGACCAATGAGAGGAGATAAGAGAAAGTGATGTTTTCCTCAAACAGGAGCATTTTGAATGACTTGTGGTCAGCAAAAAAGCTATATAGGGGCGATTACATTAGTTATATTAAATGTAATACATCGGAGGGTTAATTTCAAAACAGCATGATGGTAGCGAGTTATATAGATAAACTGACCGATAAATCATGCTATGATCTTAAATAAGCTGACCTCGATAAATTACATAATTACTCATGTAAAATAATAACTGACTGGGTATCAGCGAGGCTGCATGAGCAGAGAATTAAATGACTTATTCTGAAGTTGTTAGAAGGAAAAAATATACATGGGGTACTACAGGCCCATTATCAAATGACAGTGAAATTCTAACAAACAGCCATGCCATCCTTCTGAAAAGGTATTTCAACTATGTGTTTACCATCGAAAATCCATATTTCTGACCACTGATAATGATCAAATGGACATCAAATGATATTAAAAATATATATATATATATATATATATATATATATATATATATATATATTTATTTATTTTTATTTATTATACTTTGTCGCTGTCTCCCGCGTTTGCGAGGTAGCGCAAGGAAACAGACGAAAGAAATGGCCCAACCCCCCCATACACATGTATATACATACGTCCACACACGCAAATATACATACCTACACAGCTTTCCATGGTTTACCCCAGACGCTTCACATGCCTTGATTCAATCCACTGACAGCACGTCAACCCCGGTATACCACATCACTCCAATTCACTCTATTCCTTGCCCTCCTTTCACTCTCCTGCATATTCAGGCCCCGATCACACAAAATCTTTTTCACTCCATCTTTCCACCTCCAATTTGGTCTCCCTCTTCTCCTCGTTCCCTCCACCTCCGACACATATATCCTCTTGGTCAATCTTTCCTCACTCATTCTCTCCATGTGCCCAAACCACTTCAAAACACCCTCTTCTGCTCTCTCAACCACGCTCTTTTTATTTCCACATATCTCTCTTACCCTTACGTTACTCACTCGATCAAACCACCTCACACCACACATTGTCCTCAAACATCTCATTTCCAGCACATCCATCCTCCTGCGCACAACTCTATCCATAGCCCACGCCTCGCAACCATACAACATTGTTGGAACCACTATTCCTTCAAACATACCCATTTTTGCTTTCCGAGATAATGTTCTCGACTTCCACACATTCTTCAAGGCCCCCAGAATTTTCGCCCCCTCCCCCACCCTATGATCCACTTCCGCTTCCATGGTTCCATCCGCTGCCAGATCCACTCCCAGATATCTAAAACAGTTCACTTCCTCCAGTTTTTCTCCATTCAAACTCACCTCCCAATTGACTTGACCCTCAACCCTACTGTACCTAATAACCTTGCTCTTATTCACATTTACTCTTAACTTTCTTCTTCCACACACTTTACCAAACTCAGTCACAAGCTTCTGCAGTTTCTCACATGAATCAGCCACCAGCGCTGTATTCATAAAAACATTAAATCCAGACATAGTAACAGGGCCAGACGATATCTACTATAAAAATATTGGAAATAGACAGCAGGTAATTAGCTTTCCCATCACCAGATTATTGCAGGGAGGGAGATGGGCTTTGAACTAATGCCCTATTTACTTAATTTCGCTTGAAACTGAAGTATTAAGGGCTAAAATAGTTAAATATCAATTTAGATCAACGTGCTCACCGGAATAGCAGGTCTTTTACCAACAAATCCTTATCAGTATTTTGGATTGACCAACCTAACCTAGTAATATTTTGGATTTACCAACTAAACTTAGTCAATATTTTGATTTTAAAATCAAAACCTAGTCAACAAATCCTAGTCAAAATTTTGATTTTACCAACAAAACCTACACAATATTTTGGATCTACCAACAAAACCTATTTAAAATTTTGGATTTACCAACAAAACCTAGACTATTTTGGATTTACCAACATAACCTAGACAATATTTTGGATTTACCAACAAAACCTAATCAAAATTTTGGATTTACCCACAAAACCTAGTCAATATTTTGGATCTACCAACAAATCCCTACTGAATATTTTGGTGTATTTGACTAAGGATCCAAAATGTCCTCTGACATTATTGGCTGAGTTTCGACCAGCTTTATGCAAATGACCAAGTTGATTACAGATTTAATTACACCTCACATCACAGGTGATCAAAATTGGTTTTGGATTCCGGTTGGCTTTCCCAACAGAGGGAAAGAATGCCATTAGATATGTAAGTATTTGATAAGCTTCATGTGTCTACTGGGTATTCCACAAGGCTTAGTCCTGGGTCCCCATATATTTTTTTTTTTCATCTACATCAATGACCTACAGACAATAATGACCTGTGGGGTCACCTACAGAATCTCTTAAAGTTTGCCCACGGCACATCATTGGGAGAGAAAGACAGCCTGAACTGACTGAAGATTCAGTGGTGGTTGGGTGGCCATAATAGACAAGGCAAAATGGATTTTGAATTAACGAAAATGCAAAGTTATTTAACTTTGGGGCCCAGACTATAAATCATAAGAAAAAATAATACTTAGTAAACTTTTATAACAAGGTAAAGGATAATTCGACCTTTGAAGTTATCATGAGTAATAACCTTAAATACAGTAAACAAAGCCATATAGGTATATTAAAGTTTTCATTGCCACGTGTGTGTGTGTGTGTGTGTGTATACTATAGCTGATGGTATATCATACCGAATATATCCAAATATCTCATAAACACTGATGTAATATCATGCACACAGCTGTGTTACTACATCTATATCCACCTACATAGCATTTAGACACTACAGGATTGTACTAAAGCCTTCAAACTATGAAAGCCATAAAAAATAAGATAAAAAAGATCTTAAACCCCGCTAAACCCATATACCACAGGATTACAGAATATATATATATATATATATATATATAAATATATATATATATATATATATATATATATATATATATATATATATATATATATATATATATATATATTCCTATGAGTCCACGGGGAAATGAAACACGATAAGTTCCCAAGTGCAATTTCGTGTAATAATCACATCATCAGGGGAGACGCAAGAGAGAAATATAATAGTTGGTATACAACCAAGAGACGTAGCTAAGACACCATATATATATATATATATATATATATATATATATATATATTTTTTTTTTTTTTTTTATACTTTGTCGCTGTCTCCCGCGTTTGCGAGGTAGCGCAAGGAAACAGACGAAAGAAATGGCCCAACCCCCCCCCCCCATACACATGTACATACACACGTCCACACACGCAAATATACATACCTACACAGCTTTCCATGGTTTACCCCAGACGCTTCACATGCCTTGCTTCAATCCACTGACAGCACGTCAACCCCTATATACCACATGACTCCAATTCACTCTATTTCTTGCCCTCCTTTCACCCTCCTGCATGTTCAGGCCCCGATCACACAAAATCTTTTTCACTCCATCTTTCCACCTCCAATTTGGTCTCCCTCTTCTCCTCGTTCCCTCCACCTCCGACACATATATCCTCTTGGTCAATCTCTCCTCACTCATTCTCTCCATGTGCCCAAACCATTTCAAAACACCCTCTTCTGCTCTCTCAACCACGCTCTTTTTATTTCCACACATCTCTCTTACCCTTACGTTACTTACTCGATCAAACCACCTCACACCACACATTGTCCTCAAACATCTCATTTCCAGCACATCCATCCTCCTGCGCACATCTCTATCCATAGCCCACGCCTCGCAACCATACAGCATTGTTGGAACCACTATTCCCTCAAACATACCCATTTTTGCTTTCCGAGATAATGTTCTCGACTTCCACACATTTTTCAAGGCTCCCAAAATTTTCGCCCCCTCCCCCACCCTATGATCCACTTCCGCTTCCATGGTTCCATCCGCTGACAGATCCACTCCCAGATATCTAAAGCACTTCACTTCCTCCAGTTTTTCTCCATTCAAACTCACCTCCCAATTGACTTGACCCTCACCCCTACTGTACCTAATAACCTTGCTCTTATTCACATTTACTCTCAACTTTCTTCTTCCACACACTTTACCAAACTCAGTCACCAGCTTCTGCAGTTTCTCACATGAATCAGCCATATATATATATATATATATATATATGAGACTTAATTATCCCCCCTTATCAAATGACGATGGTAACAGCCTCGTTAAAGGTAGGTGGGTGGTTGGCTTCCTCCTCAACCACACAACCCAGGTCTGATGACTTTAAACAGAGAACGCAACAACATGACCAGAAATGACCAACTCTCTAGGCTGGCGTTAACTGGTACGAGGGACAAACTAACGATTTATTGAAAAAGAGAAAAGAAAATACGTAAATGCCTAGCACTTGGTGGGTGGGGGTGAGGGGGGGGGGTTGCAGCCGTCGCCACCTTCCCCCTCCCTCTCCTACCCCCCCAATCTAGTCGCTCCCTACCCCCTCCCTCCTCCTCAAGGGGAATTATTTCCGTAGCATTTCTTCCTTATGTGACGTGGTGTATGTTAATGCCATCAGCCTTGCTGGTTTGCTAGACCACATTGCATTAATCATGACCTTTCCAACCCCTAAACCACCCGCCCCTCCCTGCCTCCCCAAACCCCATAGCATTAATTTTGCTTTCTCTAACCTCTCTCTCTCTCTCCCCCCCCCCTTTAACCCCCTTCCACCCCCCCCCCAAACGCTGTTATCTGGGTATCCACCGTTCTACAGGAACTATGTATAACGAAGATGACCATCGTTCTCCAATAATGTATAACGAGCATTTGGGAGGAGGGGGGAGGGGGAGGGGGGATAGCCCCAGCCGCCACCCACCCCTTAAGGATACGACACTCTGGGGGGGCTAAGAAAGCCCCCCCCCCCTTAGAATAACACGCCTCATTTACGAATGCCCGACTTCGCCTGCTGTTCCTCTTCTCACAATGGAATGTCTACCAAATAACCAACTCTACCATTATTGTTAGTTCTAGATCTGTACCAGTTAATAAATTCTTTAAATACAACTTTCAGTGTTCTATCTGGCGTGGTGAACACCAGAACTGTCTTAATGTAGAAATCATATATATATATATATATATATATATATATATATATATATATATATATATATATATATATATATAGTCCAACGTTGGTACACAAGTTCGTAAGTGCTGTGAAAATCTGACTATTTGTCAAACTGCTTTTGGTGTTCATAACAACACGCAACGGACAAAAAAAGGACAGACGATTAAGAATAACAGAAAACTCATATAAACAAACAATCTAAACATTACAAAATCGTATAAACAAGCAAAACAAAAGTTTTAGTCAATAATAAACGACTATTTTGTTTGGCTTTTGTTTGCTGTCACCTGATTGGTCAGCCCCTATATTTACAGTCTCCCCCATCCACCAATTACGTTTCCGCTAACAAATCCACTAGGGGGAAAACTAAATATTGAAAGCAAATTGACAATGAATAATTTTTTTTAACAATATATTCTGTAATTATGCATTCAAAGTCGTGCTTGTATTATTCATGATCATATACACATATCCGAGGGAAATGAGTAAATATGATTGTAAAGTTAGACTCGAACAAAAACATCCAATGAAGTGAATTTGTTTTACATTGTGGGGTGAAGCTTATATATATATATATATATATATATATATATATATATATATATATATATATATATACCATCGTGGAAACATGAAACTACAAACTGCCAAAATACAGCTATGTACTTTTGAGGCCGTTCATCACATGGTTATTAGATATTTCAATAGAACAACCAATTACAAATTACTAGAAGAAAATACGTTTTTATTACCTTTAGGTGGTGGAGACGTCCATCTCAGGCGACGGTCTGGGCTGGAATGATGACGTATTAACCCGACGGTTGACAGGGCGTCATACATTCACAATGGCAGTAATTTTTTTTGGATTTGAATTTTGAAGAGACAAAATAGCTCCATTCATTTTGATTATTGGTATACATGGAGTTATATTTTGAAATATGAATATAGTTTTGTTCAACACTTTCGCTATAAAGGAATGTATTTATTTTTGAGCTTCGTGGAGATTAATGTAGGAATTTTTCGAACTCCTCCTTACGTGCAAGGCGACGTCCGAACTTGATATATGTTGGGTAGAATTACGAGTATTGACGTTTGAAGGAAATCATTTATGAAGAAATGGAATCTGTTGTCGAAATTGTGGCACAAAGGAGAGTGACGAGGTTTGCTCAGCAGTGATTTGGCCACAAACACAGACCACAAATTACCTTGACTGCAAAATGGCTTTACACAACCCGAGTTTAATTTTCCCATAATGAAAATAATGATAGATTCTACTACCTTTACATATAAATAGATTACGAAAAGATAAAGTCATATTTAGATATATTATGGTAGATTATTCTTTTATTTGTTAATTGTCTCAACGTTATTAGACAAGTGATGGCTTAGGTGAATGACGGTGAAGTTAATGTGAGGTTTTTGGAGTTAATTACTTTGGGGAGGGATATCATGATGTGTTCTTGGGAGTGGGGTGTTGAAGAGGTAAATCAAAAATAAAAAAAAAACGAGAGAATATAAATAATAGAAAAAGAGACATGAGAACATTGTCTTCAACTCCTGCATTCCATCAGCACAGGAGGGCAGATAATATCATTGCTAAAGTCTTATGCCATATCTTTTTTATAAGTGAATTACTTAAGTATACGGTGTATTCCTTCATTGCATAGAAAACGTAGATTGTGGTGTTTGATGCCAACACTATAATCATAAGCTGGGGTTCCATATCGCGCTCTTTGTGAAGTGTGTGGGTGTGTGTGTGTGTATATATATATATATATATATATATATATATATATATATATATATATATATATATATATATATATATATATATGCAGAGGAATGTGATCAATACACACACTACAATCATTTAAGTCACAATTTTATTACACATTACACCATGACGCTATTGCACTCTTCCTGGGGGTGGAAATAACAAGTAAAGGGGGTTTGGGGGTCAGTTTGCCTGGTTCCTACCTCAGCTAAGAAAACGGGGGGAAAAATATAGTCTACTTCACAAGAAATTCCATTGGAATGAAAAACCAACTCGGTTAAGAATGGGAGATAGGGGAAGGGGGAAGGTCATAAATTGGTTAATGACCCGATAAGACGAGAGGGAGTAATTGATAACAGCTAACTAGACTCCTAAATCATTTCCATGTTTGGATGTAGATCTCACAGATATGTCCTCATTCTTTTTTTGTCTTTTGAATTAACGTTTGTCATTTGATAGAGTGTCCTCCCCCCTTCCCCCCTCCACACACACACACACACACACACACACACTTGGACACGGCCATCACGCCCATTGAAAAACAATTTGTCAGTGTAAATGATAATAAATGAATGAATGAATAATATATGCATTATGTACAGAGACTGATCATTCTTGTTCATGTTCAACTTGTGTATTTAACTGCAATTATATATATATATATATATATATATATATATATATATATATATATATATATATATATATATATATATATATATAACTTTGCGCATTATCAAGTATATTCCTAAGACTCCACGGGGAAAATAAAACATGATAAGTTGCCAAGTGCACTTTCGTGTAATAATCACATCAGGGGAGACACAAGAGATAAATATAAGTCAGTTGATATACATCGAAGAGACGTAGGTAGGACGCCATTTGGTAAACATGTGATCGTCCCAAATGGCGTCCTAGCTACGTCTCTTCGATGTATATCAACTGACTGTTATATTTCTCTCCTGTATCTCCCCTGATGATGTGATTATTACACGAAAGTGCACTTGGGAACTTTTCGTGTTTCATTTTCCCCGTGGTGGACTCACAGGAATATCTTGATCACGCGCAAAATTGTGATCCTTTCCTATATTATATATATATATATATATATATATATATATATATATATATATATATATATATATATATATATATATATATATATATATGCATATTCAGCCAATCAATAATCGTCATGGTGACCAATTTAGATAAGGGGGTGGGAAGGGAGAGTAAATCAACCAATTAGCAGCCGAGACACTAACTGCCCAATTGCCCTCAGAATATATATATATATATATATATATATATATATATATATATATATATATATATATATATATATATATATATATATATATATATATGACGTTAAACAAGCCTTGTTACCTGATCATAGACATTCAAAACCTCATTGAGCTATTAGCCAAATAGGTAGTTCAATATAGCCACACTCATTAACCTATCTTGAAGGTCATTGGCGTAATTAGTGTACAAGTTGGTTATTCCTATCACCGCCTGTATTCATCCATGGGGGGGGGGGGGGGGTGGTCGATGAGTAACCTCCGTACACACACGGTGAGTACACGTGGTGGAGATGGTGGGTGGGTGGTTGAGTGAGTAAGGGGTGGGTGAGGGAGTTCATGAGTATTGTGGCTTCTTAATTGGTAGTTGATGGTTGTTTGGTTTGGTGAGGGTGACGAGGAGATCTTTGGTGTACTCATGCGATGAGTCAGTTGGGTGAGTAAATGAGTAAATGGTTCTTGTTCCTCCTTAGCTGTGAGTGATGAATAAACTCAACCTTACTCATCCCATTCATTCACCTCCCCGATGAGTCATAATGAGTATTAGAGGGATGAGTCTGGATTCATTTTCTTAATTAAGCTAGTAATTATTCAGGGTCATTTGCAGTCACACATCATTAAAGAACTATTGCCCTCTCGTCTCGCCTAATTAACACTTGAGATCATTAACCCGACTTAATTACCTCTCTAATGACCAGTTCCTTACGCATGGGTCAAGCTCTAAGATGTGTGTGTGGGGTCATGACCTTTAACAGGTCAAAGGTCAAACTTTTGGGCAGCCACTTCTTCTTGACCTTAAATGGATGATGTATGAGGGCGAGACCCACTTCCCATTTTCTATTCGTCCATTTCTCAGTATTAGCGATTGCTACGAGGTCAGTCAAGGTCAAATCTTCATCGTAGTATTAGTGATTGCTACGAGGTCAAAAAGGGTCAAACTCTCGTCGTAGTGACGATGGTTAAGGAAGATGCGTAAGGTCAGCAATAAAGGGGGGGGGAGCGGGGGGGTCAAGATCCATCTTCTATAAGTTGTTAGGTCAGGTCACGGGAGGTCAAAGGTCACTCGATGGGCAGCAGAAGCAGCAATTACACACACACACGTAAGGAGGAGGAGGAGGAGGAGGTCAACAAGGACCCTGGGTTCTATTTGGCGGAGGCTGGTGACGTCATAGTGGAGGAGAGGTCAGTTGGGGTCAGGTCATCGTCGCTGTCTGGGGTCACCGTCAGCTCTTCGTTGTGGTGGTCGTCGCGGTCGTCGTGCCTCTGGGGCTCCGGCAGCTCCCGCGGAGAGGGTCGTTTCCCAGGGGAGGATGGGCGGCTCCCGAGCTGGCAAGGGAGGGAGGGGAAATTCAAATAAATTGGAGAAAAAAAAACAATACATGGCAACTGCACCGACTGCCTAGATATTGAATGCCAATATTTAGTTCTCGATAAGTTTACTATTATATACGAGTTGATATGAGTTTATATGCATATAAATCACAAGGTTTATATAAGCGTGGATGTGTATATTAAATTAGAAGTTTCTAATGTATATGATGTCCGTGTGTCAGAGAGGTTTGATGACATTTAACTATTAATACACATTAACAACATACATATGTAGTTTATATACACATCTAAGGGAGAAATATAAATTTTTGACAATACAACGCTTTCTGACTAATCAATTACTCAACAGTTAAGACGCATTAATACTAACAATATACAGAGGCGTATGCGTGTGTAAATTCATATATAGTCATATGTATAACATAACATGTGTGTATATATTCTTACACACATGTTAAACTGTTATCTCACCATCGGATTAGATCAGTATGTGTTATCTGTCCTTCCCATGTACTGTCCTCCAGCAGATAACCTGGTCATAGACCATCAGGTCTTGTGTTATCTGTCCTTCCCATGTACTGTCCTCCAGCAGATAACCTGGTCATAGACCATCAGGTCTTGTGTTATCTGTCCTTCCCATGTACTGTCCTCCAGCAGATAACCTGGTCATAGACCATCAGGTCTTGTGTTATCTGTCCTTCCCATGTACTGTCCTCCAGCAGATAACCTGGTCATAGACCATCAGGTCTTGTGTTATCTGTCCTTCCCATGTACTGTCCTCCAGCAGATAACCTGGTCATAGACCATCAGGTCTTGTGTTATCTGTCCTTCCCATGTACTGTCCTCCAGCAGATACCCTGGTCATAGACCATCAGGTCTTGTGTTATCTGTCCTTCCCATGTACTGTCCTCCAGCAGATAACCTGGTCATAGACCATCAGGTCTTGTGTTATCTGTCCTTCCCATGTACTGTCCTCCAGCAGATCACCTGGTCATAGACCATCAGGTCTTGTGTTATCTGTCCTTCCCATGTACAGTCCTCCAGCAGATAACCTGGTCATAGACCATCAGGTCTTGTGTTATCTGTCCTTCCCATGTACTGTCCTCCAGCAGATAACCTGGTCATAGACCATCAGGTCTTGTGTTATCTGTCCTTCCCATGTACTGTCCTCCAGCAAGATAACCTGGTCATAGACCATCAGGTCTTGTGTTATCTGTCCTTCCCATGTACACCACACCCTCCCACGTACAAAGCCCACGTACCTGGGTGTTGTGAAGGTGTACTGGGAGAGCGAGGCGTGGCAGGAGTGGGTGGTCGTGTAAGGGGGCGTGTCCAAGACATGGGCAAAGGCCTGGACCCAGACAGCCCACGTGTGGCTCCTCCCCCCTCCACCGCAGTGACGCCGCCGCCGCCGCTGCCCCCAGGCTGTAAGGGAAGGGCAAGACACCTGGTCAGTACTAGGGGCAAGACACCTGGTCAGTACTAGGGGCAAGACACTTGGTCAGTACTATGGGCAAGACACCTGGTCAGTACTAGGGGCAAGACATCTGGTTAGTAAGAGGGGCAAGACACCTGGTCAGTACTAGGGGCAAGACATCTGGTTAGTAAGAGGGGCAAGACACTTGGTCAGTACTAGGGGCAAGACACCTGGTTAGTACTAGGGGCAAGAGGCAATACAGACTTTTATATGGACAAGGCAGCTGGGGCAATACAGAGACAACACACCTATTATGTAAACTAGGGGCAATATGGATAATTACATGGGCAAGACTCCGGTTAATACTAAGGGGGTAATAGGCAAATACATGGGCATGAGACGTGGTAAGTACAAGGGGCAATGTGATGAGTACCTGGTGAGTATCAGGAGGACTAAGGAGAGTTATATAAAGACACTTTGCTGTGTACTTGGGGCAATGGGCAATATGTAAAGTGATGAGCACGACGCGCCTGGTTAGCACAAGGGGCAATAAACAATGTTCGTGTTTTGAACAGGGGCAAGAACAGGTTGTTCATGTTTTGAACAGGGGCAAGAACAGGTTGTTCATGTTTTGAACAGGGGCAAGAACAGGTTGTTTATGTTTTGAACAGGGGCAAGAACAGGGTGTGTAGTTTGAACAGGGGCAAGGCAAGTCATTCACACTATGAACAGGGGCAAGAGAAGTATTCTATACTCTGACCAGGGGCAAGATACATTGTTTGTATATTGAACAAAGGGCAAAGGCTATAGAAAGAGCTATAAAGCTAAGGCTATAGAAACAGCTATACGGCTAAGGCTATAGAAACAGCTATACAGCTAAGGCTATAGAAAGAGCTATTAAGCTAAGGCTATAGAAACAGCCATACAGCTAAAGCTATAGAGACAGCTTTAAAGCTAAGGCTATAGAAACAGCTATACGGCTAACACTACAGACACAGCTTTAAAGCTAAGGCTATAAAACAGCTATAAAGCTAAGGCTACAGAAAGAGCTATACAGCTAAAGCTATAGAAACAGCCATACAGCTAAGGCTATAGATACAGCTTTAAAGCTAAGGCTATAGAGACAGCTATAAAGCTAAAGCTATAGAAACAGCTATTAAGCTAAGGCTATAGAAACAGCTTTAAAGCTAAGGCTATAGACAGCTATAAAGCTAAGGCTATAGATACAGCTATAAAGCTAAGACTATAGAGACAGCTATAAAGCTAAGGCTATAGAAACATCTATAAAGCTAATATTATAAACAGCTACAGAGCTAAGGCTATAGAAACATCTATAAAGCTAAGATTATAGAAACAGCTATAAAACTAAGGCTATTGAAACATCTATAAAGCTAAGATTATAGAGATAGCTATAAAGCTAGGAGTAATCAAGGAATGATAAGGTCAGCTATAATAAGCTACGCTCAAAGCTATCAGACGATATGTGAGATTGGCAAATATAGAAAATTTTGAGAGATACATCTATATAGACGCTGTCAAAAAGGCTATAGAAAGCATGAGAGACAGATAGATATATAGAAAATGAGAGATGTAGAATGAGAGATATAGCAGTGGTGAGATGCGTCAGGCGATAGATGGTAAAATGAGAGACAGACAGATAGACAGGGAGGAAGACAGACGAACAGACAGATATACAGAAAGAGAGGAAGACAGACGAACTGAGAGATGGACATGAGGAAGACAGACGAACTGACAAACAGACAGACAGTGAGGAAGACAGACGAAGAGACAGACAGACAGACAGTGAGGAAGACGGACGAAGAGACAGACAGACAGTGAGGAAGACATACGAAGAGACAGACAGACAGTGAGGAAGACATACGAAGAGACAGACAGACAGTGAGGAAGACAGACGAAGAGACAGACAGACAGTGAGGAAGACAGGCGAAGAGACAGACAAACAATGAGGACGACAGACGAACTAAGAGACAGACAGTGAGAGGAAGGAAGACAGAGGAACTGACAGAGAGAGAGACAGAGAGACAGACAGAGGAGGGCACCTGGTGGCGGCCGCGAGACGGTCGACGGTGGAGAGATCAGTGGGCGGGGTGGTGGCAGGCGAGGCCGGACGCGGGGCGGAGCCTATGGGCCTGTCCCCGCCCACGGACGCCTCGGGGGCGGAGCTGGGCGGGAGTGGGAGGGGCGGCGAGGGTAGCCCCGCCTGCCCCTGGCCCATGGGGGGGCTGGATGGCCCCGGGGGCGGGGGCGGGGAGCGGGTGAGCCAGGCGGGCGGGGAGAGACCCAGGTAACGGAGGCGCCACGCGTCTTGCACGAACTGCATCCGGGTCTGCTTACGCCATTTGGCCCGACGGTTCTGGAACCAGACCTGGGGGGAGTGGGGGGTTAATACTGGGGGTGGTTCATGGGGTGGGGGTTAATACTGGAGGTGGTTCATGGGGTGGGGGGTTAATACTGGAGGTGGTTCATGGAGGGGGGGTTAAATAGTGGGGTGGTTCATGGGCGGGGTTAATAGTAGGGTGGTTCATGGGGGGTTAAATAGTGGGGTGGTTCATGGGGTGAGGGGGATTAAATAGTGGGGTGGTTCATGGAGGGAGGGTTAATAGTGGGGTGGTTCATGGGGTGCGGGGTTAATAGTGGGGTGGTTTATGGAGAGTTAATAGTGGGGGTGGTTCATGGAGGGGTGGGTAAATAGCGGGCTGGTTCGTGGGGGGTTAATAATGATTGGTTCATGGGGGGTTAATAGTAGGGTGGTTCATGGAGGAGTGGGTTAATAGTGGGGTGGTTCATGGAGGGAGGTGGGTTAATAGTGGGGTGGTTCGTGGGGAGTGGGTTAATAGTGGGGTGGTTCATGGAGGGGTGGGTTAATAGTGGGGTGGTTCATGGGGAGTTGTGGGGGGGGGGTAGTTACGATGGTAAATTGGCAGAGGTGATTATATATGATTATGTGATTATATATGATTACATATGATATATGATTATATATGATAGTATATGATAATATATGATTATATATGATACATGATTGCATATGATTATATATCATTATACTTCAGGGCAGAACAGCTGCGCTATTGACCTTCTATGATATAATATATATATATATATATATATATATATATATATATATATATATATATATATATATATATATATATTCAAAAGCCTGTCATATAAACAGAATGAGACATCAATAAAAATTTAGTTGGTGGTAAAACAGACAGACAGACACACACACACACACACACACAATATCGATGCTAAGTAATACACATCCCAGATAACCCCCCCCCCCCCCCAGTACTGGAACTGGGGGATTTATATTACTGGGGGGGGGGAGGGATAATGATAATAATAATGATAATGTTTTAAATCCTCATGACCATAGAAAGTCATGGAGACACAAGTTATATATATATATATATATATATATATATATATATATATATATATATATATATATATATATATATATATATATATATTCCTATGAGTCCACGGGGAAAATGAAGCACGAAAAGTTCCCAAGTGCACTTTCGTGTAATAATCACACGCCCTAGCTTCGTCTCTTCGATGTATATCAACTGACTGTTATATTTCTCTCTTGTTTCTCCCCTGATGATGTGATTATTACACGAAAGTGCACTTGGGAACTTTTCGCGTTTCATTTTCCCCGTGGACTCATAGGAATATCTTGATCACGCGCAAAATTGTGATCCTTTCCAATATATATATATATATATATATATATATATATATATATATATATATATATATATATATATATATGTGGCGATGGGAATGAATAAAGGCAGACAGTGTGAATTGTGTGCATGGGTATATATGTATGTATCTGTGTGTGTATATATATGTGTACATTGAGATGTATAGGTATGTATATATGCGTGTGTGGACGTATGTATATACATGTGTATGGGGGTGGGTTGGGCCATTCTTTCGTCTGTTTCCTTGCGCTACCTCGCTAACACGGGAGACAGCGACAAAGTATAATAAAAAAAAATAAATATATATATTCAGTTCTATGGGAAATATTGAATATCACTAATGATACACCGAATTAAATCATTTATAATTTGATGCTTTAGTCTGAGCACCTAGACTCATAGAGGATTTGACGAGCGTGGACACCACAAGGGGATTCAACTCCTTCTATGATGCTATGAACTGGTGAAGGTGGTACGTGGTCTATACCACAACAGTGTAGGAGAAGGCTATGTGAATTTTACAATGATGGAGTAACAACTTGAGATACATAAAGCCTCAACTACAGTGGGAATACAGAGGAATTCAAGATATGTTTCAACTACAGTGGGAATACAGAGGAATTCAAAATACAAACATATCACTAGGTTCCTTAACGAGGCTGTTTGCCGTAGTTGGAGATAAACAGGAGGTCACAGATGAGTGTGATACAAGTCAGAATATATATATATATATATATATATATATATATATATATATATATATATATATATATATATATATATATATATATATATATACTTTCTACGAGGAAGTGAACTCTGTTGTCTTAAGCAAAACAGATGGCGGAGTGGATTATTTCCGTCTAGTCTGGCAGAAAGCATTTGACACTATACCACACAGGAGTCTAGTAAAGAAGATGAGTCTTGTGACTGGAATAAGTGGGAGACTCCTTCAATGGAACAGAAGATTATGTTAGTGGAAGGGTCAAAGTGGAAGAGAATACAGAGCGTATGTTAAAGAAGCCGCCTCGAATTGGACTGAGGTTACGAGCAGCTTGCAGCAGGGTCCTTACTGTTCTGTGACCATTATTCTTCTTGATCTTTGTCAGAGACTTGCAAGAAAGATTGGACTCCTGCCTGAATATGTTTGCAGATGATGCCTAAATCATAAGGGAAGTAAGGGGAGGTAAGGAAAATACCAACCCACACCAAAGATATATATATATATATATATATATATATATATATATATATATATATATATATATATATATATATATATATACAATAGGCTGTGAGGGTGTCTCATCATCATTCGATGGAACAGCCTCGTCAAAGAACTTCACGCTTCAAGGGAGTCCAACCTGCCCCTGCTGCTGAGCTGTAGCGCAGCGTTGGGCCTTTCTCCTGTAGCAACGACAGTGTATCACCCCTCTCTCTCTCTCTCTCTTTCTATCTCTCTCTCTCTCTCTCTCTCTCTCTCTCTCTCTCTCTCTCTCTCTCTCTCTCTCTCTCTCTCTCTCAAGACAGTGCTCCGTCATCCACTTCCTTGACCTTCACACTGAGTGCGTTCGTACAAGCGACTCTGGAGTGTAAGTGCGTGGGTCGTGGGAGGGAGAGGGAGAGGGAGAGGGAGAGGGGAAGGAGGAGGAAGGAGAGGGGAAAGGGGAGGAGGAGGAGGGGAAGCACATGAGCAAAGTGCATGTGAAGATTTCTGGTGGCTTGGTATGCGAGGTGGGGGAAGGGGGAGTGGGGTGAGGGGGAGGGGGAGTGGAGTGGGGGAGTGGGGTCGGGGAGAGGGAGTGGAGTGGGGTGAGTGGGGTTGGTGTCTTCCAATGCTCGAGGACCAGAGGAGGACGACCCCTGATCACGACGGTACGACCAGTCGGCGTCGTGCCGCCCCCTCCCCCCTCCCCCTTCCCCCTAAAGGGTCGTATCGTCGCGCTCGAGAGTTGTACGGTTGTGCACCGTCGTACTCCACTGTCGCACTGTCGTACTCAACTATCGCACCGTTGTAGTCATCTATCGCACCGTCGTACTCAACTTTCGCACCTTCGTACTCAACTATCGCACCGTCGTACTCAACTATCGCACCGTCGTACTCAACTATCGCACCGTCGTACTCAACTATCGCACCTTCGTACTCATCTATCGCACCGACGTACTCAACTATCGCACCGTCGTACTCAACTATCGCACCGTCGTACTCAGCTATCGCACCGTCGTATTCAACTATCGCACCGTCGTACTCAAGAGTGTGAAAGGTGAAAATGTCTTCCTAGACATATAATATCTCACACTCAAGGTCTTCCCAGGACCGTAGTGTTAAGTAATTATATAAGTAATCATATAAGTAATTATATAAGTAATCATATAAGTAATTATATAAGTAATATAAGTATGATTGTAGTTCTCACAATGATGTTACTTACGATCATATATACCACACTGGTAACTTGCTCCCCCTCAACACCCCCTACACTTACCCCTACACCTCTACATCCCCCCCAACACCCTCTACACTTACCCCTACACCTCTACATTCCCCCACACACCTCCCCTTACCCCAACACCTTCTTCCCCCCCCCCACAATTGCCCCTTCCCTCCCTCCCCCCCACACACAAACACACCTCTTTTTCCACCCCCCTCCCTCTCCCCCTCCCCTCCCCTCCCCCCTTCCTCCCAGTCAAAAGAGCGAGGCACAAGGGGAGAGGACTCGGGTAAATTAAATTGGGTGAAAGAGAGAGAGAGGGAGAGAGAGAGAGAGAGAGAGAGAGAGAGAGAGAGAGAGAGAGAGAGAGAGAGAGAGAGAGAGAGAGAGAGAGAGAGAGAGAGAGAGAACAAGTCAAGTTTTACCAGATTATTAAAATTTCCTTTGTTGAAATTTACGTGACTTTCTCAAGGAAAGGTGAGTGTGGTATTGTGAGGGGGAGGGGGGGGAGGGGGAGGGAGGGGGGAGGGGAAGGGGGGAGGAGGAGGGAAGGGTAAGAGGAAGGGGGGAGGGGAGGAAGGGAGGGGAGGGAAGCTGGTGTGGTGGCGGCAGGAAGAGGGGAGAAGGGGAGGGGGTGATGGTGGGGGGGTGGTTAAGGAGGGGGGGGTGATTTGCTAGTGGTGGTGAGGGGTGAGAGTTGGTGTGGGGGGAGAGGGGGGTGGTATGATGTTGGTGATACAGGTAGTGGTGGTAGCTGTGGTAGAGGTGGTAGCTGTGGTAGAGGTGGTAGCTGTGGTAGAGGTGGTAGCTGTGGTAAGGTGGTAGGTGTGGTAGAGGTGGTAGCTGTGGTAGAGGTGGTAGCTGTGGTAGGTGGTAGGTGTGGTAGAGGTGGTAGCTGTGGTAGAGGTGGTAGCTGTGGTAGAGGTGGTAGCTGTGGTAGAGGTGGTAGGTGTGGTAGAGGTGGTAGCTGTGGTAGAGGTGGTAGGTGTGGTAGAGGTGGTAGCTGTGGTAGAGGTGGTAGGTGTGGTAGAGGTGGTAGCTGTGGTAGAGGTGGTAGGTGTGGTAGAGGTGGTAGGTGTGGTAGAGGTGGTAGCTGTGGTAGAGGTGGTAGCTGTGGTAGAGGTGGTAGGTGTGGTAGAGGTGGTAGCTGTGGTAGAGGTGGTAGCTGTGGTAGAGGTGGTAGCTGTGGTAGAGGTGGTAGGTGTGGTAGAGGTGGTAGCTGTGGTAGAGGTGGTAGCTGTGGTAGAGGTGGTAGGTGTGGTAGGAGGTGGTAGCTGTGGTAGAGGTGGTAGCTGTGGTAGAGGTGGTAGCTGTGGTAGAGGTGGTAGGTGTGGTAGAGGTGGTAGCTGTGGTAGAGGTGGTAGGTGTGGTAGAGGTGGTAGCTGTGGTAGAGGTGGTAGGTGTGGTAGAGGTGGTAGCTGTGGTAGAGGTGGTAGTGTGGTAGAGGTGGTAGCTGTGGTAGAGGTGGTGGTGTGGTAGAGGTGGTAGCTGTGGTAGAGGTGGTAGGTGTGGTAGAGGTGGTAGCTGTGGTAGAGGTGGTAGGTGTGGTAGAGGTGGTAGCTGTGGTAGAGGTGGTAGCTGTGGTAGAGGTGGTAGGTGTGGTAGAGGTGGTAGGTGTGGTAGAGGTGGTAGCTGTGGTAGAGGTGGTAGGTGTGGTAGAGGTGGTAGCTGTGGTAGAGGTGGTAGCTGTGGTAGAGGTGGTAGGTGTGGTAGAGGTGGTAGCTGTGGTAGAGGTGGTAGCTGTGGTAGAGGTGGTAGCTGTGGTAGAGGTGGTAGGTGTGGTAGAGGTGGTAGCTGTGGTAGAGGTGGTAGGTGTGGTAGAGGTGGGTAGCTGTGGTAGAGGTGGTAGGTGTGGTAGAGGTGGTAGCTGTGGTAGAGGTTGGTAGCTGTGGTAGAGGTGGTAGGTGTGGTAGAGGTGGTAGCTGTGGTAGAGGTGGTAGCTGTGGTAGAGGTGGTAGCTGTGGTAGAGGTGGTAGGTGTGGTAGAGGTGGTAGCTGTGGTAGAGGTGGTAGGTGTGGTAGAGGTGGTAGCTGTGGTAGAGGTGGTAGCTGTGGTAGAGGTGGTAGGTGTGGTAGAGGTGGTAGCTGTGGTAGAGGTGGTAGCTGTGGTAGAGGTGGTAGCTGTGGTAGAGGTGGTAGGTGTGGTAGAGGTGGTAGGTGTGGTAGAGGTGGTAGGTGTGGTAGCGGTGGAAATTGTGGTAGCCGTGATAGTTGTGGTAGTTGTGGTAGTAGAGGTGGTAGGGGGGGTGAGTGTGGTTGTGGTAGTGGTAGCGACAATAGTGGTGATGCTGGTAGTCCTAATGATAATGGTGGTAGACAGGAAGGTATGATTGTGGTGGTCATAGCGGTAATTGTGGTAGTTATGAAAACAAGTGTGGTAGTTTGGGAGGTAATTGTGGTAGCTATGAAGTTCACCGTGGTAGTTACCAAGAGTAATTGTGGTAGTGACGAAGGTAATTGTGGTAGCCATGAAGGTAATTGTGGTAGCCATGAAGGTAATTGTGGTAGCCATGAAGGTAATTGTGGTAGCCATGAAGGTAATTGTGGTAGCCATGACGGTAATTGTGGTAGTCACGAAGGTAATTGTGGTAGCCATGAAGGTAATTGTGGTAGCCATGAAGGTAATTGTGGTAGCCATGACTTTGATTATGGTAGCCATGAAGGTAATTGTGGTAGCTATGAAGGTAATTGTGGTAGCCATGAAGGTAATTGTGGTAGCTATGAAGGTAATTGTGGTAGCCATGAAGGTAATTGTGGTAGCCATGAAGGTAATTGTGGTAGCCATGAAGGTAATTGTGGTAACCTGAAGGTAATTAGACCTCCCTCCCCCTAACTATCGTCTTGACCCCCTAACTATCGTCTTGACCCCCTAACTATCGTCTTGACCCCCTAACTATCGTCTTGACCCCCTAACTATCGTCTTGACCCCCTAACTATCGTCATGACCCCCTAACTATCGTCTTGACCCCCTAACTATCGTCTTGACCCCCTAACTATCGTTCTATTGCCTTAACATCAACCATCCCCAAACTCCTCGAATCCCTCCTCAACCCCCCCCCCTCCAACCCCCACACTTCATTGAGCGCCCCCGTGCGTTCAAATTATCCTGTGTGGCGCGTTCGAATTTTTAAGCCCTTCGTAGATATGCGGCCTAGCATCGACGGCACGACCCCTTGAGCACGACGGTACGACCCTTGAGCACGACGATACGACCATTGAGCACAACGTTACGACCCCTTGAGCACGACGGTACGATCCCTTGAACACGACGGTACGATCCTTGAGCACGACAGTACGATCCTTGAGCACGACGGTGTGACCCTTGAGCACGACGGTACGACCCCTTGAGCATGACGGTACGACCCCTTGAGCACGACTGTACGACCCCTTGAGCACGACGGTACGATCCTTGAGCACGACGGTATGCCCCTTGAGCACAACGGTACGACCCTTGAGCACGACGGTACGACCCTTGAGCACGACGGTATGGCCCTTTGAGCACGACGGTACGAACCTTGAGCACGTCGGTACGACCATTGAGCACGACGGTACGACCATTGAGCACGACGGTACGACCATTGAGCACGACGGTACGATCCCTCATTAATATCATTATTTGTTATTATCATCATTACTGTTATTATCAATTGCTATCATTATTATCATTATTTGTATCAATATAATTCATTCTATTATTATTCATCATACTATTATTATTTATTACAGTTACCCCAGCACCATTTTCTATCATTATCATTTATTACAATTACCCCAGGACCATTTTCTGTGAAGGAGTCCTGGTGTAACCCCAAGACCTTTTCTTAAATGCTCGTGCATCGCCAGGCTGCGCTACATCCAGTTACAGGGAAATGCAGACTCCTTTGACGTGAGAAGTTGTGTGGGCGAGACTGTACTGTCTTAGTAACACAGCCTCGTGCAGGGGTAGCCCGGTAACACCACGCCAGTCACTCATTTGCATAGCCTTAACGTAATGTTTACCAAGTTGATAAATAAATTGATGAATAAATTAATAAATGAATTCGTTCTGAGTAAATTTTTTCGCTACGTTTCCTTCAGATGCGAAAGACATAATATTTTCTTTTTTACCAAATTTAAAAAAAAAAAAAGTGTAAATTTTCGCTTATAAAATATTTTATTGTTTTTTTGTGATTCTTTTTTTTCTTGATCTACCCCGTGAGAGAGAGAGAGAGAGAGAGAGAGAGAGAGAGAGAGAGAGAGAGAGAGAGAGAGCGCTTGTGGCGCCTGGCGTCAGGGATGGGAGGTGGGGAGGAACCATCGCATTAATCCAATATACTTATATTCTCCCATTCTCTCCTCGCACAAGTGAAATGAAAAAAAAAAGAAAAGAAATAGAAAAATCCACCCCACAAATCATGGAATTTCCAAAATAAAAATGAAATTACATTTTCTTTTTTTTGGGGGGGAGGGGCTGTAAATGGAATTTTTTATTTTCGTGTGTTTCATGATTTGGTGAAGAGATTGGAAAATACCTTATAACCACTCCGCCGCCAGCCGTTGGATGAGTAACTCAGTATTGGAGGGTGACATCCAGTGCCCTGGATGTGACCCTGCCCTTCACGAGGGTACACACACATACAAGGGCCTCTCATCCGTCAATATCATCCAAACTCGTATTGGAGATCCCCATAAATTCTGGATCGGCAGGGTTCGAGTCCTACTCGGCACTCGCGTGCCAAATTATCAGAATGGAAATCTCCTGCATGATTCATACACATATACACTAATGTATTCCTTATACACTAATGTATACCTGTATGAAATACAACAGGACGATTCAGACTGAATAAGCACATATACTTTATGTATTTGCTAAGGGCGTAGTAGAGTTCAAAGGTCGGAAATTTGATCTTTTCCAGTAAACACCACGACTGAAACATGAACCTCCTTTCCAGTAGAATTTTCGACAATGGCCTAAACCCCCCTTTCCAGTAGAAATTACAATGAACTGAACCCCCTTTCCAGTAGAAATGATGATAAACTGAACCCCCTTTCCAGTAGAAATCACAATGAACTGAACCCCCTTTCCAGTAGAAATAACAATGAACTGAACCCCATTTCCAGTAGAAATAACAATAAACTGAACTCCCTTTCCAGTAGAAATAACAATGAACTGAACCCCTTTTCCAGTAGAAATCACAATGAACTGAACCCCCTTTCCAGTAGAAATCACAATGAACTGAACCCCCTTTCCAGTAGAAATTTCGACAATGACCTTAACCCCCTTTCCAGTAGAAATTTCGACAATGACCTTAACCCCCTTTCCAGTAGAAATTTCGACAATGACCTTAACCCCCTTTCCAGTAGAAATCACGACACAGACACATAAGCACAGGACACTGGCCTACACACACACACACACACACACACACACACACACACACACAGACACACACACACACACACACAGACACACACACCACACACACACACACACAGACACACACACACACACACACACACACAGACACACTGCTGGGGTGGTGGTGATGGAGCTCACCTGGACCCGAGCCTCCGACAGGTTGATCCGGCAGGCGACCTCCTCCCGAAGGAACACGTCCGGGTAATGTGTTCGCTGGAAAAGTGCTTCAAGCTCGCTCAGCTGCTGAGCCGTGAAGGTCGTCCGGTTCCGGCGCTGGAAGGAGGAGGAGAACCAGTTAATAAAGGCGGGTTGCGTTGGGTGGCACAATGGTAGCGATGCAGAGCAGCGTCAGTGGATGAAACTCTAGTACCTGGGTTCGATAATGCCTCGTCTTGACCGTGGCACAATGGTAGCGATGCAGAGCAGCGTCAGTGGATGAAACTCTAGTACCTGGGTTCGATAATGCCTCGTCTTGACCCCTAATGGTCAGGTAGTAATAAAGAATGATAATTTAGATTAGAGAAAATGATTAGAGAAAAAGACATCTTTCAACCAGTTGACTAGATGAGAGTGATATAGAATTATTCGTTGAGTTCGGTCTTAATCAAACGCTCAAATCCTGATTAAATTGAAG
Organism: Panulirus ornatus; assembly: GCF_036320965.1. Taxonomy (NCBI): domain Eukaryota; kingdom Metazoa; phylum Arthropoda; class Malacostraca; order Decapoda; family Palinuridae; genus Panulirus; species Panulirus ornatus. The sequence goes on along the minus strand of NC_092234.1, from coordinate 44,919,169 downwards.
GGAAATCATTTTTGGCCCATCGTCTCTCACTGATGGGGGAGATGGGGGGGGGAGGGAAGAGAGGGGGGGGTCGTAATCAGCTCCATCTCCCCTCCCCCCCCCTCCACTTCCCCGTTAACAAGGTGGCCTCAATCCACCCCCCCTCTTAATTACCCCCCATTTGATGTGATTATAACCTGGGTATATGACTGACCCATCCCATCCCCCCCACCATCTCCCTCCCCCCAAAACTAAATCGCAATTTGATGTGCGTTAATCACCTCACTAACGATGGTTAGGGAAGCCACAGATCGGGTAGTTCCCACTGAGGTCGTTCGTTATTCTATGAAAAAGAAAAAAAAAATTAAGAAAATAAACATTGGTAAATATGGAAAATATTTGATGGTTTTTGGTCGTAAGAAAATATTGGTTCGCTTGGGGGTTGGTGTTCAGTGTTAGGGATACGACCCTTGAGCACGACGGTACGACCCTTGAGCACGACGGTACCTGACCCTTGAGCACGACGGTACGACCCTTGAGCACGACAGCATGGACCTTTTTTTTCTAAACGGTTAGGCCATCACACTCAAGGGTCGTACGGTCGTGCTCAAGCGTCGTACGGTCGTACCGTCTGTGCTCATAGGGTCGTACCGCCTGTGCTCATAGAGTCGTCCCGTCGTGCTCAAGAGGTCGTCCCGTCGTGCTCAAGAGGTCGTCCCGTCTGTGCTCAAGAGGGTCGTCCCGTCGTGCTCATAGGGTCGTCCCGTCGTGCTCAAGAGGTCGTCCCGTCTGTGCTCATGGGTCGTCCCGTCGTGCTCAAGGGTTCGTCCCGTCGTGCTCCAGGGGGTCGTCCCGCCTGTGCTCAAGGGTTCGTCCCGTCGTGCTCCAGGGGGTCGTCACCGTGTGAAATAACAGTGTCCATCATCGCTTTCACACTCTATGATCACATACGATATTCCGGCCAATACAACGGAATATCTTCAACCAATTCAACTTCGTACAAAATCAGCGAGAAATATTAGACCTTTTCTTTTCAATTAATTAAATCAATTGGTCGCCCATTACTATTCTCCGGGAAACGGGCGAATTATTACGCAATAGACGAGCGGTAAGATAAGCACTCAGATTAGGTAGGAATTAAAAAGGAGAAAAACAGATATTCAAATAACTTAAAATTTTTTGTCTCCCTTAAAAATGATTATCCAAAAATTATGAATTTTCTAGTCGACACAATAAAGGTATTTTATTTTCTATTTTCTCGTAGTAAATGTTACGCGTAATAACAGTGTTTTCCGCAAAAAATATTTCACAGTTCTAATGACAAAATTCATATATCTATACCAAAAGAATATTTTCATCATTTAGAATATATTTTTCGTTAAGAATTTAGAATATTTTATGGCCGGTAAATTCGATTATGTGTCAATCAGGAAATATCAGTAAATTTTGGAATGTTTGAGATCTTGGTTTAAAATACTTCTAACCATCAAGATTTTAAAATTACCGATTTTATTCTATTATCAGTAATTTTATAATGTAAAGATCTCAATAAATAAATTCTTTAAAAGGCTAATTTTAATTCTCTTGTCTATTGTTACATATCTTTTTGTAGTTTTATTTCTAAATTAATCGCTCTCACGTTTTAATTATTTCTTCAAAAAAATAATATATATATATATATATATATATATATATATTGAAAAGGTAATGAATTCATATAAAAAGCAACTGAACCTTACCTCCTGAATAATCAAAGTAAATATAATTAGATAATTGGCTTCACTATTACCGAAAATCACAGCGCTTGTATAACTCTACGATTACATTATTACCATCCTCTCCCAGCTAACCTAGCGAGTTCGACCGCTATAAAATTACTTTCTAGAATATATTATTCCGCAAAATATTTGAATCAACTTGACTCACCAATGAAAATGTTCATCATAACCTTACTCACCTCTATAATGAACGCTACTGTTGCCTTACTCACTTGTATAATGAGCGCTACAGTTGCCTTACTCACCGTTATATTGAGCGCTACAGTTACCTTACTCACCTGAATAATGAGCGCTACAGTTACCTTATTCACCTGAATAATGAGCGCTACAGTTACCTTATTCACCTGTATAATGAACGCTATAGTTGCCTGCCTTACTCACCTTAATGAACGCTACAGTTGCCTTACTCACCTGTATAATGAACGCTACCGTTGCATTACTCACCTGTATAATGAACGCTACAATTGCCTGCCTTACTCATCTCTATAAAGAACGCTACAGTTACCTTACTCACCTGTATAACGAACGCTACGTTTGAGCAACGTCACAATTCGCTGGTACAACGAGGATCACACTCACCTGTCTGCGTCGGCCGAACATATACTCATCCATGAGTATCTCGGTGGGTAGAGGGGGTAGTCCGGCCCCCAGGCCCCCGGCACCCCCTAGGTACCCTCCCGCCATGCTGGTGTTCACGCCGAATATGGTGGCGGTGATGTGTGGGTGGTGGCGAAGCGTCGGTGGGCGGTGGGTACTCGTGCGACGCCCTGGCGGATGGTACCTAAGATGGTACTGGGTTGTGGTAGCGTCTTGGTATCGTTAGGTCGGCAGTGGAGAGCGAAGACAACCGGATATTCGAATAAGAGTCGATGGGACTCGTGGGAGAGGCGATGATGCTGTCGGCGTTGGCGATGGTGGGTGGCGCGTCGCGCTATTGTTAGCGGTGGTTGGTAGGCAGGTCGTTAGTTTAACTAACTCGTCAGTACGGAGATACACATGTGGCTGTATGTTAATGAGGACATCTCGGCCAATGGTCATTAAGATGTAGTTGTAGTAGTAGTGGAGACTGATTGACCGGCGGCGGTGGTTGCTGGCGCAGCGGTGAGTGTGTGTGGTGAGGGTCAGCTAAGCGATGTCAGCTTCTGGCGGAGCTCCGACGTGGCTTCAACGTAACAACACTCTAATAGTTCTCTGCCAGGACCTCAAGGAACTGCTGTCGTTCATCAACCCGCCTCCCTCACTTACGTAAGGCCCGGAGGGCGGTGCAACTAGCGACCTTACCTGGGATAAGCGAGCTTCGCTGATTGAGGAGGGGGGAAATTGTTTTTAATACCTTTTGACGTCTTCTCCAGCCGTTCATCAACCTTCCAAAAAGTACTTTCCTTTTTGTTTTACGTTCTGCCGTTCATTGTGGTCGAACGAGCGGTGTTTACTCGCCACAAGGAGAAAGAAAATGTCCCCATGTATATCCTAGGACACACTGTGGGGTCGTTAAGGCAGACTGTGGACCAATTATCCAATCTAATTCTTGGAGACAAGAGGGAGAGAGAGAAAGAGCGATGGTGTAGGGCGCCCCCAGGCCGGCGGCGGTCGCTTGCTCGTATATGTCACTAAACACAAACGTAGGGACTTCCCCAGCTGAGCCCGACGATTGGCTGTTACTCAGCTTCCCCCCAACCAACTCGCCGAACTGCCAGGACGCGAGTAATTAGGAAATAATAATGAGAACAGTTATGACCAACGGATTTATAGAAGCGAGGCGGGCGGTGCGCGCGCACGGGGGGACACCTCCGCCTACCTCCGAGCGGCCAATCAGCGCGCGGGACACAAAGACGCCCTTTCCACCCGCACCGCATCCCAGATATTTTCCTATTTTTCCTGATATTCCGCCACTTACGAAGCCACTGGAATATTCTACAACGAATCTGTTTAATATTAAACACGACAGTTGCAAAATGATAAAGAGTTAAACGTCAAGACGAAGGCAGGGTGAGGTGAATTGTAAGACAGCGGTGTCTTGAAGATGGAGGGCAGAGTCGGCGGCTTCCCCTCCGCCCGGATCAGTTGACGCTGGCAACACGGAGGGAGGGTGTCGACGCGCCTCTGTAGACATGTCCCCCCCCCATTTTTTTCCCCCCTTTCCTCCTTTTCCCCCCTTTCAGATTATTATTTTTCTTAGCTTGTTTAGGACATTAATCAACGTCTAGGATCGTCTTAATGAAAACATTAACTGCTTCGTGTTTGTTGTCATTTCCGTCGTGCGTTTTTTTTTTTTTGAGTATGAATAAACAAAAACAAAGATATTCCTCAACCATATATGATCAAAATGCTGAATATACATTGGAATGTTGGTGATATTATATAAATGTAATATAGCCTCTCGTGACCTGTATAAACCATATCTCTGACAGTATCATTTAATTGCCCCCAATTTTGGTAGATACCGCTGATTATAATCCACAGACCTTAACTTTATGTTTGGTAAATAGTTTACAAAATAAAAAAAAGGTTTTAATGTTAGTTTTTTTTTAAAGACCGTTAATTCATTTTGATAATGAGAAACTGACAAGTTGTTAGGTGCTGATGATGGACAGTAAATTATATGCGATTTAATACTATTTAGGAAATTATATATACCGCGGAACAATACGCAGTTAATTTATATATATATATATATATATATATATATATATATATATATATATATATATATATATATATATATATATATATATATCTTTTCTTTTAAACTATTCGCCGTTTCCCGCGTTAGCGAGGTAGCGTTAAGAACAGAGGACTGGGCCTTTGTGGAATATCCTCACCTGGCCCCTATATATATATATATATATATATATATATATATATATATATATATATATATGGGGTTTGGGACAAACGACAACACTGGGGGAAATGTCCTTAGCCTGATTCCTTTTTTTATTCCCTAAGTACCTTCGTTTTGGAAGGTAATAATACAGGAGGGAAGGATAACTCGGTACACACCACCTCCCCCAAACCCCCTAACTACACCTGACCCCTCTTGGTCGCCTTTTACAACATGCAAGAGATATGAGGGTATCATTCTTTCTCCCTCTATCCCCAGGGATGATAAGGATGTCTAACAAATTCAATGTCAAATTCAAAAACAAAAACATTATCGAGAGAAAACGGGAACCGAACCATCCATGATTATGTAGGGGGTGACTCCATTATACTATCATCAGATTGAACTACTTCACACAGGTACAGATTCACACCAGTTGTATGAATGTATCCAGTACTTTCACGGTGTAACAACTTCATTCATCCTTTCAGTTACTCTTAGATTATTATTAATCATAATCAACTCACTTCCAGGACCTTGAACAGTACAATAATTTCATGAATATAATAGCCAAATGTACCAATTTTGTCAGTAAAACTTGTTGAATATTTCCTTATCTTCCTAATATCTTACTCCATATTGCCATCCACATTTCTCTCTTAGTATTAATCTAGCCATAATTACGTCCTTACGCCTATCCTTTTTCCCTATATACTATAATCTATCAACTCTATATAATCTATCATAGCAATTATATAGTCTCCCGTTTTCTTCAATATATACATTTTTTTCCAATGTCACCATTTTCTAAAATTTCCATTTTTTTGTGTGTGTCACTGTACCTAAACTGCCCTAAAAATTTAGGTAACAAGAAATATCTATTTCATCCTATGCTCATATTTAGGTCATAGGACTGGCCGATCAGTTCACGTCCAATCTGACATCTCTAAAGTAACCAAAGGACTGTAACATATCTCCCTTATGTTTCGTAAATTTTCCTAATCACAGATAATATCTCTGATAATCAAATCTTCATCTATGGCATCCTCTCCGTTTCCCAATTTTGTCGAGGGCGCAATTATTTTCAGAGTTCTCCTTATCTTTCATATCTGAAGATCCTCATTATACATTCAACAGATCTCTCTGTGTTGAGGACACGTTATCACTTAGTCTACTATATCATCTATTCCAAGTCCCTATTTCTCCGTGCTATCAATTCCAATCTACTTTTCGAAGTCACTATTTCTCCATGCAATAAATCCCATTCCACTGTACACATCATCATCTTGGACTCTACGTAGCGTCAGTAACCAGACCATATCGTTGTCATGTGTCTAAACTACATGTATCTTTGGAACTGGGAAAGCCTTTGACCCTGGTAACAGCAGACATTGGGAAAGCCTTTGATCCTGTTCGCAGCTGATATGAGAAAGCCTTTGACCCTAATGACTGCTGATATTGGGAAAGCCTTTGATCCTGTTCGCAGCTGATATGTGAAAGCCTTTGACCCTAATGACAGCTGATAATGGGAAAGCCTTTGACTCCGCTCACAGCTAATGATGGGAAAGCCTTGGACGCTACCCACGGTACGAATTGGGAAAGCTTTTGACACTACCCACAATACGAATTGGGAAAGCCTTTGACACTACCCACAGTACGAATTGGGAAAGCCTTTGACACTACCCACAGTATGAATTGGGAAAGCCTTTGACACTAGCCACAGTATGAATTGGGAAAGCCTTTGACACTACCCACAGTACGAATTGGGAAAGCCTGTGACACTACCCACAGTACGAATTGGGAAAGCCTTTGACGCTATCCAAAGTTAACATTCAACTCTCCCTTCTGGTAATAAGTAAATGATTATCGTCTGCCCCACTGACAATATCTTCTTCCTTATCTTAGATATATCTTTTTATCTCATCCATAACCCACATTACCTCAATAGGGAGACAGATGCTTTTATCTCATTTCATCTGAAATATGGCTTTCTTAGACATACAGTCTAATCCGTCATATCCCATTTGTCTCAAACTCACTTACGTCTCAATTTAGTCCAATTTTTCCATCTAGGTGTTTTTACAACTGCATCCAAAGTTTCTTTTAGTGACCGTAAGGAAGGGCGGGAAGGAACCCACACACGACAGATGGTTCAATCGACAAAGTATAGACATTCTTTATATAGATCCTTCATAACTCTGGTTCAAGACACCACGGATGGGTGGGGTGTTGTGTTTGTATGGGTGACGCGTCACACAGAACCTCCCGACCGTTCTCTGACCTCTCTCTTTTTAAAAGATCTTCATCATGTCATTTACGATCATTGGGTTGTCCAATATATCATACTCAACCGCGATGCTGTTTCCTGTATGGTGGGGGTAGCGCCGAGAATGGATGAAGGCAAGCAAATATGAATATGCACATGTGTATGTATGTATATGTATGTATATGTTGATATGTACATGTACGTATATGTGCGTTTATGGACGTTTATATATATATATATATATATATATATATATATATATATATATATATATATATATATATATATATATATATATATATATATATATACCTTTTAAACTATTCGCCATTTCCCGCGTTAGCGAGGTAGCGTTAAGAACAGAGGACTGGGCCTTTTTTGGAATATCCTCACCTGGCCCCCTCTGTTCCTTCTTTTGTGTGTGTGTGTGTGTGAGTGGATGGGCCATTCTTCGTGTGTTTGCTGGCGCTACCTCGCTGACGCGGGAGACTGTGACTATGTACAATAGGTAATAATGATAATGATAATGATAAACATATACATATATATGAACGTTCATAAACAACAAGTTGTGAACAGAAGCTAGCAATTCATCATTCACAACCGTAGTGACGGTTATAATAATAATAATAATAATAATAATAATAATAATAATAATAATAATAATAATAATAATGATAATAGTAATAATAATAATAGTAATAATAATAATAATGATAATAATAATAATAATAATGATAATAATAATAATATTAATAATAATAATAATAATAATAATGATAATAATAATAATAACAATAATAATAATAATAATAATAATAATAATAACAATAATAATAATAATAATAATAATAATAATGATAATAATAATAATAATAATAATAATAATAGCAATAATAATAATGATAATAATAATAATAATGATAATAATGATAATAATAATAACGTGATGGCTATACGCTATTCGTTAGCCAGTGATCGACACCATTGTAACGAGCCATTTTGAGCGCCCGTGTGTGAGAGGCCGATACCCTCCCCAACCCCACCCCCCCTCCCCCCCAATCACCCCCTTTCCAAAGAGTTTCTGATACGGCTATAAAGGATTATTGATCGCGTGCGTTCTGACCATACGTATACAGGGCGACGTCTGGGCTGGGAATTTATTAAAAGGATAATGTTGGATTACATTGAACTTTTGGCGTTTAAATGTAATTTCATCTGGAATGTTCTCTAGCCATTTGTGATATTATCATTACACACTTGGGTCTTGACTGGGAATGGTTTTTGTGGCTAGTCTCTGTACTGTGTCTCCCTTCTGTCCATAGCTTCCCTTAATGACCAAAACTGGACATAATATTCCACACAGGAACGGACGAAAGACATTGTAAACAGTAAAGGTAATTTGACTAGAATTTGAATTAAGGTAATTCCCCCAGACTTAAAGTTAATAACCTTTCCTACCTAGTCGAAGATATTCTTCGTTGTTTGAAGTGTTTCTATACAATGTTTAATTGGCATGAGATCACCAGAGAGTAACACGCCCAATTCTTTTATATATATATATATATATATATATATATATATATATATATATATATATATATATATATATATATATATATTTCACTATGTTGTACTTGATAGTCGTTTCCCGCGTTAGCGAGGTAGCGCCAGGAAGCACAGGAGGAACGACCCATCCACTCATATATATATATATATATATATATATATATATACGCACGTACACGTTATGTACATACATATACATAACATATACACATGTATTTATACATCCTCATACACACTCATATACATAGATACATATGTACCGTCGTGCTCAAGGATCGTAACGTCGTGCTCAAGGGTCGTAACGTCGTGCTCAAGGGTCGTACCGTCGTGCTCAAGGGATCGTACCGTCGTGCTCAAGGATCGTACCGTCGTGCTCAAGGGTCGTACCGTCGTGTTCAAGGATCGTACCGTCGTGCTCAAGGGTCGTACCGTCGTGCTCAAGGGATCGTACCGTCGTGCTCAAGGATCGTACCGTCGTGCTCAAGGGTCGTACCGTCGTGCTCAAGGGATCGTACCGTCGTGCTCAAGGATCGTACCGTCGTCCTCAAAAGAAATACGACTTCTTCCAACATATGATTTTCTTATCTTATACATAAAGATATATATATATATATATATATATATATATATGCAGAGATAAAGCAAGTTTTTCTTGTCCTTTTCTTTCGTACATCCAGATATATGAAATCCATTGCCTTGTGTGGCACAGCACTGTGTACAGGCTGGCACATACACAGAGTTCCGGTGCACAGAGGGATGTGTACACAGGGGGAGGTGCATACACACCAGAAGGTGCACACACACACACACACACACACACACACACACACACACGCCAGCTAGTGCACAGGGGAAGGTGCACACACACACACACACACACACACACACACACACACACGCCAGCTGGTGCACTGAGGAGGTGCGCAGGGGGAAGCGCACAGGAAGAGGTGCACAAGGAGGAGGTGCACGGGGGAGGTGCACAGAAGAGAGGTGCACAGGGAGGGAGGTGCACAGAAAAGAGGTGCACAGGGGGAGGTGCACAGGGGGAGGTGCACAGAAGAGAGGTGCACGGGGGAGGTGCACAGAAGAGAGGTACACAGGGAGGGAGGTGCACGGGGGAGGTGCACAGAAGAGAGGTACACAGGGAGGGAGGTGCACGGGGGAGGTGCACAGAAGAGAGGTACACAGGGAGGGAGGTGCACGGGGGAGGTGCACAGAAGAGAGGTACACAGGGAGGGAGGTGCACGGGGAGGTGCACAGAAAAGAAGTGCACAGGGGGAGGTGCACAGAAGAGAGGTGCACGGGGGAGGTGCACAGAAGAGAGGTGCACAGGGGGAGGTGCACGGGGGAGGTGCACAGAAGAGAGGTGCACAGGGAGGGAGGTGCACAGGGAGGGAGGTGCGCAGGGAGGGAGGTGCACAGGGGGGAGGGAAGGAGGTGCACAGGAAGGGGAAGAGAGGTGCACAGGGAGGGGAAGAGAGGTGCACAGGGGGGGAGGGAAGGAGGTGCATAAGAGAAGGGAAGCGGGAGGAAGGCGTAAACAATGGTTGGGAGGGAGAGAGAGGGAGAGAGAGATCGCTTCCCCTCCCCTCCCCTTCTCCTCCCCCTCCCCCTTCCCCTCCCCCTCCCTCCCCATCTGGTCTTTGACCGAGTAAGTGTGAAATAGCCAGCTAATATTTCTTAAGTGAGCAACCTGTTTCAAGGCCCGCCTCCGCCTCTCCCCCCCCATCACCCCCACAACCCCCCCACTTTTGTTCCCAGGGTGTGGGGGGTGGGGGGGTGGTAGGTGGTGGTGTGTGAGGTGTGGGGTAAGGGGGGGGGTGTGTGTTAGGGGAGGGGTGGGCAGCAGGAGGGAGGAGTAAGGTAGGTAGGTAGGTAGATGGGTAAGGAGGGGGGCCAGAAGGGGGGGGTGTACACCCCCACGACCTCCCTCCCTCCCTCCCCTCCCTCCCCTCTCCCTCTCTCCCCTCCCCCTCTCCCCTCCCCTCCCTCCCCTCCCCGGGAGTTTATCTATGCTGATCAACTACACTGTTCTGCTCTGTTTTATATCCATTAGCCTAATATTCCCCTCCCCCCCTCCCCTCCCTTACCCCCCAAAGCCTTTAGATCTCGCCCTGCGTTGTCAGGACGCCCTTAGAGGCGGATGTCAGGCGCCTTTGTGCACGATTGTGGCCATTACCAGGGGGGGGGGGGAGCACGGTAAAAGCCAAACGCCAACATGCCGTTAAGAAAAAAAAGAAAAAAGAGAGAAAAAAAACAAGAACGAGTTTAGTCAGAAACCGGGGCAGAGAAAGCGGCAAAATAAGCGTAAAGCAACTCCCGTTATACACGCTTAGGAAAAAAAAAAAAAAAACTACAAGACGAAGGAGTTATATGAGGGGCGGCGCCTCCGTCAGCAGGAGGGTGAGGTTGAGGAGGGTTTCCTCTCCTCCTCCACCTCCTCCTCCACCTCCTCCTCCACCTTCTCCTCCTCCTGGGGGTGGTGAGGGTGGAGGGAGGAAGGGTGGAGGGAGGAAGGGTGGAGGGAGGGTGGAGGGAGAGAGGAAGGGTATGTGTGTTTATACATATATATATATATATATATATATTCGCTGCTCACAGGGGCGTGCTTGAGCGATAATCCATAACACATTCTGGAGCCTCGTCCTGGAAAACAAGGGGGGTCGGGGGGCGGGGGCTGGGGCCAGACTTTATCATTCCATGATCATAATGGCCACCAAAAGGTAAACCAATGCATCCTCCCCCCCAACCCCAACCCCTTCCCCTTCTCCTCTCGTCCCCCACCGTACCCCCACCCAGTAACCTTCCCTTCCCCCCCACCCTCAAACAATCCTGTCCATCCATTCACCCATCTTTAGTTTTTATCCAATACACATATTCTTTATTTCATCTCTTTGTTGCCATTTTATATCTTGAGTGATTTCTTTCCCTCCTTGGGGCTGTGTGTGTGTGTGTGTGTGTGTGTGTGTGTGTGTGTGTGTGTGTGTCTGTGTGTGTGTGTGTGTGTGTGTGTGTGTGTGTGTGTGTGTGTGTGTGTGTGTGTGTGTGTGTGTGTGTGTGTGTGTGTGTGTGTGTTTAGACATTTTGTTGAAGTCGATTGGGATTTTGTATGATCTTGCAGGGGTGTATGATGTCATCATGGCTGTTCAATCTGCTTATAGATGGGGTGGTGAGGAAGGTTAATGCTATGGTTTTGGGGAAAGAGGGCGACTCTGTTGTCTGTCTGGGGTTGTGTGGTGCTAAAGGGTGAAGGTGAGGTGGGGAAATAAGTCAGTTGCTGTTTGCTGATGGCACGACGCTGGTGGCAGGTATAGGTGAGAAACTGTAGAAGTTGGTGCCTAAGTTTGGAAGAGGAAGGAAGGCGAGAGATCATGTGAATAGCTGTTATTAAGTTTAGCAATGCAGAGGGACAGGTCAGCTGCAGTGTGAGTTTGAATGGAAAGTTCCTGGAGGAAGGGAAGTGTTTTAGATACCTGGAAGTGGTAAATGGACCCGTGGGAGCTGAGGTGAGCCATAGGGTGGGTGAGGGGGCGAAGGTCTTCGGTCCATTAAAAAATGTGTGGAATCTGTACATATCATTCACATGTGAGTGACATATACAAAAAAGGGGGAAGGGGTCATAGTGAACTTTCTGGATAACCATAAATAAGAGATGTACATCAGAATGATATCATGTTCTTCAGATGTTCTTCAGACGGGAGTGTTATAATATGAACGTGTTCTTCAATGAATGACAGATTTAAACGTCAGGAAAAAAAAATCTTTTCATTCAATAACAGACGTGAGTGGCACGATGAACCCATGTTCTTCACTGAATAACAGACGTGACTGTTACAATAACATTATGTTTTTCAGTGAATAACAGACGTGAGTCTGTGATAATGAGTCAGCCTTGAATACTAGTAAATACCATGTTTACGCAAAATGACCCATGAATGATAACATGAATGTTTCAGTGTTAAATCATACGGTAATATTGACCCAAGGATATCTACCCAAATCCTACACAAACACACACACACACACACACACACACACACACACACACACACACACGCACACGATCCTTGAGAACGACGGTACGACCCCTGAGTACGATGGTACGACCTCCTGAACACGACGGTACGACCCTTCGGTGAAAACAATTGCCCTTGACATACGATTCCTAAGGTGGATTAAAACACCCCCACCCCCACTATACCACTTACTCCACTCCCCCCCCCCCCCTCCAACCCCACCCCAAACCTTCTATCACCACTATTGCAACCCTTCGCCACCCAACCCCTTCCCACTCCCATCTCTCGCACATTCCATCACTTCCCATTCCTCACCCACTCCCCTTGCTTAATTTACTTTCACTTACTCTCTCCTGATACTTCCTCACACACGTCTCCTATCCAAGCGCACTTACTCTAACCACTCTTTTCTCATCGCTATTGTTTCCTCTTTTCCAAAAAAACTCTACAAATTTTCACCTCCGGCTCCACAAGATAGTGATCAGACATCCCACACACTCCAGCTGCTCCTCTCAACACTTTAGCATTCAGAGATCTCTCTTTTACACGCCTATCAGTCAGTATGTAATTCCATTACGCCTACTGACCATCTCTCCCACTCAACATGCGTATACTTGTGTATGTTCCTGCACACGACTCCTTTCACAATACTGAATACCCCATGTACACCAATTATTCCCTCAACTGCCACATTACTCACCTTTGCATTCAAATCACCCATCACTATAACCCGGTCTTGTGCATCAAAACTACTAACACACTCACTCAGCTGCTCCCAAAACACTTGGCTCTCATGATCTTTCTTCTCATGCCCAGGTGCATATGCACCAATAATCACCCATCTTTCTCCATCCACTTTCAGTTTTACCCATATCAATCTAGAGTTTACTTTCTTACACTCTGTCACATACTCCCACCTCTCTTGCTTCAGAAATAGTCCTACCCCTTCTATAGCTCTTGTTTTCTCACCAACCCCTGACTTTACTCCCAAGACTTTCCTAAACCGTTCTTCACCTTTCCTCTTGAACTAAACTTCACTTAGAACCATAACATCCAGGTTTCTTTCTTCAAACATACTACTTATCTCTTCTTTCTTCTCATCTTGGTTACATCCACTCACATTTAGACACCTCAGTCTGAGCCTTCGAAGAGGATGAGCACTCCTCGCTTGGCTCCTTCTATTCCTTCCTTTAGTGATTGAAATAAAAGCAACATGGAAAGGAGGGTTTCCAACTCCCCGCTCCTACCGGCTTTAGTCGCCTTCTACGACACGCAGGGAATACGGAGGTAGAATTCTTTACCCCAACTACATTATTATTATTATTATCAATAATATTATTATTATCATTATTATTATTATTATTATTATTATTATTATTATTATTATTATCATTATTATTATTATTATCATTATTATTATTATTATTATCATCATTATTATTATTATCATTATTATCATTATCATTATTATCATTATAAACTTATCATTATCATTTTCATAAGCATTTCAAAGAAGTAATGATTCATATTCCATATAAACCACGGACGACCGTTTGCTGTCGTATAACGAAGTATATATATATATATATATATATATATATATATATATATATATATCTTCCGCTTCCATGGTTCCATCCGCTGCCAGATCCACTCCCAGATATCTAAAACACTTTACTTCCTCCAGTTTTTCTCCATTCAAACTAACCTCCCAATTGACTTGACCCTCAACTCTACTGTACCTAATAACCTTGCTCTTATTCATATTTACTCTTAACTTTCTTCTTTCACACACTTTACCAAACTCAGTCACCAGCTTCTGCAGTTTCTCACATGAATCCGCCACCAGCGTTGTATCATCAGCGAACAACAACTGACTCACTTCCCAAGCTCTCTCATCCACAACAGACTTCATACTTGCCCCTCTTTCCAAAACTCTTGCATTCACCTCCCTAACAACCCCATCCATAAACAAATTAAACAACCATGGAGACATTACACACCCCTGCCGCAAACCTACATTCACTGAGAACCAATCACTTTCCTCTCTTCCTACACGTACACATGCCTTACATCCTCGATAGAAACTTTTCACTGCTTCTAACAACTTGCCTCCCACACCATATATTATTAATACCTTCCACAGAGCATCTCTATCAACTCTATCATATGCCTTCTCCAGATCCATAAATGCTACATACAAATCCGTTTGCTTTTCTAAGTATTTCTCACACACATTCTTCAGAGCAAACACGAAAATCCTGGGAGCCTTGAGAAGGCATATGATAGAGTTGATAGAGATGCTCTGTGGAAGGTATTAAGAATATATGGTGTGGGAGGCATGTTGTTAGAAGCAGTGAAAAGTTTTTATCGAGGATGTAAGGCATGTGTACGTGTAGGAAGAGAGGAAAGTGATTGGTTCTCAGTGAATGTAGGTTTGCGGCAGGGGTGTGTGATGTCTCCATTGTTGTTTAATTTGTTTATGGATGGGGTTGTTAGGGAGGTGAATGCAAGAGTTTTGGAAAGAGGGGCAAGTATGAAGTCTGTTGTGGATGAGAGAGCTTGAGAAGTGAGTCAGTTGTTGTTCGCTGATGATACAGCGCTGGTGGCTGATTCATGTGAGAAACTGCAGAAGCTGGTGACTGAGTTTGGTAAAGTGTGTGAAAGAAGAAAGTTAAGAGTAAATGTGAATAAGAGCAAGGTTATTAGGTTCAGTAGGGTTGAGGGTCAAGTCAATTGGGAGGTAAGTTTGAATGGAGAAAAACTGGAGGAAGTAAAGTGTTTTACATATCTGGGAGTGGATCTGGCAGCGGATGGAACAATGGAAGCGGAAGTGGATCATAGGGTGGGGGAGGGGGCGAAAATCCTGGGAGCCTTGAAGAATGTGTGGAAGTCGAGAACATTATCTCGGAAAGCAAAAATGGGTATGTTTGAAGGAATAGTGGTTCCAACAATGTTGTATGGTTGCGAGGCGTGGACTATGGATAGAGTTGTGCGCAGGAGGGTGGATGTGTTGGAAATGAGATGTTTGAGGACAATGTGGTGTGAGGTGGTTTGATCGAGTAAGTAACATAAGGGTAAGAGAGATGTGTGGAAATAAAAAGAGCGTGGTTGAGAGAGCAGAAGAGGGTGTTTTGAAATGGTTTGGGCACATGGAGAGAATGAGTGAGGAAAGATTGACCAAGAGGATACATGTGTCGGAGGTGGAGGGAACGAGGAGAAGTGGGAGACCAAATTGGAGGTGGAAAGATGGAGTGAAAAAGATTTTGAGTGATCGGGGCCTGAACATGCAGGAGGGTGAAAGGCGGGCAAGAATAGAGTGAATTGGATCGATATGGTATACCGGGGTTGACGTGCTGCCAGTGGATTGAATCAGGGCATGTGAAGCGTCTGGGGTAAACCATGGAAAGTTGTGTGGGGCCTGGATGTGGAAAGGGATCTGTGGTTTCGGGCATTATTGCATGACAGCTGGAGACTGAGTGTGAACGAATGGGGCCTTTGTTATCTTTTCCTAGTGCTACCCCGCACACATGAGGGAGAGGGGGATGGTATTCCATGTGTGGCGAGGTGGCGATGGGAATGAATAAAGGCAGGCAGTGTGAATTGTGTGCATGGGTATATATGTATGTGTCTGTGTGTGTATATATATGTGTACATTGAGATGTATGGGTGTGTAGGTTTGCGTGTGTGAACGTGTGTGTATATACATGTGTATGGGGGTGGGTTGGGCCATTTCTTTCGTCTGATTCCTTGCGCTACCTCGCAAATGCGGGAGACAACGACAAAGCAAAAAAAAAAAAAAATATATATATATATATATATATATATATATATATATATATATATATATATATATATATATATATACACACATATATCCCCTACGAATCATCTCTTTAATAGAAGACATAAATAACCAATAGTGAACAAGGGATGTTCATTTCGTTACTAAAGTTTGTAACTAAAACAATAAACTCCCTTGTGCGAAAACACATAAATAATCATTTTTTCCCCCACCCCCTCTCGACATTCGCCGAACCATTGGCTATAATTATAAAACTTTCCACAGCTTCTGATGATGTTGGACGAAGTGAAATGGCGAGATTAATATATCTTTTTTTTTTCTCATATGAAAAAATTACAATTGTAGTTATTGGCTTTATTTTCAAGTTTGGCTGACGTATTCTGATAAATACTGATAAAGATTACATACACACACACACGCACGCACACACACACACACACACACACATATATATATATATATATATATATATATATATATATATATATATATATATATATATATATATATATGGAGCGGGGGGCTGGAAATCCTCCCCTCTTGTTTTTTTTTTTTTTAATTTTCCAAAAGAAGGAACAGAGAAGGGTGCCAGGTGAGGATATTCCACAAAGGCCCAGTCCTCTGTTCTTAACGCTACCTCGCTAACGCGGGAAATGGCGAATAGTTTAAAAGAAAAAAAGATATATATATATATATATATATATATATATATATATATATATATATATATATATATATATGCCTTCTCCAGATCCATAAATGCTACATACAAATCCATTTGCTTTTCTAAGTATTTCTCACATACATTCTTCAAAGCAAACACCTGATCCACACATCCTCTACCACTTCTGAAACCACACTGCTCTTCCCCAATCTGATGCTCTGTACATGCCTTCACCCTCTCAATCAATACCCTCCCATATAATTTACCAGGAATACTCAACAAACTTATACCTCTGTAATTTGAGCACTCACTCTTATCCCCTTTGCCTTTGTACAATGGCACTATGCACGCATTCCGCCAATCCTCAGGCACCTCACCATGAGTCATACATACATTAAATAACCTTACCAACCAGTCAACAATACAGTCACCCCCTTTTTTAATAAATTCCACTGCAATACCATCCAATCCTGCTGCCTTGCCGGCTTTCATCTTCCGCAAAGCTTTTACTATCTCTTCTCTGTTTACCAAATCATTTTCCCTAACCCTCTCACTTTGCACACCACCTCGACCAAAACACCCTATATCTGCCACTCTGTCATCAGACACATTCAACAAACCTTCAAAATACTCATTCCATCTCCTTCTCACATCACCACTACTTGTTATCACCTCCCCATTTACGCCCTTCACTGAAGTTCCCATTTGTTCCCTTGTCTTACGCACCCTATTTACCTCCTTCCAGAACATCTTTTTATTCTCCCTAAAATTTACTGATAGTCTCTCACCCCAACTCTCATTTGCCCTTTTTTTCACCTCTTGCACCTTTCTCTTATGATAGAGTTGATAGAGATGCTCTGTGGAAGGTATTAAGAATATATGGTGTGGGAGGCAAGTTGTTAGAAGCAGTGAAAAGTTTTTATCGAGGATGTAAGGCATGTGTACGTGTAGGAAGAGAGGAAAGTGATTGGTTCTCAGTGAATGTAGGTTTGCGGCAGGGGTGTGTGATGTCTCCATGGTTGTTTAATTTGTTTATGGATGGGGTTGTTAGGGAGGTAAATGCAAGAGTCCTGGAAAGAGGGGCAAGTATGAAGTCTGTGGGGGATGAGAGAGCTTGGGAAGTGAGTCAGTTGTTGTTCGCTGATGATACAGCGCTGGTTGCTGATTCATGTGAGAAACTGCAGAAGCTGGTGACTGAGTTTGGTAAAGTGTGTGGAAGAAGAAAGTTAAGAGTAAATGTGAATAAGAGCAAGGTTATTAGGTACAGTATGGTTGAGGGTCAAGTCAATTGGGAGGTGAGTTTGAATGGAGAAAAACTGGAGGAAGTGAAGTGTTTTAGATATCTGGGAGTGGATCTGTCAGCGGATGGAACCATGGAAGCGGAAGTGGATCATAGGGTGGGGGAGGGGGCGAAAATTTTGGGAGCCTTGAAAAATGTGTGGAAGTCGAGAACATTATCTCGGAAAGCAAAAATGGGTATGTTTGAAGGAATAGTGGTTCCAACAATGCTGTATGGTTGCGAGGCGTGGGCTATGGATAGAGTTGTGCGCAGGAGGATGGATGTGCTGGAAATGAGATGTTTGAGGACAATGTGTGGTGTGAGGTGGTTTGATCGAGTAAGTAACGTAAGGGTAAGAGAGATGTGTGGAAATAAAAAGAGCGTGGTTGAGAGAGCAGAAGAGGGAGTTTTGAAATGGTTTGGGCACATGGAGAGAATGAGTGAGGAAAGATTGACCAAGAGGATATATGTGTCGGAGGTGGAGGGAACGAGGAGAAGAGGGAGACCAAATTGGAGGTGGAAAGATGGAGTGAAAAAGATTTTGTGTGATCGGGGCCTGAACATGCAGGAGGGTGAAAGGAGGGCAAGGAATAGAGTGAATTGGAGCGATGTGGTATACAGGGGTTGACGTGCTGTCAGTGGATTGAATCAAGGCATGTGAAGCGTCTGGGGTAAACCATGGAAAGCTGTGTAGGTATGTATATTTGCGTGTGTGGACGTGTGTATGTACATGTGTGTGGGGGGGGGGCATTTCTTTCGTCTGTTTCCTTGCGCTACCTCGCAAACGCGGGAGACAGCGACAAAGTATAAAAAAAAAAAAAAAAAAAAAAATATATATATATATATATATATATATATATATATATATATATATATGAAACAACTTCACAATAACCTACATCAATTTACCGTCGTAGTCTACAAGTCCTCCTGCCCAGCTGATGGTTATAGACTTCAAAACGACGTAAACTACATCGCTAGGGATACAACACCACTCAGGCCATGCTCGCCGCTTCATCTATAACACACAGGCCTTAGACTACATACATAACAGCGACATAGCATTAAATCTCACTCGTCAACATCTCAGTGACAACAAGATCCTATAATGCCTTCGTGATAATCAAAGCACAGGACAAGATACGATTCTACAAATTATTATCTACTGCACCCCCGAATGACCACACCTCCTCCCCACCCACTCTCTTCGTCCCCCGGTCTTTCCCCAGTGCGGAGACCTGAGGCAATGTGTTTGCGAAAAAGAAACCTGGATGTTCTGGTTCTGAGTGAAACATAGCTAAAAGGTAAAGGGGAAGAATGGTTTGGAAATGCCTTAGGAATAAAGTCAGGGGTTGGCGAGAGGACAAGAGCTAAGGAAGGGGCAGCATTAATACTGAAGCAGGAGTTGTGGGAGCCCAGTTGTGGGAAGTAAATTCTAGATTGATGCGGATAAAATTGAAAGTGGATGGAGAGAGAGAGATAGGTGATTATTGATGCTTATGCATCTGGTCATGAGAAGAAAGATCATGAGAGGAAAGTGTTTTGTGAGCAGCTGCGTGAGTGTGTCAGCAGCTTTGGTGCACAAAACCAGGTATTAGTGATGAGTGATTTAAGTGCGAAGGTTAGTAATGGGAAATGAGTCAGTTGTTGTTTGCTAATGATGCAGCACTTGTGGCTGATTCAGGTGAGAAACTGCACAAGCTGGTGACTGAGTTTGGAAGAATGTGTGAAAGGACAAAGTTGAAAGCTAATGTGAATATAGATAAGGTGGGTGTATTGGATAAATATCTGTCAGAGGTAAAGGGATATATATTTCTGTCAGAGGTAGAGAGAACAAGAAGTGGGAGACCAAATTGGAGGTGGAAGGACGGAGTGAAAAAGAATTTGGGCGATCGGGGCCTGAACATACGGGAAGGTGAAAGGCGTGCATGGAATAGAGTGAATTGGGACGATGTGGTATACCGGGGTTGACGTGCTGTCAATGGATTGAACCAGGGCATGTGAAGCGTCTGGGGTAAACCATGGAAAGTTCTGTGGGGCCTGGATGTGGAAAGGGAGCTGTGGTTTCGGTGCATTATTACATGACAGCTAGAGACTGGGTGTGAACGAATGTGGCCTTTGTTGTCTTTTACAAGCGCTACCTCGCACACATGAGGGGGGAGTGGGTTGTTATTTCATGTGTGGCGGGGTGGCGATGTGAATGGATGAAGGCAGCAAGTGTGAATATGGGCATGTATATATATGTATATGTTTGAGTATACATATGTATGTATACATTGAAATGTATAGTTTGTATATGTTGCGTGTGTGGACGTTTATGTATATACATGTGTATGTGGGCATTAACTCTGCCATGTTGGGTATAGCCATGTCCGCCATTCTATTTTGGAAACCTAATATAATGTATTTTGCAATATCCGCTTCTACATGTATCTATCTATCTATCTATCTATCTATCTATTGAAAGGGCCTCATCCAACCAAGTAAGGACCACTGCCCACCTAAGGGGGGATGGGGGGGTGGCTATCCACCCATCTTTCTCTGAGTCAGAGTGGAGTGAGAGTGGAGTCAGGAGCCTTCCACCTTTATCGACTCTGTCACCATCACCTCCCTCCAACCATCCCTCTCCCTCGGTCATGAGAATGGTTCCCTCGTGAGCTGTGTGTGTGTGTGTGTGTGTGTGTGTGTGTGTGTGCAATGACTTATCTATACTGTACGGGGAGGGAGTTCCCCACTGGTGAGGTCCCATCTCTTGTAATGTATGGGGAGGGAGTTCTACACTCATGGGGCCCCATCTCTTGTACTGTACGGGGAGGGAGTTCTACACTCATGGGGCCCCATCTCTTGTACTGTACGGGGAGGGAGTTCTACATTCATGGGGTCCCATCTCTTTTCCTGTACGGGGAGGGAGTTCTACAGTCGTGGGCCCCCATCTTTTGAACACTACCTGTTATGCAACTTCTCAAATGTATATATACATCTTTCCTAACAACTTTCTTGCATAATATCATGTTATATCCTCTGGCTGTTCTACCCTTACATCGTTCGAAAATGCGCTCACTACTGACATCATAAAACCCCTCCATCCACGATCAAATCTAAGACCCCAGGGCCCTTCCCTAGATCTCAGCGCTTTTAATTCTAACGCCATCTCTTGTTGTCCTCTTCTGGACCTTCTCTATCAGATCTTTGTGCTTCTTCAGGCGCGGTGACCAGTCCTTTGAGGTTCATAATTTACTTTTGGTCTTGTGTGTTTGTGTGTGGACATGATCATCTGTCGAACAGTCGCTCCCGCTGTTGTCTACATCCCACATAAAATCTATTCTTCATCAGCTAATTGATCCCTGGCATTCGGTGCGTCCATACAATCCCCCACTGAACAGATCGCGTCAAGTAAGCCACTGCTTGCAAGCAATTAATGGCCCAAATTTTTAACGTATCTCGACCATAATCGTGTCTTTTGCTGATTTACCATATCTCTCTATGTATCATAATCTATATTCTCTATATCAACTCTAGTTATCATGAACCTCTTAAGCAAATAACTCAGTTATGTTCTATAATCACCAATTAAGGTGAGTTGACACGAGTGAAACTCATGTTATCATTTATATGGTTTTATTATCACTAGGCCTAAAACCCTATCTAATTTTGACTATGCAGTCTTGTCCCTATAAGCTAAATAGATCCTAGACCCAGCTAAATAAATAAAGGCAGACAGTATGAATTATGTACATGTGTATATATGTATATGTCTGTGTGTGTATATATATATGTGAACATTGAGATGTATAGGTATGTATATTTGCGTGTGTGGACGTGTATGTATATACATTGTGTATGGGGGTGGGTTGGGCCATTTCTTTCGTCTGTTTCCTTGCGCTACCTCGCAAACGCGGGAGACAGCGACAAAGCAAAATGAAAATAAAAAATTAGTTATAAATGATTTATATATATAAAATGCAGAAAAGGTTTAGCGTTTGCTGTATCAACGTAACGGCAGACGATACAGACCAGTCGATACTACATCTACCGCTGCTGTAGTGGCAGAAGGAACTACGAGGAGATGGGACAAGTAGAGATAGGCCTTCACCATAATCATCCATATATATATAAATCATAATTTATATATTATCAGCAGAGAATCTGCCCGGGGTCACAATATAGCTCAACACGGGTACTGATTCGCTAAATCTAGCGAATTATATGAATAGTTGAACTACTTAGAATAATACAGAAATATTATGCTATTATTTAATATCTATTTCTAAAACTTCATCGAAATTATGTTTTAATACATTAACGAATAGCTGAATTCTCTGAGATAATACAGAAATATTTTGCTATCATTTAATATCTATTTCTAAAACTTCAAAAAAAATTGTTTTAATACATTAACGAATTGCTCAACTCTTAGAGATAATACAGAAATGATATGCTATCATTTATCTTATATCTCTAAAACTTCATAAAAATTATGTTTTAATAGAGTATGAATATATTCCCTAAAAAGTTATAAAGTAATCTTAATTCTAGAATCAATAGAATCGTTATTGGTTAAAGGGTTTTTGAATTTAATGATCATGTCTATTTCTTATTTCAATTTAAGGTATTGATTGCTTCTGCCAAGCGCACTGTAGTGTTATTTACTTATTTACTTACAAACTAACTTAAAAAGTGGAGGGATGATCAAATGATCTACTTAACATTAAGTGGACCATGAGAGATGGAAAGGGGGAGGGGGGGGGGGACTGAAGAGGGTATATTTTATTCAATTTTTTTTTTTTTTTCTAAAAGATTACAGTGATATTTTGGATGTCCTGGTCGTTAGCCATATCAATTGGCATCGTATATTGTGTTCAGTGGTGGCACGGCTTGTAACTGTTGGCAATTGGTGGCAAGGCACCAGTGGTGACCGGTGACAGCCGTGGTGGCAGGATTGCCGGCCGTTGACAACAGTGGTGGCAGGATCGCCAGCCGTTGACAACAGTGATGGCAGGATCGCCAGCCGTTGACAACAGTGATGGCAGGATCGCCAGCCGTTGACAACAGTGATGGCAGGATCGCCAGCCGTTGACAACAGTGGTGGCAGGATTGCCAGCCGTTGACAACAGTGGTGGCAGGATTGACAACCTTTGACAACAGTGGTGGCAGGATTGACAACCGTTGACAACAGTGATGGCAGGATCGCCAGCCGTTGACAACAGTGGTGGCAGGATTGCCAGCCGTTGACAACAGTGGTGGCAGGATCGCCAGCCGTTGACAACAGTGGTGCAGATTGATAGGACTGGCAACCGTTGACAAATTGCGTTGGAAAGATTGACAATCGTTGGCAGACAGTGGTAGCAAGGCTGCTGGCCGCTGACAGCAGTGGGGTAATGACTTGCCACCGTTGACAACAGTAGTTTCATGACTAACGAGCGTTGACAACAGTGATGGCACAGCTGACGACCGCTGACAAGCGGTAGTCCAAATGTTGGCCGTTGACAACAGTGGGGGCTAAGCTGGCGGCCGTTGACAACAGTGGTGTCAGCTTTAGCTGGGCAACATTTACCTCTTGAGCATGAAGGTACGACACTTGAACACGACGGTACGACACTTGAACACGACGGTACGACACTTGAACACGACGGTACGACCCTTGAGCACGACGGTACCTGACCCTTGAGCACGACGGTACGACCCTTGAGCACGACGGTACGATCCTTGAGCACGACGGTGCCTGACCCTTGAGCACGACGGTACGACCCTTGAGCACGACGGTACCTGACCCTTGAGCACGACGGTACCTGACCCTTGAGCACGACGGTACGACCCTTGAGCACGACGGTACCTGACCCTTGAGCACGACGGTGCCTGACCCTTGAGCACGACGGTACGACCCTTGAGCACGACGGTACCTGACCCTTGAGCACGACGGTGCCTGACCCTTGAGCACGACGGTACGACCCTTGAGCACGACGGTACCTGACCCTTGAGCACGACGGTACGACCCTTGAGCACGACGGTGCGATCCTTGAGCACGACGGTACCTGACCCTTGAGCACGACGGTACGACCCTTGAGCACGACGGTACCTGACCCTTGAGCACGACGGTACGATCCTTGAAGACGACGGAACGACCCCTTGAGCACGACGGTAAGACCCTTAAGCACGACGGTGCGACCCTTGAGCACGACCGTACGACCCTTGAGCACGACGGTACGACCCTCATGCGACCAACATTAAGACACACTTCTCTTTTCTATGATATTGAAATATTCTACAATAATATCATTTGTATCGTCCCTTAATTAACGTCCTTTTTCTTCTTTTAGTCCATCAAATCTTTACGATAATTCCAAAATGAAATGATAATCATTGGCTAAATACATCGAGGATATTCTAAATCATCTTGGAATTTATAGACTGAATATTCGGTGAATATTCGATGTTGTAAACAATTCCGCTTTCTGTACCAGAGTTGAAACCTGTGTTTATCATTAGTTACATTATGGTAAAGTAATTAACTGTTTATCTAAGTAAATTATAGTAAAGTGATTAACTGTGTTTATCTAAGTAAAGTTATAGTAAAGTGATTAACTGTGTTTATCATAGTAAATTATAGTAAAGTGATTAACTGTGTATCTTAGTAAAGTTATAATAAAGTCAATTAACTGCGTTTATCATTAGTAAAGTTATAGTAAAGTAATTAACCGGAGTATATTATCAAAATAGTTACATGGGTTTCCAGGGATTTTTATTTTTGATAATTATTTATAAATAATAACGAATGATTGAGTATTATGCATGGATAAGTTAACTGAAATATAGATTAATAATTCATGATGAACAGGTCAATATTTTAACGTTATATTACTGTAATTTCAGGATAGACAGAGAAAGTGAATGATCTATCAACCATATTAGAATAAATAATATATTTTTCTCTTATATAATAATATTTAAGGCGTGTAATACGTTAGAAAGAAGATATAAACGATATATTAGTTATAAAGGGTATATATATATATATATATATATATATATATATATATATATATATATATATATATATATATATATATATATATTCCTATGAGTCTACGGGGAAAATGAAACACGAAAAGTTCCCAAGTGCACTTTCGTGTAATAATCACATCATCAGGGGAGACACAAGAGAGACATATAAGTCAGTTGATATACATCGAAGAGACGATAGACAGATAGATAGATAGATAGATACAAGTCGGAAATGGAATTACGTTGGAGGAAATGTTAAAAAAATCTTCCCCTTTCTCCCTTCCCCTAAGCACAAGTGTACCGCCGGGAACTCTCTTAAGTTAATCATCCTCATCTGTCAAACAATGACCACAGGACAAATCAATGGCTGCCTCCCCCCAGGTCTAACAGATACCTAACCACCCCCGTCCTCCTTCTAAACCATCTCGTATAACCTGTTATTTGGGGTACATTAAATCGTCCCTTTTTTCCCCCCCTTCCTCTTCCACTCCTCCCCCGCTTTTTGTTGGATGGGGGAATCAATCAATATTTTTCCAATTTGATAAATATCCAGAAGGCAGAGCGTAAAGTTGTTTGTGTATGTGCATTTACGTCAATTAATCAGAACCAAATGGCCAAACTACAGCTCGGGATTGATCGTAATCAAGTCTGGGGAGTTCCCCCTTCCTCCCCCTCCTTCCCACCCAGACCACCGCCATCTCACTGCATTTCACGGATTTCCATTATGTTACGTCTATACAACCCCCGTCTCTACAATCCAGCATACGGGCTTAGAGTAACAACATCTCCTAACAACCTCCATGGGCAGTGATTCAAATTCATCTTGAGATGAGAGGTTGAGGGTGTTTTTATATCTCCGAGGGACAAACGAGGCAGGGAAGGGGAAAGTGATTTTGAAGGGAGTGAAGGATGTAGGTGGGGCGAGCGATACGTACTGGGACGGTGACTCCGCCCACCAGAACTGAGCAGTGATTGGTTGTGAATGGCTCGAGCGGACTCCCGGGGAGCCGTGAGTTGCCACACACCCACTGAAAATCCACCTTCAAACACTTTTCCTCTTCGTCTAATCTACTTTCCTAACACCCTAACCTCCTCCTCAAAACCTCTAAGTCTTTATGGTCGTGCTGGTTATACCCACAAGGCGCGGTAGGGAGCGTAGAGGGTGGTAAATATCTTAAAATGAAATGGACGAGTTAGCCTCCGTGGGCGCACCCTGTTGGGTGGATGTTTTAATCAAGTTGGTTGACTAGTGGAATCAAAAGCAGACACTACACCAAGGGTCTCCCTTGCTCTATTTAGGTTTGTCCATTTTATCTCGACTTAATCTCTTTTTTTTTCTCTCTTTTTTTTCCCCCCTCCTCTTCCCCCATCCGAACTGAATGGTCTTTGGGAGATTAGATAGTGTGGATCTGTAAAGGGAAGATGTCCGTGAGTTTAAGTAAATCATGAATTGCTTTGGCGGGGAAAACAGGGGATGGATCACTGTGGAATTTATTCATAATATGAATACGGACGGACTGGACTATCTTTTGTAATTTCCACCCCACCTCTTTTTTTTTTTTTAGGGAAACATCTTTTTTTTCCATTTTCTCTCTCTCTCTCTCTCTCTCTCTCTCTCTCTCTCTCTCTCTCTCTCTCTCTCTCTCTCTCTCTCTCTCTCTCTCTCTCTCTCTCTCTCTCTCTCTCTCTCTCTCTCTCTTTCTCTCCCTTGCAGCAGCAGCAGCACAGCTTATTCTTCAGTGTTTATTCATTAGCGTTGACAACAGTGATGCCTTGATTCGCCCATAGCCTAATTCTTTTTAAGGTTCTCTCTCTCTCTCTCTCTCTCTCTCTCTCTCTCTCTCTCTCTCTCTCTCTCTCTCTCTCTCTCTCTCTCTGCCGGCTGGGGTTGCACGCTCACGTCCTTCACCACATAACATATATATTTTCCCCCCTCCCTTCCATCCCTCCCTTACTTGGGCCCCCCTGTCCATCCCGCTCTTCCTGTTCACCTATTTGATTTCCTATCAAATTGGAGTCCCCCCCCCAATTGGAGTCCCCCCCAATTGGAGTCCCCCCCAATTGGAGTCCCCCCCAAAGACAATGAAGATCCCCCCCCCCCCATCCGCCATTATACGATGGTTTAAATCCAACTAGTTTCCCTCCACAGAGAATCCATCTCTGGCATTTCCCCTTAAGCATGTGAATTGCAGCCAGAGTGTAGAAACGAAGGGCCTTAATTAATCTTACCCACTGTCAATGGCTGCTCGGAAACGGGGAAATCTTTGGCGGCTTTTATGTTGAATTTATATTCCGTCGAGATTAAAGACATTTTGTGTGAGCGTCAGTACAGGGACGGGGGAGAGAGAGAGAGAGAGAGAGAGAGAGAGAGAGAGAGAGAGAGAGAGAGAGAGAGAGAGAGAGAGAGAGAGAGAGGAAAAAATATATATATACGACTACTGTTAATTTGCGAGAAATACATTCAAGGTATAATGATTCTAGCTGGTGTCGTCGCGTTGAGATTACTTTTGAATTATATTTGAGTCATCGCGTTGAGATTACTTTTGAATTATATTTGAGTCATCGCGTTGAGATTACTTTTGAATTTGAGTCATCGCGTTGAGATTACTTTTGAATTATATTTGTGTCATCGCGTTGAGATTACTTTTGAATTATATTTGTGTCATCGCGTTGAGATTACTTTTGAATTATATTTGAGTCATCGCGTTGAGATTACTTTTGAATTATATTTGAGTCATCGCGTTGAGATTACTTTTGAATTATATTTGAGTCATCGCGTTGAGATTACTTTTGAATTTGAGTCATCGCGTTGAGATTACTTTTGAATTATATTTGTGTCATCGCGTTGAGATTACTTTTGAATTATATTTGTGTCATCGCGTTGAGATTACTTTTGAATTATATTTGTGTCATCGCGTTGAGATTACTTTTGAATTATATTTGTGTCATCGCGTTGAGATTACTTTTGAATTATATTTGTGTCATCGCGTTGAGATTACTTTTGAATTATATTTGAGTCATCGCGTTGAGATTACTTTTGAATTATATTTGAGTCATCGCGTTGAGATTACTTTTGAATTTGAGTCATCGCGTTGAGATTACTTTTGAATTATATTTGTGTCATCGCGTTGAGATTACTTTTGAATTATATTTGTGTCATCGCGTTGAGATTACTTTTGAATTATATTTGTGTCATCGCGTTGAGATTACTTTTGAATTATATTTGTGTCATCGCGTTGAGATTACTTTTGAAATATACTTCATTGCGTTGAGATTACTTTTGAATTATATTTGTGTCATCGCGTTGAGATTACTTTTGAAATATACTTCATTGCGTTGAGATTACTTTTGAATTATATTTGTGTCATCGCATTGAGATTACTTTTGAATTATATTTGTGTCATCGCGTTGAGATTACTTTTGAATTATATTTGCGTCATCGCGTTGAAATTACCTTTGAGTTATATTGTAGTCCAGTAGGTCAAGTTGTTAACTCCCTCCATCATGGCAGCTCCACCATTAACCCCCACCAGACGCCATCACATTGTTGCACCATCTCTCCAACACCATCACATGACCTTCACCATCACCTGACCTTCACCATCACATGACCTTCACCATCACATGACCTTCACCATCACAATGCCACCGTCACCATACCATCACCGGAGCGACAACACCATCTCACCATCATTTTTCTTCACCACCGCCACCCTCACTCCACCACCCACTCACTCCACCACAGAGCACCCTCGCCAACACCATCTCTATCATCATTTCTCTTCACCACCGCCACCCTCACTCCACCACCCACTCACTCCACCACAGAGCACCCTCGCCAACACCATCTCTATCATCATTTCTCTTCACCACCGCCACCCTCACTCCACCACCCACTCACTCCACCACAGAGCACCCTCGCCAACACCATCTCTATCATCATTTTTCTTCACCACCGCCACCCTCACTCCACCACCCACTCACTCCACCACAGAGTACCCTCGACGTAATCCCCCAACCACCCATCTCTCTCTCTCTCTCCAACACCTCAAATAACTCTCCCTCACTCCTCCACCACCATCAAACAACTCCCTCCTCCACCACACAACTAACCATCAGACTTCCTTAATCCCGGGACGAAGACGTAAGGAATATAATGAGTTATTATTTTTTTTTCTCTTTTTTTCTCCACCTAACAAGAGCCACCTTGGGGAGGGGGGGAAGGGGACAATCCACACCCTCGTCTCGTAATTACTAAACTATGGCTTAACGACAAAACAATCGTTGAGCCGCGTGGCGCCACCTTCATCCCCCACTAGTCAGGGACAGTACACGCCCCCCCTTCCCCCCCTACCCCCTCCCCCTCCCTTCCCCCACCCCTCCCACAACCCCCACAAGCCCCGCCCCTAAACCATCTAAGGGTCATTACGGCGTGTGTTCAATAGGCTATTATGGTTATTAAGCCGATCAGGCTGTGTGTGTGTTGTGTGTGTGTGTGTGTGTGCGTGTGTGTGTGTGTGTGTACATCTTTGGGGGAGATGGTTTTCCCATTGTTGCGCTCCGCGCAGGAGCAGGGTTCGGTGGGCTCCACTGGAGCGATTTGGTCCTCCAAGGCGCTATATACTCCTTTCCGTTCGCTGACGATGCTATA
Organism: Panulirus ornatus; assembly: GCF_036320965.1. Classification (NCBI taxonomy): domain Eukaryota; kingdom Metazoa; phylum Arthropoda; class Malacostraca; order Decapoda; family Palinuridae; genus Panulirus; species Panulirus ornatus. Next base: position 44,889,336 of record NC_092234.1, on the reverse strand, counting down.
TATATATATATATATATATATATATATATATATATATATATATATATATATATATATATATTTTTTTTTTTTTTAAACTATTCGCCATTTCCCGCATTAGCGAGGTAGCGTTAAGAACAGAGGACTGGGCCTTTTAGGGAATATCCTCACCTGGCCCCCTTCTCTGTTCCTTCTTTTGGAAAAAAAAAAAAAATTGAGAGGGAAGGATTTCCAGCCCCCCGCTCCCTTCCCTTTTAGTCGCCTTCTACGACACGCAGGGAATACGTGGGAAGTATTCTTTCTCCCCTATCCCCAGGGATATATATATATATATATATATATATATATATATATATATATATATATATATATATATATATATATATATATATAGCTAGATAGATAGATAGATAGATAGACCTGATTTGTGCGTATACGGGTAAGGGCGTACGACCAGGAACCGAACCTGGGATGTGTGTTATACCCACCGCCACTCAGCCAGTGTAACCACATGATGCAGTAGTAGTGGTAGTGATGCTCAATTGTTACCACGGTGACGATAGACAGCACAATCGCATCTATCGCGATAACGTCTGGTACCAGCGGGATCAAAATATAGATACACGTCTTCGAATCCCTCCTCTGGGCCATTTTAGGGCTTCTCCGGTCCTGTTAAGGGACAAGGATAAGTAGAAAAAAAAGAAAAGAAAAAGGGGAAAAAAATAAAGCAGTGTAGAATTACGATAATAGAACATGTGACGCGGGGGAGGGAGGAAGGGAGGGAGGGATGATGAGGGAGCGTCAGAACATGAGGTACGACACGGTGGAATGAAGACGTCATCTTCGCCCAAGTTTGACGATGGAGAGAGAATATATTCTGGGGGGGGGGGGGAAACAAGGTCTTTCAGGTGATATAGAGGGGGGGGAGGGGGATGATTTGGTGTGTGGAAGGAATGGGGTAGGGGGGGATGGAGTGTGTGGAGGGGACATTGTATTGGGGGGTAGTGTGTGTGTGTGGAGGGGACATTGTATGGGGGGAGTGTATGTGGTGGGGACATTGTATGGGGAGGGGAGTGTGTGTGGTGGGGACATTGTATGGGGGGTGTGTGTAGAGGGGACATTGTATGGGGGGGAGTGTGTGTGGAGGGGACATTGTATGGGGGAAGTGTGAGGAGGGGAAATTGTATGGGGGGAGTGTGTGTGGAGGGGACATTGTATGGGGGGGAATGTGAGGAGGGGAAATTGTATGGGGGGAGTTTATGTGAGGGGAATCTGGTGTTTGGAGGGGACATAGTGCGTAGAGGGGACATGCTGGGCTTATAGAAAGAGGGGAATAATAATGATAATAATAATAATAATAATAATAATAATGATAATAATAATAATAATGAAAATGATAATAAATACATATAATAAGTGATATGAAAGTCAATTAACAAGAAGAGATGTTGAAATATAAAATAAATCATAAATGTAAAGTCAAAATAAGACTAAAAAGATAATAAACCAATAAAGAGCCAAAAAGAAACTCTAATAAAGCCATAGAATGTGTATAGAAATAAAATGATGCAGTAAACATAATATAGCGAAAGAAAACGACGATCTATGACGAGGGTCAACTCAAATAATCTTCTCCACCCTCGCTCATCACCTCCTCACAAGATATCTATCTTCTATAACCTCTCACTGAACTTAGATAAAAAAAAAAAAAAACCTTTTGTCATAAAAAGGAAAATATAAAAATCTCGAAGTTATTTACGTGGTGGTGCGCGTGTGCGCGTGCCTGCGTTGACCTTAGCATCCAGCTTGTTAACACTGAGGTGGGGGGGGCGGGGGCACAAAATGATAACAATTTGGGTAAGTGAGCGCGCTACTCTCACGCGCCGATTCATCTCATAATTTTAAGAGGCGCTTCGGGCGACAGCTCATTTTTGTGACCGTCCATTATGATCCCCGAGCAGGAGGAGGAGGAGGAGGTGGAGGTAGTGGTGGTGAAGGAGGTGGGAGGGAAGGTGAGGTGGGGTGAGGGAGGGAAACAGGTCGAACCATGTTAACACGCTTGAAGCGGTTTCAGGTCCCTCACTGGACGGAGGGAGGAGGAGGAGGAGGTGATCACGGAGGGAGGAGGAGGAGGAGGAGGAGGAGATGGTGATCATGGAGGGAGGAGGAGGAGGAGGTGGGGACTGGCTGGCGAGGGTGGGTGTAGGGAATGGGTCGAGGGTGTTGGTGATGGGGGTCGGGTCGGTGCGTTGGGTGTGTGTGTGTGTGTGTGTGTTTGGGGTGGAAGGGGTGGGGTGTGGGGGGGGGGGGTTTGCGCCTTAAGGATATATTTGACAGCTTTTGTTATGGGGACGGAGGAAGGGGGTAAGGGGGGGGTGTTTGTTTGTTAGGGTGATGGGTACTTCCTGTGGGGTTGGGGTGTGTGTTACGGGAATGGGTACTTCCTGGGATTTTGTTACGGTGATGGGTACTTCCTTGTGGGATTGGGGTGTGTGTTACGGGAATGGGTACTTCCTGGGGTTTTGTTTCGGAGATGGGTACTTCCTGGGGTTTTATTAGGGTGGTGGGAACTTCCTGGACTTTTGTTAGGAGGGCGAGAATTTTCTGGGCTTTTGTTGAGGTGACGCAAAATTCCTGAGCTTTCGTCAGGGTGTCGTAATTTCCCGAACTTTTGTTTGGGTTATTAGAATTTCCTAAAATTTTGTTAGGGCCGCCGCGAGAATTTCTTGAGCATTTGTCAGGGTGAAAATAATTCTCTGGGCTTTTGTTAAGGTGACGGGAATTTCCTAAGCTTTTGTTAAGGTGACGGGAATTTCCTAAGCTTTTGTTATGGGTGACGAGAATTTCCTAAGCTTTTGTTATGGGTGACGAGAATTTCCTAAGCTTTTGTTAAGGTGACGGGAATTTCCTAAGCTTTTGTTAAGGTGACGGGAATTTCCTAAGCTTTTGTTAAGGTGACGGGAATTTCCTAAGCTTTTGTTAAGGTGACGGGAATTTCCTAAGCTTTTGTTAAGGTGACGGGAATTTCCTAAGCTTTTGTTAAGGTGACGGGAATTTCCTAAGCTTTTGTTAAGGTGACGGGAATTTCCTAAGCTTTTGTTAAGGTGACGGGAATTTCCTAAGCTTTTGTTAAGGTGACGGGAATTTCCTAAGCTTTTGTTAAGGTGACGGGAATTTCCTAAGCTTTTGTTAAGGTGACGGGAATTTCCTAAGCTTTTGTTAAGGTGACGGGAATTTCCTAAGCTTTTGTTAAGGTGACGGGAATTTCCTAAGCTTTTGTTATGGGTGACGAGAATTTCCTAAGCTTTTGTTAAGGTGACGGGAATTTCCTAAGCTTTTGTTATGGGTGACGAGAATTTCCTAAGCTTTTGTTAAGGTGACGGGAATTTCCTAAGCTTTTGTTAAGGTGACGGGAATTTCCTAAGCTTTTGTTAGGGGTGTCGGGGATTTCCTAAGCTTTTGTTAGGGGTGACGGGAATTTCCTAAGCTTTTGTTAAGGTGAAGGGAATTTCCTAAGCTTTTGTTAAGGTGAAGGGAATTTCCTAAGCTTTTGTTATGGGTGACGAGAATTTCCTAAGCTTTTGTTAAGGTGACGGGAATTTCCTAAGCTTTTGTTAAGGTAACGGGAATTTCCTTTGTTTTTTGTTAAGGTGACGGGAATTTCCTAAGCTTTTGTTCAGGTGACGAAAATTAAGTGAGGTTTTGTTAGGGTGACGTAAATTCCCCAAGCTTTCGTTAGATGACAAGAATTGTAAGCTTTATTTAAGGGATGATGAGAGTATTTCAAGCTTTTGTTAAGCTAATGATTATTTCTAAGCTTTTCTTAATCTTTTTTTTCGAGGTGTATTGCAACATTTTGGCTATTCTTAAATACTGAGGCTTTTATCATGTTTTATATTGATGACGAATTACGAAATAAGCTATTTGTTTTACTAAATTGGTTCCTGGAATTTTTTACTGGATCTGTTATTATATATTTAGTTCTTTTGTTTGAGGGTTTGGCAATGTTTCAGGTCCTTAATGATGGGGTAAAATACTCAGATTAAATTTATATTTTCGTCTTAAATTCTCAGGTCTACTGTACTCTAGCATGATACAGATGGTCCACTGTACTCTGGCATGATACAGATGGTCCACTGTACTCTGGCATGATACAGATGGTCTACTGTACTCTGGCATGATACAGATGGTCTACTGTACTCTGGCATGATACAGATGGTCTACTGTACTCTGGCATGATACAGATGGTCTACTGTACTCTGGCATGATACAGATGGTCCACTGTACTCTGGCATGATACAGATGGTCCACTGTACTCTAGCATGATACAGATGGTCTACTGTACTCTAGCATGATACAGATGGTCTACTGTACTCTGGCATGATACAGATGGTCTACTGTACTCTGGCATGATACAGATGGTCCACTGTACTCTGGCATGATACAGATGGTCCACTGTACTCTGGGCATGATATAGATGGTCTACTGTACTCTGGCATGATACAGATGGTCCACTGTACCCTGGCGTCAGACAGATGGTCCACTGTGAACACCAACACCATCTACGCTCTTCAGCATCCAGGTTCGTCCTCGAACACCCCCAAAACTCTAGAACCCCCCCCCCCCCCAAGCACTAGACCATCTAGAAACATAACTAGAAATAGATATTGAGTGAGACAGACTCTGTCAGGGTAGACGGGCGCTAGATGCGTTTACTGTCTAACCCGCCGTCAACGGGGGGATGTGGTAGACAGGACGCGACTAGGGGTCAGAGAGACGGGTCTGTTACCGTCCATCTCATTAAAGGAAATGGGGAGAGAGAGAGAGAGAGAGAGAGAGAGAGAGAGAGAGAGAGAGAGAGAGAGAGAGAGAGAGAGAGAGAGGAAGGGGGAAAGAAGAGGGGGAGGGGGGGGGGGACGGGGAACGGGCCACCACCAGATTGGTTTGGAAACTGGCGCCGGGAATTGAGGAAAGAGAGGGAGGGAGAAAGAAATAGACTGGTTTCTATTACGTCCTAATGAGGATGGTGTAGGGTCGGTGTCTCTCTCTCTCGAGAGATCCTGCCGTGGGTTAGCAAGGACCAGCCCCATCGGTCCTATTAGCTCCTGAAGAAGGGGAAGAAGGAGGAGGAGGAAGAAGGAGGCGAAGAAGGAGGAAGAAGGAGGCGGAGGAGGAGGAAGAAGGAGGCGGAGGAGGAGGAAGAAGGAGGCGGAGGAGGAGGAAGAAGGAGGCGGAGGAGGAGGAGGAAGAAGGAGGCGGAAGGAGGCGGAGAAGGAGGAGGAGTTGGAGGAGGAGGAGGAGGAGGTCGTCCTCATAGCCACGTATGTAGTATGTAAACACAGGTTGTGGGATATGGACGATGCTTGGGGAATCTAAATCAAAAGCGGACTCTTCTCTCTCTCTTTCTAATGCTTCTATGTCCTTTAGATATATCTCCTCCCCCCTCCCTCCCCCTCCAATTGATGAGGGGGGGTGTGAGTGGGGATGAGTGGCTAGGGCCAGCTAAGGCAAGTGGGTAGCCAACCCAGGCCGCACTCCCGATGCCCACCAGGATAAACATTAGCTGGAGCAGTAAGGTAGTGACCATTCCTAGCGACTCACTCTACCAGCGTAGTGACCATCCCTAGCGACTCACTCTACCAGCGTACTGACCATCCCTAGTGACTCACTCTACCAGCGTACTGACCATCCCTAGCGACTCACTCTACCAGCGTAGTGACCATCCCTAGCGACTCACTCTACCAGCGTAGTGACCATCCCTAGCGACTCACTCTACCAGCGTACTGACCATCCCTAGCGACTCACTCTACCAGCGTACTGACCATCCCTAGCGACTCACTCTACCAGCGTCTGACATTACCAGCTTCACAAGTAGTTCAGGTAGGGACCATCCATAGCGACTCTCTCTACCAGCGTCTAACATTACCAGCTTCACAAGTTACTCAGGTCGTGACCATCCCTAGCGACTCACTCTACCAGCGTCTAACACAACCTGGGCGTCCATATCATCACCTTCGTCATCAACAGCTGTCAGGGTTCGTGCCCCTAACCACGCCCTCCGGTCAGACCAGGCCCGCTCCAAGGGCTTGGTCGTCTAGGGCGAAAAGTGCTCCTCCAACAAGGGACTGGATAGACTGGACGAAAAGGCTTTTTCCCCAGGCAACCTGAACGGGATATTTCACTTCGGACGAATATCATCAGCTCCAAAAAATCAACCTCTTAGACTCTGGACGAAAAAATAAAGAAATACGAATCATCTTTCCCCACAACAGATGAACCAGTTGATCTCATCCAACACAGGAGCTACCACCACCTAAGCCAGACCTTGGACGAATATGAGAAACTTCAACAAATTAAACTAACACACGAGACAGCGGCCATATATAGATATATATATATATAAACCTGAGGGGGTTCAAAATATATAAATCTGAGGGGGGTTCAAAAACCAGACCCCCAAGATGTGACGTAGGAGAATGGTTGAACATAACACTTGTGTTCGCCTCAGTGTGTGACTTCCCATCTCAGGCACAGGTCATGCTGCTGTGATCAACTACACAAATTAAGGGGTAAACAAACAAACAAACAAACAAACAAACAAACAAACATCCCTGGTGTTGCTCCGTCTCTTACCCTTATATATATGTACACCATGTCTTTACTTCTATGTGTGTGTCTGTGTGTGTGTGTGTGTGTGTGTGTGTGTGTGTGTGTGCATGTGTACATTCACACATACACACACACACATACCTCAGCCTAAGCCAGGTACAATGTTCTTAAGGACAACTGCTTTCTCCACCAATGTTTTATGTAATGTTGAATATATCAAACGTCTCTTTGCTTCCATCTCGTGTCGTCACTGATACAAATAGTTTCTCAGAGCTGGAAGTATACTGGGAACAAATTCTGGGACCAAATTCTGGGAACAAATTCTGGGACCAAATTCTGGGACCAAATTCTGGGAACAAATTCTGGGAACAAATTCTGGGAACAAATTCTGGGAACAAATTCTGAGAACAAATTCTGGGAATAAATTCTGGGAACAAATTCCGAGAACAAATTCTGGGAATAAATTCTGGGAACAAATGCGAATTATTGAAGTGATTGATGGGAGGTCGGGACACAAGAAACAGCATTGATATTGCACAGTTTCTTCAGTAATGCTAACTTCAACCCTAAGCCATAAACTTGATTCCACAACTCTATTTGCTATATTATTATAGATATGTCATATAGCTCAGTAAGCGCTGCTTGAAACACTATACCATCTAACAAAGTCACATTTCATTTTTCTTAAATATTTAATTGCTTTCTTCCTCTTCATTGTGGTAACGTCAGGAAAAAATGAACAAAGGCTTCATTTGCATTCATCTGCTCTCCAGCCGTCATATATACCAGGGTCCACCATGCACTGCCAAACCCCAAAGGGTATTGAACAATTTACCTTAACCGCTTCATATGTCCTGGTACAGTCCACTGAGAGCACGTCGCCCCCCATATGCCACATGAGAATCTTAATGCTATTCAAAGAGATCACTGTAATCACAGGTAACTGATATAAGTAACTCAAAGGTAACTGATAAAGGTAACCCATTGTTAACTGATGAATGTAACCCATTGTTAACTGATGAAGGTAACTCATAGGTAAATGATGAAGGTAACCCATTGTTAACTGATGAAGGTAACCCATTCTTAACTGATGAAGGTAACCCATTGTTAGCTGATGAAGGTAACCCATAGGTAACTGAAGAAGGTAACCCATAGGTAAATGATGAAGGTAACCCATTGTTAGCTGATGAAGGTAACCCATTGTTAGCTGATGAAGGTAACCCATGGGTAAGTGATGAAGGTAACCCATAGGTAAATGATGAAGGTAACCCATGGGTAAGTGATGAAGGTAACCCATAGGTAACCGATGAAGGTAACCCATAGGTAAATGATGAAGGTACCCCATTGTTAACTGATGAAGGTAACCTACAGGTAACTGAAGAAGGTAACCCATAGGTAACTGAAGAAGGTAACCCATAGGTAACTGATGAAGGTAACCCACAGGTAACTGATGGAGGAAACCCATAGGTAACTGATGAAGGTAACCCATAGGTAACTGATGAAGGTAACCCACAGGAAACTGATGAAGTTAACCCACAGGTAACTGAAGAAGGTAACCCACAGGTAACTGATGAAGGTAACCCATAGGTAACTTAAGAAGGTAACCCATAGGTAACTGATGAAGGTAACCCACAGGTAACTGATGAAGGTAACCCATAGGTAACTGAAGAAGGTAACCCATAGGTAACTGATGAAGGTAACCCATAGGTAACTTAAGAAGGTAACCCATAGGTAACTGATGAAGGTAACCCACAGGTAACTGATGAAGGTAACCCACAGGTAACTGAAGAAGGTAACCCACAGGTAACTGATGAAGGTAACCCATAGGTAACTTAAGAAGGTAACCCATAGGTAACTGAAGAAGGTAACCCATAGGTAACTGATGAAGGTAACCCACAGGTAACTGATGGAGGAAACCCATAGGTAACTGATGAAGGTAACCCATAGGTAACTGATGAAGGTAACCCACAGGTAACTGAAGAAGGTAACCCACAGGAAACTGATGAAGGTAACCCACAGGTAACTGATGAAGGTAACCCATAGGTAACTGATGAAGGTAACCCACAGGTAACTGATGAAGGTAACCCATAGGTAACTGATGAAGGTAACCCACAGGTAACTGATGAAGGTAACCCACAGGTAACTGATGAAGGTAACCCACAGGTAACTGATGAAGGTAACCCACAGGTAACTGGTGGAGGAAACCCAAGGATGAGTGATGGAGACGGATTTGAAGACGCCAATCAGAGTTTAGGTCATTTTGGTGTGACTGTTGTTCGGAAGAGTCTGTGAAAGGCTGCAACTGAGAGCAAATGTGAAGAAAATCAGGGTTATTAGGTTCTACAAGGCTGCGGGACGAGTCAGCTGGAGTTTGAGGTTGAATGGAGGGAAATTGGAGGAGGTGAAGCGTATCAGACACCTGGGAGTGGATATGGTGACAAATGGAACCGTGGAAGAGGAAGTGAATCATCGGGTGGATGAGGGGGCGAAGGTTCTGGGAGCGATGAAGAATGTGTGGAAAGAGAGAACGTTACTATCTGGGAGGGCAAAAATGGGTATGTTTGAAGGAATAGTAGTCCAGAGAGTACTATATGAATGCGAGGTATGGAGATAAAATTGTGTGGAGAAAGGTGGACGTGGTGGAGTTGGAATGTTTAAGGACAATATGTGTTGTGAGGTGGTTTGATGGAGTAAGCAATGAAAGGGTAATAAAAGTGTGGTTGAGAGCGCAAAATAGGGTGCGAAACACCAGTATATGTATGTATTCATATGTGCCTTTGTATGTGTCTCCCCTGAGGATGTGATTATTACACAAAAGTGCACTTGGGAACTTATCGTGTTTCATTTTCCCCATGGTGGACTCATAGGAATATATATATATATATATATATATATATATATATATATATATATATATATATATATATATATATATATATATTTTTTTTTTTTTTTTTTATACTTTGTCGCTGTCTCCCGCGTTTGCGAGGTAGCGCAAGGAAACAGACGAAAGAAATGGCCCAACCCCCCCATACACATGTATATACATACGTCCACACACGCAAATATACATACCTACACAGCTTTCCATGGTTTACCCCAGACGCTTCACATGCCTTGATTCAATCCACTGACAGCACGTCAACCATGGTATACCACATCGCTCCAATTCACTCTATTCCTTGCCCTCCTTTCACCCTCCTGCATGTTCAGGCCCCGATCACACAAAATCTTTTTCACTCCATCTTTCCACCTCCAATTTGGTCTCCCTCTTCTCCTCGTTCCCTCCACCTGCGACACATATATCCTCTTGGTCAATCTTTCCTCACTCATTCTCTCCATGTGCCCAAACCACTTCAAAACACCCTCTTCTGCTCTCTCAACCACGCTCTTTTTATTTCCACACATCTCTCTTACCCTTACGTTACTCACTCGATCAAACCACCTCACACCACACATTGTCCTCAAACATCTCATTTCCAGCACATCCATCCTCCTGCGCACAACTCTATCCATAGCCCACGCCTCGCAACCATACAACATTGTTGGAACCACCATTCCTTCAAACATACCCATTTTTGCTTTCCGAGATAATGTTCTCGACTTCCACACAAATTTCAAGGCCCCCAGAATTTTCGCCCCCTCCCCCACCCTATGATCCACTTCCGCTTCCATGGTTCCATCCGCTGCCAGATCCACTCCCAGATATCTAAAACACTTCACTTCCTCCAGTTTTTCTCCATTCAAACTCACCTCCCAATTGACTTGACCCTCAACCCTACTGTACCTAATAACCTTGCTCTTATTCACATTTACTCTTAACTTTCTTCTTCCACACACTTTACCAAACTCAGTCACCAGCTTTTGCAGTTTCTCACATGAATCAGCCACCAGCGCTGTATCATCAGCGAACAACAACTGACTCACTTCCCAAGCTCTCTCATCCCCAACAGACTTCATACTTGCCCCTCTTTCCAAAACTCTTGCATTTACCTCCCTAACAACCCCATCCATAAACAAATTAAACAACCATGGAGACATCACACACCCCTGCCGCAAACCTACATTCACTGAGAACCAATCACTTTCCTCTCTTCCTACACGTACACATGCCTTACATCCTCGATAAAAACTTTTCACTGCTTCTATCAACTTTCCTCCCACACCATATATTCTTAATACCTTCCACAGAGCATCTCTATCAACTCTATCATATGCCTTCTCCAGATCCATAAATGCTACATACAAATCCATTTGCTTTTCTAAGTATTTCTCACATAAATTCTTCAAAGCAAACACCTGATCCACACATCCTCTACCACTTCTGAAACCACACTGCTCTTCCCCAATCTGATGCTCTGTACCTGCCTTCACCCTCTCAATCAATACCCTCCCATATAATTTACCAGGAATACTCAACAAACTTATACCTCTGTAATTTGAGCACTCACTCTTATCCCCTTTGCCTTTGTACAATGGCACTATGCACGCATTCCGCCAATCCTCAGGCACCTCACCATGAGTCATACATACATTAAATAACCTTACCAACCAGTCAACAATACAGTCACCCCCTTTTTTAATAAATTCCACTGCAATACCATCCAAACCTGCTGCCTTGCCGGCTTTCATCTTCCGCAAAGCTTTCACTACCTCTTCTCTGTTTACCAAATCATTTTCCCTAACCCTCTCACTTTGCACACCACCTCGACCAAAACACCCTATATCTGCCACTCTATCATCAAACACATTCAACAAACCTTCAAAATACTCACTCCATCTCCTTCTCACATCACCACTACTTGTTTTCACCTCCCCATTTGCGCCCTTCACTGAAGTTCCCATTTGCTCCCTTGTCTTATATATGTATATATGAATGAGGACTCATTCCACAAGCGACATCTCAACTGGACCAGGTTGAAAGCTTCGTGAGCTCCGCTGTGTTATTATTACTACCCTCCCCTTCCTGTGGGGCACTGGACACACCATCAACCACTTCCTCCTCCTCCCTTCCTTCTTCCCTCCCTCCCTCATCATCCCTCCTCCTCATCATCATTATACTCATCATCCTCTCTCATCATCATCTGCAGGGACCACCCCCCTGACCACACTCGGACCATTGAGGGTTTATAATATCTGTTGCAGGCCTACCTCAAAAATATCATGAAGATTAATCTTGGGGGTTTAGTTTGACCGTAAATTCTCCTCATCTAAGTCCACAGAAGCTTCCAAAAGCTTTTGACTTGAATAAGCTGTCCCCCCGCAAATTGCTACGCCTTCGACTACACACATACACACACACACGGACATGGGGGAGTGAGGAGGGGGGTACGAACCCGTGTCACTCTATCAGTGGGGCGACTTTTCATCCTTATGAGCCGCTTCGTCAAAGCCTCATTTCCAAAACCTCTGAGGCAGAGGCGGTCGGTCGTCCAGGTGGATATGTATATGAGTGTGTGTGTGTGTGTGTGTGTGTGTGTGTGTGTGTGTGTGTATGAACGTTAAGACTTATGCCATTTTCGAATCTGCAGGGGATACTTAAATGAAAGGGGTATATATATATATATATATATATATATATATATATATATATATATATATATATATATATATATATATATATATATATATATATGTGTGTGTGTGTGTGTTGGAAAGGATCACAATTTTGCGCGTGATCAAGATATTCCTATGAGTCCACCACGGGGAAAATGAAACACGATAAGTTGCCAAGTGCACTTTCGTGTCATAATCACATCATCAGGGGAGACACAAGAGAGAAATATAACAGTCAGTTGATATGAGACGTAGGTAGGACGCCATTTGGTAAACAAGTGACTACCCGAATTATATTTGCTTGCTTTCATAATTAGAGTTCAATTGAACTCCTTCCAAAAACATACGATACATTTCTGATAACATAGTCTATCACGCACAATAGATGAATAGATAGATATCGAATACACACTTCTATCTTCATGGGGCTCCAGCGTTCCCAGAGCTATTGTACATCTCTGTATCCATCACTCCCTCCCACCCACCTCCTTCACCACACACACACACACACACACACACACACACACAAACACTCTTTCTCTCTCTCTCTCTCTCTCTCTCTCTCTCTCTCTCTCTCTCTCTCTCTCTCTCTGTGTGTGTGTGTGTGTGTGTGTGTGTGTGTGGAAAACAGCCACACAAGAGAAATACCTGAGCAAGACACGAGACGAAATAAATGATGGGGTGGGTAGAGGCGTCCATTATGTGTGTGTGTGTGTGTGTGTGTGTGTGTGGTTCTCATGGTGATGTGTGTTCTCATGGTGGTTTGTATTTGACAGTCATATTTTCCTATGACAGCCATATTTTTCTCCTTGACATCTGCACTTTCCCTTAAACAGCCATACATCTCCATCGTTACCCGTAATTATCACTTGACAGCCTTAGTTTGTCTTTGACAGCCGTGCTACCCTATTGACACCCGTATTTCCCTTTGACAGCCGTGTTACCCCTTTGTTAGACGTATTACCCCTTTTTTAGCCGTGTTTCCCCTTTGACAGTCATATTACCCTTTTGTTAGCCGTACTACCCCTTTGACAGCCGTGCTACCCTATTGACACCCGTATTTCCCTTTGACAGCCGTATTACTCTTCTGACAACAGTGTTTCCCTTTGACCGCCGTGTTGTCCTTTGACAGCCGTATTACCCCTTTGTTAACCGTATTAAACCTTTGACAGCCGTATTACCCCTTTGACATCCGTGTTTCCCCTTTGACAGCCATATTACCCCTTTGACAGCCGTGTTTCCCCTTTGACAGCCGTGTTTCCCCTTTGACAGCCGTGTTTCCCCTTTGACAGCCGTATTACCCCTTTGACATCCGTGTTTCCCCTTTGACAGCCGTGTTTCCCCTTTGACAACCGTGTTACCCCTTTGACATCCGTGTTTCCCCTTTGACAGCCGTATTACCCCTTTGACAACCGTGTTACCCCTTTGACAGCCGTGTTTCCCCTTTGACAGCCGTGTTTCCCCTTTGACAGCCGTATTACCCCTTTGGCAACCGTGTTACCCCTTTGATAGCCGTGTTTCCCCTTTGGCAGCCGTGTTTCCCCTTTGACGGATATAGTATCCCTTTGACAGCTAAGTAATTATATTTGACAGCTGTTTCCCCTTGACAGCCGTATTAACCCTCCTTAACAACCCCATTTTCCCTTGACATCCACAATGGTTTCGATATATATGGTCGCTAGCTCTTATTCCTCCATAAATAAGATAATTTATGTATTTGCTATTATGGGAATATCATGCGTTGAGTAAATGGGTAACGGAATACCCCCCCCCCCTTCCCCCGGTGAGAGAGGAGTGAGCTGATTGGATGAGGATATCAACTCATGCCATTCTGACGTCACACCGGGGCTTGCTCATTGGTCGTTCGTGTGTTGGTAAAGGTTGTTATCGGATGGTTGTGTGTGTGTGTTTGTGTGTGTGTGTGTGTGTGTGTGTGTGTGTGTGAATTGGACATGACCAGCTGATCGTATGGTCACGTGCGCGAATCACCTGGCAACGTTTATCGGAAACGTTTGAGGATGTGGTTACGTGTCACGGAAACGTTTTGGTTATTCCCCCAGCTTCAGGTCAGAGGCTACACCATCTTATGTAAGGGTCGTACCGTCGTGTTCAAGGGTCGTAATCTCGTGCGCAAGGGTCGTGCCGTCGTGCGCAGGGGGTCGTGCCGTCGTGCGCATGGGGTCGTGCCGTCGTGCGCAGGGGGTCGTGCCGTCGTGCGCAGGGGGTCGTGCCGTCATAATTGAGCCATTAAAACATTTGTTGACACATAAACAGTCTTTATCTTGAAGGCAAATAAGTTATTTTATTTACTACATCAGCAATCGTATCCATATTGCTTGATTACGCTGATGATACGAGAAACGAGTTTTTATTGGTCTAGTTTCCGTTCGTGTCGGCAGAGATGCCTTGTAATTGGTGCTAGGCATCCGTGACGTAAATGCCTCTTGTTGATTGGTCACGCTATGTCCCACCACCCCCTCTGATTGGTCGAGATCTGACGTCAGATTCTCGTAGTGGTGAATTGTCGCGTAATTGGTGGATATCTGATGTTTACATGTGACGTCACTACTGCTGCCAATAGGAGCTCAAAGAATGATCACCATCACCAAACGATGCCAGTTATCACCATCACCAAACGGTGCCAGTTATCACCATCACTATCACCACGTCATAGTAACACCATCACTGTCACTACGAGCTATCACCATCACTACCACCGAGAGCGTAACAATTCTATTACCATTAGTATAACGACAACTGTCACCATCACTATTATCACAGTTATCACCCTTCCTATCACCATGGAATCACCATCACCATCACTATCACCATCACCATCACCACTACCACCATCACCAGGAGGGCGGCCATCTTGTACCGTCCTCTTTATCAATTGATTACTTTGGCGGAATTGGATCACCTTGTTGGTCCGAGGAACGATAATGTTAGAAATGATTATTTCCACATTTATCCTCCCGTAGATCCTACAACTTTAATATTATGAAAAATATCCCATAACAGACAAAGAAAAATATTGATAGACATTATATGAGATTATTTCTCTCGAGAAAAACAATGAAATTAGCTTTGAAAGTTGAGAATAAAATAGTTGTCATCATTGTGCGTCTGGCAGCCCGGTCTCCTCTCATTAATTTCCGTCAACTGTCAGTCCAGCTTAACCCCGCTACAACGCATATCTTGCTTATTCCCTTAATCATGGCTCTCAAACTTCTACCCAACTCTTCCAATAACGCACAGTCGTTCACTGCGTCTCACAAGGTCGTTGGGAGAGGCCAGGGAGGGCGTCCCGTGGGCGTGGGGGGTGGAGGGGGAGGGGGGGCTAACAAAAGGTGGAGAGGGAGAGAGAGAGAGAGAGAGAGAGAGAGAGAGAGAGAGAGAGGCCAGTTGGCGGGAGCTGGGCGAGCAGGTTAGCTGGGGAACTGAGGCTTCCTTTATTTGCCGATATGTGACAAAACTTCGGCCAATTATTTCCATGATCCAGAAGCTTCTGTAAAGGGAAGGAGGAGGGAGGAGGAGGGAGGAGGAGGGAGGAAGTTGGATTAGCTAGTGCCCCGGTGAGAGAGAGAGAGAGAGAGAGAGAGAGAGAGAGAGAGAGAGAGAGAGAGAGAAACATAAACACATAGATAGATGGATAGATGAGAGAGAGAGAGAGAGAGAGAGAGAGAGAGAGAGAGAGAGAGAGAGAGAGAGAGAGAGAGAGAGAGAGAAACATAAACACATAGATAGATGGATAGATGAGGGAGAGAGAGAGAGAGAGAGAGAGAGAGAGAGAGAGAGAGAGAGAGAGAGAGAGAGAGAGAGAGAGAGAGAGAGAAACATAAACACATAGATAGATGGATAGATGAGAGAGAGAGAGAGAGAGAGAGAGAGAGAGAGAGAGAGAGAGAGAGAGAGAGAGAGAGAGAGAGAGAGAGAGAGAGAGAGAGAAACTCACCAACGAAAACTTCGTATTCTTAATAGAAAATAAAAAGATACGATAAAGTGGAGTTATTTATGTAAAAAAAAAAGGAAAATTCGATGCAATTCGTAATAACTTGAGAATAGTCAAATAACCCCGCGCCCCCTCCTCCTCCCACTCGTTCGATTGGGTCGTGTTTGGCTTCGGCGACCATCAAACGATGAATGTAAACGAGGCCTGGGGATGGCGGGATCCTCGTTAAACACACCGCGTTAATCCCATTCACGCGAGTTCAGATGATCCGAAGCCTTTACATTACGTTCACACGACGGGAAACGGAAAACGGTAAATAACGGAAAACTGAAAACGGTAGATAACGGAAAACTGAAAACGGTAAATAAGAAATAAAAAATCATTATTGTATGGCTTAAGTAACTCAATTCTACTTAATATATGAATATGACCAAATTAAAACATGATTTAATGCGTTATAATGTATATATTCATTTTATTATACTTTGTCGCTGTCTCAATTTTATTTAATATGAAAATATGACCAAATTCAAACATGATCTAATGCGTTATAATGTATTTATTTAATTAATTATACTCTGTCGCTGTCTCAATTTTATTCAATATGACAATATGATCAAATTTAAACATGATTTAATGCGTTATAATGTATTTCTTTATTTCATATTTTGTCGCTGTCTCCCGCGTTAGCGAGGTAGCGCAAGGAAACAGACGAAAGAATGGCCCAACCCACCCCCATACACATGTATATACATAAACGTCCACACACGCACATATACATACCTATACATTTCGACGTATACATACATATACATACACAGACATATAGATATATATACATGCACATATTCATACTTGCTGCCTTTATTCATTCCCGTCGCCACCACGCCATACATGAAATGACAACCCCCTCCCCCCTCATGCGCGCGAGGTAGCGCTAGGAAAAGACAACAAAGGCCACATTCGTTCACACTGAGTGTCTAGCTGTCATTTAATAATGCACTTAAACCACAGCTCCCTTTCCACATCCAGGCCCCAAAAAAACTTTCCATGGTTTACACCAGACGCTTCACATGCCCTGGTTCAATCCATTGACAGCAAGTCGACCCCGGTATACCACATCGTTCCAATTCACTCTATTCCTTGCACGCCTTTCACCCTCCTGCATGTTCAGGCCCCGATCGCTCAAAATCTTTTTCACTCCATCTTTCCACTTCCAATTTGGTCTCCCACTTCTCCTCGTTCCCTCCACCTCCGACACATATATCCTCTTGGTCAATTTTTCCTCACTCATTCTCTCCATGTGCCCAAACCATTTCAAAACACCCTCTTCTGCTCTCTCAACCACGCTCTTTTTATTTCCACACATCTCTCTTACCCTTACGTTACTTACTCGATCAATCCATCCTCACACCACATATTGTCCTCAAACATCTCATTTCCAACACATCCACCCATTATAAATGTAGAAATGATAATACATATTAATCTTTGATATTACATAATACATTTCCTAATCAGTGAATTGAAAATGACATATAAGCCTTCTCAGATCTCATTGTCAATTTTAGAATTACTGAGAAGTGGAGAATGTCTTTATCAAAACTGTTTACTAAGAAAAATGCATTATATGAATTAAAGGCTTTTTACCTTTATATATATATATATATATATATATATATATATATATATATATATATATATATATATATATATATATATATATATATATAATGTTGGAGGCTCCAGTCATGGACAAAAGTCTTTAGCAAAGGTTATTGAGGGAAAGAAATCAAAGAAGAAAAATGTATTAATAACTAAAGGAAATGGATTTCCTGCTGTTTGAAAAGCACCAGTTGTTAGGAAGGACATGAGAGGGATAGAGAGTTCCAAAGCTTGGAGGTGTAGAAAAAGAAACAGATATCAAATCGGCCCACTTTTGAGTTGTTGATGACCACACACAGTGATCATGTGACGCAGCGGCTTGTTCAGTATCGTGTGGTGTATCTAAACAAGCAACGAGCAATCGGGGTCAGACACCAAAGTAATTTGTATTGCATAATGGTAGTTCTACCTTCTGTTTGCACATACGCCGAGGAAGCTGCCTGACGTACGATGAATAATCTCTATCGTACACAGTTGCCAAAATTTTATCTATTTCTATTGGCAGGATAGAAATTTCCGGGGTGATTTATGGATGGGGTTGTTAGGGAGGTAAATGCAAGAGTTTTGGAAAGAGGGGCAAGTATGAAGTCTGTTGGGGATGAGAGAGCTTGGGAAGTGAGTCAGTTGTTGTTCGCTGATGATAAAAACGCTGGTGGCGGATTCATGTGAGAAAAACTGCAGAAGCTGGTGACTGAGTTTGGTAAAGTGTGTGGAAGAGAAAGTTAAGAGTAAATGTGAATAAGAGCAAGGTTATTAGGTACAGTAGGGTTGAGGGGTCAAGTCAATTGGGAGGTGAGTTTGAATGGAGAAAAACTGGGGGGAAGTGAAGTGTTTTAGATATCTGGGAGTGGATCTGGCAGCGGATGGAACCATGGAAGCGGAAGTGGATCATAGGGTGGGGGAGGGGGCGAAATTTGGGGGCCTTGAAGAATGTGTGGAAGTCGAGAAAAATTATCTCGGAAAACAAAAAAAGGGTATGTTTGAAGGATAGTGGTTCCAACAATGTTGTATGGTTGCGAGGCGTGGGCTATGGATAAAAGTTGTGCGCAGGAGGATGGGGTGTGCTGGAAATGAGATGTTTGAGGACAATGTGTGGTTGTGAGGTGGTTTGATCGAGTGAGTACGTTTAAAGGGTAAGAGAGATGTGTGGAAATAAAAAGAGCGTGGTTGAGAGAGCAGAAGAGGGTGTTTTGAAGTGGTTTGGGCACATGGAGAGAATGAGTGAGGAAAGATTGACCAAGAGGAATGTGTCGGAGGTGGAGGGAACGAGGAGAAGAGGGAGACCAAATTGGAGTTGGAAAGATGGAGGGGAAAAAGATTTTGTGTGATCGGGGCCTGAACATGCAGGAGGGTGAAAGGAGGGCAAGGAATAGAGTGGAATTGGAGCGATGTGGTATACCGGGGTTGAGTAAAATTTGTTTTCTGTCTGTGGATTGAATCAAGGGATGTGAAGCGTCGGGGTAAACCATGGAAAGCTGTGTAGGTATGTATATTTTCGTGGTGTGGACGTATGTATATACATGTGTATGGGGGGGGGGGGTTTGGGCATTTCTTTCGTCTGTTTCCTTGCGCTACCTCGCAAACGCGAGAGACAGCGACAAAGTATAATATAAAAAAAAATATATATATATATATATATATATATATATATATATATATAATATTATTTTTATATATATTTATATATATATATGTATGGTTTCGAGGCGGGGGGTATGGATTTGAGTTTTGCGCAGGAGGATGGATGTGCTGGGAAAAAAGAGGATGTTTGAGGAAAATGTTTTGGTGTGAGGTGGTTTGATCGAGTAAGTAAAAGAAGGGTAAGAGAGATGTGTGGAAATAAAAGCGTGTTGAGAGAGCAGAAGAGGGTTTTTGAATGGTTTGGGCACAATGGAGAGAATGAGTGAGGAAAGATTGACCAAGAGGATTTATGTGTCGGAGGTGGAGGGAACGAGGAGAAGAGGGAGACCAAATTGGAGTGTGGAAAGATGGAGTGAAAAAGATTTTGTTGTGATCGGGGCCTGAAAAATGCAGGAGGGTGAAAGGAGGCAAGGAATAGAGTGAATTGGAGCGATGTGGTATTACAGGGGTTGACGTGCTGTCAGTGGATTGAATCAAGGGATGTGAAGCGTCTGGGGGGAAACCCATGGAAAGCTGTTGTACGGTATGTATATTTGCGTGTGTGACGTGTGTATGTAAATGTGTATGGGGGGGGGGCCATTTCTTTTCGGTCTGTTTCCTTGAGAGCTACCTCGCAAACGCGGGAGACAGCGAAAAGTATAAAAAAAAAAAAAAAAAAATATATTATATATATATTTCATCTTCATTACTATTTCTATTTCCCGCATTAGCGAGGTAGCGATAAGTACAGAGGATGGGCCTTTGAGGGAATATCCTACCTGGCCCCCTTGCCTGTTCCTTTTACTTTTGAAAAAAAAAAGAGAAAAAAAACTGAGAGGGGGGGATTTCCAGCCCCCCGCTCCTTCCCTTTTAGTCGCCTTCTACGACACGCAGGGAATACGTGGGAAGTTATTCTTTCTCCCCTATCCCCAGGATAATATATATTTTATAATCTATATATATAAAAAATTATGTAATATTATAATATATATTTATATATAATCTATTTATATATATATATATATATATTATTATATATATTATATATATTATATATATATATATATATATTTTGAAAAATATATTCGTGTATCGTATACTACTGAAAGCCAGTCCTTTCCGTTTTGTGCCTGTAAACACGCTGACGAAGTTGCCAGGCGCCACTGACGATGACGAAGTTGCAGACTCAGGGACGACTGGACGAAGTTGCAGACGCTGGACGCTACTATTATACACAGTTGCCAATAATTTATCCATGTCCTTGACAGGATATATATATTTCCGGGAAAATATATATCAGTATTACGTGGGAGGGTATTGCAAGCAATATCGGAGTTATGAAGAAGAGCAAAGTGCAAAGGGGGTGATTGTACCACTGGCCAATGCCACTCCGCCGTTCCCCAAGCAAAATTCAACATAGGACTGTTGTCGGAGACTGTGTTCAGTATAAATCCGTGACCGTAAGGCCAAGTGAGAGTAGTTAGGTGAGGAGAGGGGATGAAGAAGTCGACAAGTCAAATTGGTTTAGACTCGACTCAGTTCGAGTATGTACAGCTAGAACCTCTATAGACATGAGAGTAATACTCTATGCAAGGACATATCAATCCTTTTGTATAAACGTATCAATCCTTTGTATAAACGTCTCAATCCTTTGTATAAACGTCTCAATCCTTTGTATAAACGTCTCAATCCTTTGTATAAACGTATCAATCTTTGTATAAACGTATCAATCGGTTGTATAAACGTATCAATCTTTGTATAAACGTATCAATCTTTGTATAAACGTATCAATCCTTTGTATAAACGTATCAATCTTTGTATAAACGTATCAATCTTTGTATAAACGTATCAATCCTTTGTATAAACGTATCAATCTTTGTATAAACGTATCAATCTTTGTATAAACTCATCAATCCTTTGTATAAACGTATCAATCCTTTGTATAAACGTATCAATCCGTTGTATAAACGTATCAATCTTTGTATAAACGTATCAATCTTTGTTATAAACTCATCATCCTTGTATAACGTTATTCATCTTTGTTATAAACGTTATAAATCTTTGTATAAACTCAATCAATCCTTTGTATAAACGTATCAATCTTTGTATAAACGTATCAATCCTTTTTATAAACGAAGGAACTAAACAGTCCGACACTGAGGCTTAAAAAAACAAACTCATATTCTAATTCTAAAATTTCTTAAACTCAATACCCCCAAAACAATAGAGTTAGGATTCAACACCTTGATGATTAAGGTATATATGTTTTGATGCCTTCTGATATATGGTTATTTATCAACAGGTCCGTCTATATACCAGTCACCTGACAGCATAGAAAATCACCACTTCATAATCTATTCTTTCCCTTATATCAATCACCATTCACAATCATATATTACCCTCACATTAATCACCACGCACAAGCATATATTCCCCTCGTGAAATTCACCACTTATAAGCATATATTCCCCTTGCATAATCAACTCACACCCATAATTTCCCTCATTTATTAATCCCACTCATGACCATATATTCCCCTCATATTAATCACCATTCTCAAAGCAAACACTCCCCTCATATCAATCACCATTCACAAACCATGCACTCTCCACATATTAATCACCATTCATAAAACATACACTCCCCTCCTATTAATCACGACTCACAGACCATACACTCCCCTCATATTAATCACCATTCACAAACCATTCACTCCCCTCATATTAATCACGACTCATAAAACATACACTCCCCTCATATCAATCACGACTCACAAACCATACACTCCCCTCATATTAATCACGACTCACAGACCATATACTCCCCTCATATTAACCACAGCCTCACAACCGTATCGCCTCTCCTCATGGCACACGAAGAAAATTAATCCCTCATTATAATCACATCGTTTTTTAATCATATCCACTTACAGCCATTCCCCTCCCCTCCACACACACACACACACACACACACCAAAACACACACCCTATGTCGTCTCCCCTCCCCTTACCCTACCCCTCCCTCCCCCCCCTCCCACAATCCCCCCACGGCGGCCCTCCCACGGCGCCACAGGAAGCCAACAATGGCTCCTCCTGGTCTTTAATTACGATATAATCACATAATCACATCGTAATACCGCGCGGGGCGGGGTGGGGGGGGGTGGCCCATGCAATCTGTTAACGGGCCCGGGGTCAAAGACAACGGAAACCTGTTGACCCGACGTTCGTGTGTGGGGGGGGGGGTGAAGCGAGAGAGAGAGAGAGAGAGATGAGGAGCGGAGTTGAGAGATGAGACGGAGAGCTGGATTTGAGAGAGAGAGAGAGAGAGAGAGAGAGACACGCGGGCGACCGCTTCAGCCCCTTCTTCAGCATGTGTCCTGTGCATCGAAAACCAAACCCCCCCCCCTTCCCCCGGTGATATAAGTGAGGAGTGAGCTGTGATTGGATGAGGATATCAAACTCATGCCATCTGACGTCCACACCGGGGCTTGCTCATGGTCGTTGTGTGTTGTAAAGGTTGTTATCGGATGGTTGTGTGTGTGTGTTTGTGTGTGTGTGTGTGTGTGTGTGTGTGTGTGTGAATTTGGACATGACCAGCTGATCGTTATGGTCACCGTGCGCGAATCAACTGGCAACGTTTTTCGGAAACGTTTGAGGATGTGGTTACGTGCCCAGGGAAAACGTTTTGTTATTCCCCAGCTTCAGGTCAGGGCTAACATCTTTTGTAAGGGTGTACCGTCTTTGTTCAAGGGTCGTAATCTCGTGGCGCAAGGGTCGTGCCGTCGTGCGCAGGGGGTCGTGCCGTCGGCGCATGGGGTCGTGCCGTCGTGCGCGGGGGTCTTTGCCGTCGTGCGGGGGGTGTCCCCGTTTTGCTCAATGTCGTCCCGTCATTTTGGGAGCCTTAAAACTTTTGGTTGCACATAAACAGTCTTTATCTTAAAGGGAAATATTTAAATTTTTTTACTACATAAAGCAATCGTATTTTTTATTGCTTGATTCGTGTTTGTTTTAGGGGAACGATTTTTTTTTTTGGGTCTAGTTTCGTTCGTGTCGGAGAGAGCCTTGAAATTTGGTGTTTGGCACCCGTGCGTAAATGCCTCTTGTTGATTGGTCCGCTATGTCCCACCACCCCCTTGATTGGTTTGAGATTGAGTCGGTTCCGTAGGGGTTTGAATTGTCCTTTAATGGTGGAATCTGATTTTTTCATGGGACGTCCTACTTCCCAATAGGAGCTCAAAGATGATCACCATCACCAACGTGCAGTTATCACCATCACCAACGGTCCCAGTTACCCACCATCCTATCACCAGGTCATAGAAACACCCATCCTGTCCTACGAGTTCACCAATCACTACACCGGGAGCGTTACATTTATTCCATTGTATAACGACAATTCACCATCATTTATTATCACAGTTATCACCCTTCCTATCACCAGGGATCCCAACCTCCTATCCCATCACCACACCACTCCCCCCATCCCAGGAGGGGGGCTTCCTTGTCCCGCCCTCATTATAATTGATTACTTGGCGAATTGGATCCCTTGTTGGTCCGAGGAACGATAATGTTAGAAATGATATTTCCACTTTTATCCTCCCGTGGATCCTACAACTTTATATTATAAAAAATACCATCAAGGACAAAGAAAAATATTGATAGACAATTTTTTGAGATTATTTCTCTCGAGAAAACAATGAATTAGTTTTAAAAAGTTGAGAAAAAAAATAGTTGTCATATTTGAGTTTGGAAAGCGGTCTCCTCTCATTAATTTCCCCGTCACGGTTCCCCGGTACAACGCATATCTTGCTTATTTCCCCTAATCATGGCTCTCAAAAAAAAATTCTACCCATCTTCCAATAACGCACAGTCGTTCATGCGTCTACAGGTCGTTGGGAGAGGCCAGGAGGGCGTCCCCGGGGGGTGGGGGGTGGAGGGGGAGGGGGGGCTAACAAAGGTGGAGGGAGGGAGAGAGAGAGGAGAGGGAGGAGGAGAGAGAGGCAGTTGGCGGGGGGCTGGGCGGAGGTTTGCTGGGAAAAAATGTGGCTTCCTTTATTTGCCGATATGTGGGCAAAACTTCGGCCAATTTTTTCCTTGTCCAGAAGTTCTGTAAAAGGGGAAAGGGGGAAGGGGGGAGGAGTGAGGGAGCGGGGGAAGTTGGATTAGCTAGTGCCCCGGGGAGAGAGGAGAGAGAGAAGAGGGGAAAGGGAGGGAGGAGAGAGAGAGAGAGAAACATAAAACATAGATGTGGATAGATGAGAGAGAGAGAGAGAGAGAGGTGAGAGAGGGGGAGAGAGGGAGAGTGAGAGAGAGAGAGAGAGAGAAGAAACATAAAACATAGATGATGGATAATGAGGGAGAGAGAGAGAGAGGGAGGAGGAGAGAGAGTTGAGGAGGAAGAGAAGGGGTAAAATGAGAGAGAGGAGAGAGAGAAAAAAAAAACACATGATAGATGGAAGAATGAGAGAGAGGAGAGAGAGAGAGGAGAGAGAAGGAGAGAGAGGAGAGAGATGAGATGAGGAGGAGAGAGAGAGAGAGAGAGGAAAATCACCCAAAGAAAATTGTATTTTTATAGGAAATAAAAAGATACGATAAGTGGAGTTATTTATGTAAAAAAAAAAAAAAAATTTTGATGCCCAAATTTGTAAAAACTTGGAATAGTCCAAAAACCCCGCGCCCCTCCTCTCCACTCGTTCGATTGGGTTTGTGTTTGGCTTCGGCGACCATCAAACGATGAATGTAAACCCAGGCCTGGGGATGGCGGGATCCTCGTTAAACACACGCGTTAATCCCCTTCACGCGAGTTCAGATGATCCGAAGCCTTACATTACGTTCACACGCGGGAAAGGGAAACGGTAAATAACGGAAAACTGAAACGGTAGATAACGGGAAACTGAAAACGTAAAAAGAAATAAAAAATCCTTATTGATGCTTAAGTAAAATCAATCTACTTAAAATTTTGAATATGACCAAATTAAAAATTTATTTTAAAGCGTATAATGGGATATATTCATTTTATTATATTTGTCGCTGTTCAATTTATTTAATATGAAAAATATGGACAAATTCAAACAGATCTAATGCGTTTAATGTATTTATTTTTAAATTAATTATACTCTGTCGCTGTCTTCAATTTTATTCTATTAAATATGATCAAATTTAAACATGATTTAATGAGTTATAATGTTTTCTTTATTTATTTTTGTCGCTGTCTCCGCGTTAGGAGGTAGCGCAAGGAAAAAGACGAAAGAAATGGCCAACCAAACCCCCTACACGGGATATTAATAAACGTCCACACACGCACATATACATACCTTTTTATTTCGACGGGATACATTCTTATACATACACAGACATTGATATAATACGCACTTCTTTTGCTGCCTTTTTCATTCCCGTCGCACCCGCCATCATGAAATGACAACCCCCTCCCCCCTCATGGGGGAGGTAGCGGGCTAGGAAAGACAAAAAGGCCACATTCTTCACACTGAGTGTTAGCTGTCATTTAAAAATGCACTTAAACCCAGCTCCCTTTTCCCACACCCAGGCCCCAAAAAAAAATTTCCAGGGTTTTTACACCAGACGCTTAACACCCCCCTTTTGGTTTTCAATCCATTGACAGCAAGTCCCCCCCGATTATTACCCATCTTTCCCAAATTTAACTCTTTCCTTGCCGCCTTTCACCTTCCTGCATGTTCAGGCCCCCCGGATCGCTCAAAATCTTTTTAAACCCCATCTTTCCACTTCCAATTTGGTCTCCCACTTCTCCTCGTTCCCCCACTCCGCACATATATCCTCTTAGTCAATTTTTACTCACTCATTCTCTCCATGTCCCCCCCCAAACCATTTAAAAAACACCCTTTTCTGCTCTCTCAACCACGCTTTTTTATTTCCACACATCTTCTTCCCCTTTTACGTTACTTACTCGATCAATCATCCTAACCCACATTTTGTCCCCCAAAACATCTTTTTCCCAAACCATCCACCCATTAAAAAAGAAATAGTAAAAAAAATGATAATACATATAATTTTGATTTTTACAAAATACTTTTCCTAATCGTGAAGGGAAGACTTTTTAAGCCTTTCAGATCTCATTGTCAATTTTAGATATTGGAAGAAGTGGAGAATGTCTTTATAAAAACTGTTTACTAAGAAAAATTTGATTATATGAATTTAAAGCTTTTTACCTTTATATATATATATTATATATTTATATTTATATATATTATAATATATATATATATATATATATATATATATAATAATGTTGGAGGCTCAGTCATGGACAAAAGTCTTTGGGGCCCAAAGGTTATTGGGGAAAGAAATCAAAAAAGAAAAATTTTAATTAATAAAAAAGGAAATGGATTTCTGCTGGTTTTAAAAGCACCCGTTGTTAGGAAAAGGGCATGAGAGGGATAGAGAGTTTTCCCAAAACTTGGGGTTAAAAAAGAAAACGATATCAAATCGGCCCACTTTTGAGTTTTTTGATGACCAAACACAGTGAGCTTTTTTTACGCAGGCGGCTTGTTCAGTTTTCGTCTGGTGTTGTAATGGGAGGGCAAACAAGGGAAAGAGGCCAATGGTGGTTCAGTCACCAAAGTTAAATTTGTTTGCATAATGGTAGTTCTACCTTCTGTTTGCCATACCCCCGAGGAAGCTGTTTTGACGTAAAGATGAATAATCTCTATCGTACACAGTGCCAAAAATTTTTCTATTTCTTTGGCAGATAGAAATTTTCCCGGGGTGTGCATATATTATATATATATTATATATATATTTATATAAAAATAATGGAAAAAAAATTATAGTGTATTGTATACTACTGAAAGCCAGTCCTTTCGTTTTTGCCTGTAAACACGCTGACGAAGTAGCCAGGCGTTTTTTTTTTTGACGGGCCCGAAAGAGGTTGCCAGACGCCCCTGACGGCTTTAAAAAAATATTTACAGTTGCAATAAATTTTCCCCGTCCTGACAGTATAATAAAATTTTTCGGGGGGAAAAAATTTATATCGTTTACGTGGGAGGTTTTTTTTTAGCAATATCGGAGTTATAAAGAAAGAAGGGAAAATGGGGGAAAGGGGGGGTGATTGTACCCCCTGGCAAGCCAATCCCCGTTCCAAGCAAAATTCAAAAATAGATGTTTTTTCGGGGAGGGACTGTGTTCGTTAAATCCGTGACCGTAGGCAAAAAAGAGAGTATTAGGTGAGGAGAGGGGATGAAGAAGTCGACAAGTCAATTTTTTTTAGACTTTGCTCAGTTCGGTTTGTACAGCTAGGAAAACCCCTATAGAAAAGAGGTAAATACTTATGCAAGGGGGGTATCCTCCTTTGTTTTAAAAAGTATTTAATCTTTGTATTAAAGTATCAATCTTTGGTTTTAAACGCTTTAATCCTTTGTATAAGCACAATCCTTTTATTTTTCGTTTTCAATCTTTGTTTAAACGTACATTTTTTGTATAACGTATCAATTTTGTATAAAAGATTAATCTTTGTTAACGTATTAATCTTTGTATAAACGCATCAATTTCCCTTTTTATAACGCATCAATCCTTGTATAAACGCTCCAATCTTTGTTAAAAACGTTCAATCCTTTGTTTAAACGCTAAATCCTTTGATAACGCATCAACCCTTTTTTAAAAAATTTTAAATCAATCTTTGTATAAAAACGTATCAACTTTGTATAAAGTTATCATCCTTTGTAAAAACGTATAATCTTTTTTAAAAAGTATCAATCCTTTGTTTTAAACGTTTTCAATCTTTGTATAAACGATCAATCCTTTTTTGTATAAAGTTTTCAATCTTTGTAAAAAAAACGTATCATCTTTTATAAAACGTATCAATCTTTTTTAAAATAAACGATAAATTTTTTTTTCTTTTTTGGTTATTTTTTTTTATTTTTTTTAAATGCCCAATCTTTGTATTAAAACGCATCAATCCTTTGTATAAACGTATCAATCCTTTGTATAAACGTATCAATCCTTTGTTTTTAAAAACTATCAATCTTTGTAATAAACTAAATCTTTGTTAAACGTATCATCTTTGTTTATAAAACTATCAATCTTTGTTTAAGTAAATTTGTATAATATCAATCTTTGTAAAAACCATAACGTTTTCAATCAATCTTTGTATAAACTTATCAATCTTTGTATAAACAAATCAATCTTTGTTATAAACACATCCTTTGTATAAACGTATAAAATTTGTATAAACGTACAATCTTTTTTAAAAGTATCAATCCTTTTTGATTTAAGTTTTCTTCCTTGTAAAAACGTATCAATCCTTTGTTAAATGTTCAATTTTTATAAATCGCACAATCTTTGTACTAAACTACAACCCTTTTGTAAAAGTATCAATCCTTTGTAAAAAACGTATAATCCTTTGTATAAAACGTATCAATCTTTTATAAACTATCAATTTTTGTAAAAAAAAACGTTTTTCCAATCCTTTTTATGACGCATCCATCTTTGTAAAAAAGGGTATAAATGTTGAATAAACGTATAAATCCCCTTTGTATAAACGCATCAATCCTTTTGGGTAATAAAGCATCAAATTTGTAATAACGTATCAATTTTTTGTATAAACAAATCAATTTTTGATAAAGTATCAATCTTTGTATAAACTATCAATCTTTGATAAACGTATAAATCTTTGTATAAAGTTAATCCTTTGATAAACGTTCAATCTTTTATAAACGTATAAATCTTTGTATAAACTTTTCAACCCTTTGTATTAAAAACTTCAATTTTGTGTTATAATTTTTCAATCTTTGTATAAACTTTATCAATCTTTTTTATAATAAAACATTTTTTTAAAAAACGTATTTCAATCTTTGAAAAACGTATCAATCTTTGTATAAAGTACAATCCTTTTGTAAAAAACGTATCAATCTTTGTAAAAGGGTACAACCCTTTGTTAACGTATCATCTTTGTATAAAACGTTCATCCTTTTTGAAAATAAACGTATAAATCCTTTGTATAAACGTTTCATCCTTTTGAAAAACGTATCAATCCTTTGTATAAAGTATCATTCTTTGTATAAACTATCAACTTTGTATAAACGTATCAATCTTTTGTATAAAAACGTATAATCTTTGTATAAACGTATCAATCCTTTGTTTAAACGTATCAATCCTTTGTATAAACGTATCAATCCTTTGTATAAACGTATAAAATCCTTTTTTAAACAAAAGGAAAAAAACAGTCCGACACTGAGGCTTAAAAAAACAAACTCATATTCTAATCTCACTTCTTAAACCTCAATAAACAATAGAGTTAGGATTCAACACCTTGATGATTAAGGTATATATGTTTTGATGCCTTCTGATATATGGTTATTTATCAACAGGTCCGTCTATATACCAGTCACCTGACAGCCATATATAAATCACCATTCATAAATTTTTTTTCCCTTTATCAATCACCATTCACCAATCTATTTTTACCCCAATTATCACCACGCACAAGCAATATTTTCCCCTCTGAAAATTCACCAAAAAGCATTATTCCCCTTGCTAATCAACTCACACCCCTAATTTTCCCCCTTTTTTTAACCCATCAGACCATATATTCCCCTCATATTAATCACCATTTCCCAAAGCAAAAAACTCCCCCCATATCATTACCATTCACAAACCTGCATCTCCACATATTAATCACTTCATTTAAAAAAATACACTCCCCTCCTATTTCACGGACTCACAGAACCTACTCCCTCATATTAATCCCATTCCCAAAAAAAAAATTCACCCACTCATATTTATTTACGTCATAAAACCCTACACTCCCCTATATCAATCACGACTCCAAAACCATACACTTTCCCCTCATATTAATCACGCTCCCACGGGCCATATACTCCCCCCATATTAATCACGACTCACAGACCATACCTCCCCCTCATATTAACCCAGCCTCACCCCCCGTATCGCCTTTTCCTCATGGCAAACGAAGGAAAATTAATCCCTATTATAAAACAATCGTTTTTTAATATATCCCTTTCAGCCATTCCCCTCCCTCCCACACACACACACACACAACACACAAAACACACACCCTATGTCGCCCCCTCCCTTACCCCACCCCTCCTTTCCCCTCCCTCCCCCCCTCCCACAACCCCCAAAGGCCGCCCTCCACGGCGCACAGGAAGCCAACAATGGCTCCTCCTGGTCTTTAATTACGATATAATCACATAATCACATCGTATACCCGCGGGGGGTGGGGGGGGGGGGCGGGGGGGGGGGGGGGGGGGGGGGGGGGGGGGGGGGGGGGGGGGGGGGGGGGGGGGGGGGGGGGGGGGGGGGGGGGGGGGGGGGGGGGGGGGGGGGGGGGGGGGGGGGGGGGGGGGGGGGGGGGGGGGGGGGGGGGGGGGGGGGGGGGGGGGGGGGGGGGGGGGGGGGGGGGGGGGTGGGGGGGGGGGGGGGGGGGGGGGGTGGGGGGGGGGGGGGGGGGGGTGGGGGGGGGGGGGGGGGGGGGGGGGGGGGGGGGGGGGGGGGGGGGTGGGGGGGGGGGGGGGGGGGGGGGGGGGGGGGGGGGGGGGGGGGGGGGGGGGGGGGGGGGGGGGGGATGGGGGGGGGGGGGTGGGGGGGGGAAGTCGGGGGGGGGAGGGGGGTGGTTTGGGGGGGGAGGGAGTGGGGGGAGGGGGTTGGGGGGGGGGGGAGGGGGGGGGTGGGGGGGGGGGGGGGGGGGGGGGGGGGGAGGAAGGGGGAGGGGGGGGGGGGTGGGGGGAGGGGGGGGAGTGGCTGAATGGTTGTGGAGGGGTTGTGGTGGGGGGATGGGGGGGGGGGGGGGGGGAGGTGGGGTGGGGGGGTGGTGGGTGGGGTGTGGGTGGGGGTGAGTGGGGGTGTGGGAGGCTGGACCGCGGGTGGGGGGGTGTTGTGTGGGCCCAATGCATATTTGGGTGTGTGTGGGTGTGGGGGTGGGTGGGTGGCCCAACATCGGCCGGGGTTTGTGGTTGGGGGCCCATGGCAATGCTGAGGGGGCCCGGGGTGTGGGTTGGCCACCCACAGTGGGGTGGTGGGTGGGACCCCCCACCACCAACCCAATTGGGCTGGGGGTGGTGTGGGTGGGTAGGGGTTTGGCTCGTGTGTGCTATGTGTTGTGTGTGTGTGTGGGCCGTGTTAGAGGGTGGCCTCAATGCACAAGGTTGTGTTTTGGTTGTTGTTTTGTGGGCCCAGTTGGGGTCGGACCCATGGTGTGTGTTTGGCCCTGGGCCCCAGACATTGCATGTTGTTGGCCCCATGTTTGTGGGTGTTGGGTGTTGTTTGTGTTGGTGGGTAGGTGGGGGCGAGGGCGGGTGTGTGGGGAGGTGGCCCACATCCCATGTTGTGTGTGTGTGGCCGGGCCCATTTTTGCGAGGAGGGTGGGTGGCCCCACTGCAATCTGGTTAACGGGCCGCGTCAAAGGGACAACGGAAACCTGTCTGACCCGAACGTTGTGTTGTGGGGGGTGGGGGTGGGGGGGTGGAGTGAGTGGTGTTTTTTCTATTGGGTGTTGTCTCTTGTTATTTATATTTGGTGGATTTATGATTTTTTTGTTGATATATATATGCTGGGGTTTTGAGTTGGTTCTCATTGGTTGTGGAATGGTTCAGGTTTCTATTTCTTGTTTTTTTTGTGAAGATTGTGGTTTTGTTTTTGGTTCCATTGTTTTTGTGTTTGGAATTTATGCTTATGTTCTTTTCTTGATGAAGACGAGATGCAAGGTGGGCGATGAGGAGAGAAGGAGAGAGTGAGATGAGAGGAGATGGAGAGAGAGGACGTAGAGAGGCGTGTGAGAGGGAGAGTTTGAAGGATGGAAGTGGAGAGCAGAGGAGGAGAGTAGAGAGGAGAGGAGGAGAGTGAGAGGGGGAGAGGATTGAGAGAGTGTGGAAGGGTAGAGAGTGGAGAGATGAGAGAGGAGATTTTGTTGAGAGATCCAGTTGGAGAGGAGAGACGAGAGAGAGAAGAGGTAGAAGGGATGAGAAGATGATGATGAGAGAGGAGAGTAAGAGAGAGAGAGAGAGAAGATGAGAAGAGATGAGATAGGAGAGAGAGGTGAGAGAGAGATGAGAGAGAGACCAGAAGCGAGCGACCCGCTCGCGCCTTCTTCACATCTTTCCTGGGCATCGAAAACCCCCCCCCTCATTCTGTCCTCCGTAGATGGTGATGGGATAGCGCCATGTGCGTTGTGTATGTGCACAGACACACACACACACCCACACACGTGGCGCCACTCCTCAACCATGGCTCTAGTGTCTTGAGAGAGAGAGAGAGAGAGAGAGAGAGAGAGAGAGAGAGAGAAGAGAGAGAGAGAGAGAGAGAGAGAGAGAGAGGGAAGGAGGAGGGAGGAAGTGATAGAAAATGGAAGTGTAGAGTTAAAGGAAGAGGGTTGGGTGTGTGGGGGGATAAGGGGGAGGAGAGGTTCTAGTGTTGGGGGGGGGGAGGGGCGTGGGAGGGGAGGGAGGGGAGGGGGACGTCATTTGTTATCGGGGGGGGTCACCCTCGAGGGTGAGGACTGGCCGACATGTGTGTGTCGAGTGGTACTTGAAAAATTTGGTGAAATTTATTTAGTGACCCCTGAGCCCCCCCCCACCCCCCTTTCCAAACCCCCTCCCCACCCCCTCCTTCCCCCTCCCCCCCACCCTCCGGGGTTTTAGGGGAGGGAGGGAGGGGGGAAAAGGGGGTGGGGGGGGGGGGGGGGGAACCCGGGCCCGCGTGTTGTTTTGTGGGGGTTTTCGGGGTTCTGGTTGGGGGGGGGGCCAACCCCCCCCCCCCCCCCCCCCCCCCGAGGGGGTTTTCCTTGTTGTTCTCTAGTCGTTGGGATTTCCCCCCCCCCCCCTTCCCCCCCCCCCCCTTTCCCCCCCCCCAGAGTGGGGTTTTATAAGGCCGACGGTCCGGTGTTTTGGGGGCGCGACGGTACGTTTCCCTTGAGTCCGACGGTACGTCCCTTGAGTAGGGAGGGTTTACAAACCCCTTGGTACGCCCGGTTTTCGTTTCCCTTGAGAAAAAGGGGTACCTGCCCCTTGAGCACGAGGGTTTCCCTAAACCTTTGGAGCCCCAAAAGGTTTTACGACCCTTGACCCCGGACGGTACCCCCCTTTTGGGGGAAACGACGGTACGATTTTTGAGCACGACGGTCGACCCTTTAAAAAAGGGACGGACCGACCCTTGAGCCCGAGGGGGTACCTGACCCTTGAGCCGCCCGGTACGACCTTTGGCCAAACGGTACGATCCTTGACCCTTTGAGGGTTTACCTGCCCCTTGAGGCAAACGGTCCCTGTTTCCTTGAGCACGCGGTCGCCCCTTGAGCAGGGACGGTACGATCCTTGAGCACGACGGTACGCCCTTTGGCACGAGGGTTTACGCCCCTTGAGCACGACGGAAACGATCTTTTAAAACACGACGGTCCCTTTGACCCTTGGCACGACGGTACTGACCCTTGAGCACGACGGTACGACCTTTGAGCACGACGGTCCGACCTTGGAGCATGGGGTTTTTCCCCCTGCCCCTTGAGCACGACGGTCCCTGACCCTTGAGCACGCGGTACGCCCCTTGAGCACGACGGTCCGATCCTTGAGAAAGACGGTAGATCCTTGAGCAGGGACGGTACGATCCTTGAGAAACGCCCGGTAGACCCTTTGGAGTAGGGAGGGGCAAACCCTTGAGCACGCGGTACGACCCTTGAGCACGAGGGTTTGGGGAAAATGACTTTCGGGTTTAAAACGCTTATAAGTCCGACCTTTTTTTACCCTAAAAATTTAAAAAAAATTTGGGAAAAAGATTCCCCTGGGAAAAAAAAAATGTTAAATTTTCTGACTGAAAATCAACATGGATTTCGTCGCAGATGATATTCAACAAGTTTAACAAAGGGCAATTTGATTGTTTGGGGCTTTTGACCAATCAACTGCCAGGAGGGTTGGGTCATTATGGCTTTTTAATATAAGGTAAAAAACCATACGACCACCAAAACCGAAGTATTTTTTTAAACCCTTTTTTCTTCAGGTTTTAAAGGGGAGTGACAAGTCTAAAAACACAAACAACACAACACACACACACACCACACACACAAAACCCCACACACACACGGGACTATAGTGTTCCCCATTACTGAAGACTTCTAAAAATAAAACTTTTCATAGGATAAAATAAAATTTCCCAAAAATTTTTGCTTTCCCCCAAACCTTCAGGTAGGGGAAACATTTTCCTCCCGGGGGAAAAAACCCTGTTGCTAAAGACCCACAAGGGAAAGATTCCCTGGTGTCCTTAAGAACACCGGCGGCCCGAGGCGCAGCATAGGGGGGAAAAACAGAGGACAGGTTCTTACACTTGACACCAACAGTGTTATGAAACAGTGGAGGGGTAAACAAACATTGGACCGGTTGCTCGTGACAAGTGGGGTGCCCCAGGGCTCAGATCTAGGTCTCCCTATTTTCTTAATCCTTTTTTTTTTTTCTTTTTTTTTTTTTCCTTTATCTACCTCAGGGATCCCCCAGTCCTTTCGAGGAACTAGTCAGCCACTTCACTTTTCGGGGGAATGGGGTGATCGGCCACTGCTTACAAATTAGGTTTAAAAAATTTTATTGCAAAAATGTTGTTTTTGATACAAGCATTCACAATTCGATATGAACAGTCAGAAATGCGGATCCATGTTGTTCTTTCAGATATACAGAACAGATATGGAACAAGCACAAAATAAGGGCTATTGGAAAAGGCCCAAAGTATAAATTTCCTTTAATTATATTCAAAAATAAATAAAGGGGGATTTAATTTGGGGGAAGAAATGCCCTGTTTATCATAATTATGATACATTTTTTTTTTAATACCCTTAAACAAAAAAACAAAAAATGACCTTTTTATCCCTTTAAAAATTTAAAGTTTTGCTCTTTTGGGGATTTGGGAAAAGTTGGAAAATATTTTAAACAGGGTTCAGGGGAAAAAGTAATGCAATTTAAAGGGGGTAAGAAAATCAAACGTGTAAAAAAAAATCCCCGGTAAAACCCCTAACAAAAAATACTGAAAGGGAGAAAAAAAAGGTCAAGATAAAATTTTTTTAACTTAAAATTTCACATATTTAAAAATTGGCTGCCCAAAAGATATAAAAAAAAGAAATGGTTTTTTTTTCATATTGGGGAATTCAAATAAAAAGAAATACACAAATTTATTGGTTTTTTACAATTTTGTTGATAAGAAACCTTGTTTTTATCTGGTCCCAACCTTTTTGTGGATAAAAAAAACTTAACAATGCCAGTTTGGGTTGGGGTGAGGGAGGAGCCTTTGCGTACTGTCCTGTCCCCCATCTTTAATTTTTGTTTTTTTGGGGGGGTGGGGGAGGAAGCCTCTGCCCCCTTACTTTTGGGGGTTTTCCCGTTCTTTCCCTTTTATTTTAGTGGTGGGTGGGGGAGGAGCCTTTGCTTTTACTGTCCTTCTCCCTCTAAGTGGGGGTGGGGGGGAGGGAGCCCTTTCCCTTTTGGGGGGGGCCCCTTCCCGTCGCCCCAACTATAGTGGTGGTGGGGGGGGAGGAGCTTTTTGTGGGACTGCCCGTCCCCCATCTATAGTGGTGGGGGTGGGGGAGGGGGAGCCTTCTAAATGTTCTAAACTTATCTCCATCTAATAGCAGGGACATGACATAACCAAACTTAAAATCCCGATAACCTCATCGCCCCTCCATCAAAACCCCCTGTCACCCTGTCTTTCCCCCCCATGTACTGAAACCCCCTTCCCCCCCCTTCCCCCCAACCCCCCCTCCCAAAACCTTAATAAACCCCAAACAACCCTCCTCCATCCTTGACAAAACCCCGAAACCCCCCCCTCCTCTCCCCCTCTTCTCCCCTCCCCTCTTCTCTCCCCCCTCTCTCCCCTTCTCTCTTACAAACCCCCAAAAAAACCCCCCTAAACCCCTTTTCCCTCCTCCTCATCCCCCCTTTACAACCCCAGAGGGGCGCCTGTAATCTTTTTGGGAATTGCAAGGGAAAACTTCCACAGCCGTTTGCCCTGGACATATGCAAGACACGCCCTTTTGTTTTCCTTGATAATCAACTTTTTGGGGGTTAAAACGAGCCCGCCCCTTCCTCAGGGGCCCCCCCCCATTAAAAAATATTTCACTGGGGTCTTTTTATTGTTTCCTGCTTTCCCCTCGAAATCCCGGGTGGGCCGGGCCGGGGCCCGGGGCCCGGGGGGGGCGGGCCGGGCCAGCAGCGGTAGCGGCGGAGGAGGAGGAGGAGGCGGAGGAGGAGGAGGAGGGTGGTCGTACCATACCGCCTCCCTCCTCCGCCTCCTCCCTCATCGCAAGGTTAGGGAGGGAGTGGAAGGGAGTGAGCATGTGTGTGTGTGTGTGTGTGTGTGTGTGTGTGTGTGTGTGGGTGGGTGGGTGGGTGGGTGGGTGGGTGGGTGGGTGGGTGGGTGGGTGGGTGGGTGGGTGGGTGGGTGGGTGGGTGGGTGGGTGGGTGGGTGGGTGGGTGGGTGGGTGGGTGGGTGGGTGGGTGGGTGGGTGGGTGGGTGGGTGGGTGGGTGGGTGGGTGGGTGGGTGGGTGGGTGGGTGGGTGGGTGGGTGGGTGGGTGGGTGGGTGGGTGGGTGGGTGGGTGGGTGGGTGGGTGGGTGGGTGGGTGGGTGGGTGGGTGGGTGGGTGGGTGGGTGGGTGGGTGGGTGGGTGGGTGGGTGGGTGGGTGGGTGGGTGGGTGGGTGGGTGGGTGGGTGGGTGGGTGGGTGGGTGGGTGGGTGGGTGGGTGGGTGGGTGGGTGGGTGGGTGGGTGGGTGGGTGGGTGGGTGGGTGGGTGGGTGGGTGGGTGGGTGGGTGGGTGGGTGGGTGGGTGGGTGGGTGGGTGGGTGGGTGGGTGGGTGGGTGGGTGGGTGGGTGGGTGGGTGGGTGGGTGGGTGGGTGGGTGGGTGGGTGGGTGGGTGGGTGGGTGGGTGGGTGGGTGGGTGGGTGGGTGGGTGGGTGGGTGGGTGGGTGGGTGGGTGGGTGGGTGGGTGGGTGGGTGGGTGGGTGGGTGGGTGGGTGGGTGGGTGGGTGGGTGGGTGGGTGGGTGGGTGGGTGGGTGGGTGGGTGGGTGGGTGGGTGGGTGGGTGGGTGGGTGGGTGGGTGGGTGGGTGGGTGGGTGGGTGGGTGGGTGGGTGGGTGGGTGGGTGGGTGGGTGGGTGGGTGGGTGGGTGGGTGGGTGGGTGGGTGGGTGGGTGGGTGGGTGGGTGGGTGGGTGGGTGGGTGGGTGGGTGGGTGGGTGGGTGGGTGGGTGGGTGGGTGGGTGGGTGGGTGGGTGGGTGGGTGGGTGGGTGGGTGGGTGGGTGGGTGGGTGGGTGGGTGGGTGGGTGGGTGGGTGGGTGGGTGGGTGGGTGGGTGGGTGGGTGGGTGGGTGGGTGGGTGGGTGGGTGGGTGGGTGGGTGGGTGGGTGGGTGGGTGGGTGGGTGGGTGGGTGGGTGGGTGGGTGGGTGGGTGGGTGGGTGGGTGGGTGGGTGGGTGGGTGGGTGGGTGGGTGGGTGGGTGGGTGGGTGGGTGGGTGGGTGGGTGGGTGGGTGGGTGGGTGGGTGGGTGGGTGGGTGGGTGGGTGGGTGGGTGGGTGGGTGGGTGGGTGGGTGGGTGGGTGGGTGGGTGGGTGGGTGGGTGGGTGGGTGGGTGGGTGGGTGGGTGGGTGGGTGGGTGGGTGGGTGGGTGGGTGGGTGGGTGGGTGGAATAAGAGACATGATGGCCGTACCTATACAACACACCAGGTCTGGGAAAAGCAGACTTAGCAAGGTTGATATTGTAAGGTTTCCTGGACAGAGTGGAGGACGTGGCTATGCAAATCATGTTTACGTCACTAATTAGCTGAACTGTTGTGTTTTGAAAATGAAGCTCGGGGAAACGAGAGATGTAAGGAGAAATAACGTTTTAAGGCTATTGAAATGGATTGGACGATGTAGGCTTGTACGCCAAGCACTGGAGCTTCTAAGGCTATTCAACTCTCTTTTAAGGCTATTGAGTTTAATTTGGTCACTGCTTCGCTGCCCAGAGATGATGATAGATGGTGCACTGGTCCAAACTGAAGGATCGGATTATGTTCAGTGCGAGAAAAAGAACCATTATCAAAAAATGGATTGGATGTGACAAAAGTTGTAGTATGTAAAGTGTAATGATCATCAACAATGTGAATAGGTTTAGAAGGAGATAAAGATCATTTCTGGAGATAAGAAAGAGAGTAGGTGATAGGAGAGAACCCTTAGGAACATGGCTACTGCCATGGAACGGCCAGAGAGGGCGCTGTCTAGCAGAGAACAGAGAGAAGCAGCGAACCCAAAGGGAAAAAAAATATGAAAAATAAAGGAAATTTTGAAAAGCAAAGACACGTCGAGGGCTGAGGCAGAATCTTGTGAAGATTGAAGAAGAAAAAGCAATCACAAAGTTTTTGAAACAAGATAGAAAAATTGTAAATACAAAATTCCTTTTTGGAGATTACATAAAAGTAATCAAAACAAAGAAAATAAAAAGCATTTGTAGCAGAAAGATGAGGAACAGATAGAGGCAACAGACATGTGTTGAAGAACATTGAGAACAGATTTGTAGACATAGGAGAAATGGACTTAGATTTAGACGAGAAAAGATTTGAAGATTCAGATTGGGAGAAAACTAAATAGATTTAGATGGGATAATATTGAATATATTCATATGGGGGAAAATATTTGGATATATATATAGATGGGAAGAATATTCATTAGACTTAGATTGGACAATATTGAATATATAGATATAGATGGAAAGAATCTTGATTTGATTTAGACTGTCCAACATTGAATAGATTCAGATGGAGAAAAAGTTGAATAGATTTAGAAGGAAATAAATTGAATATATTCAGATGAGTAAAATGTTTGATACATTTAGATGGGAGGAAAATGGAATGAATCTAGACGAGGGGAAATTTTGAATAGATTTAGAACTGCAAAAACTATACCTGTATAATTAGAGGTAATTAACCTATATTCCAGGATCGTTAATACGGTAATTGAACTAACATAGGTTAACAGGTATACCATACCTGTCTATAGCATTCAATGTTACCTTATCTATACTATCTTCTGCTATATTATGATGCATTAATTCATCTATAATATAATATACTATACTATACTATACTATACTATACTATACTATACTATACTATACTATACTATACTATACTATACTATACTATACTATACTATGCTATGCTATGACGTTCTAATTCATCGATATTCTGCTATACAACAGCAGTCTACACACCTCGCTGAT
Source organism: Panulirus ornatus (assembly GCF_036320965.1). Taxonomy (NCBI): domain Eukaryota; kingdom Metazoa; phylum Arthropoda; class Malacostraca; order Decapoda; family Palinuridae; genus Panulirus; species Panulirus ornatus. The sequence goes on along the minus strand of NC_092234.1, from coordinate 44,849,749 downwards.
GTATCTATAGCTTGCTCTATCATCTCCCTCTCTCGCACCCAAATGTTCTCTCTCTCTCTCTCTCTCTCTCTCTCTCTCTCTCTCTCTCTCTCTCTCTCTCTCTCTCTCTCTCTCTCTCTCCCACAATGAGGGGATGGACTACCTTGTTTGTATTTGTTTATTTCTTTTAAAGTTATGTTTCCAGCTGGTGCTACTATAGAAGGCAGACTCCTCCTCCTCCTCCTCCTCCTCCTCTTCCCCCTCCCCACCCCCCTCCTCCTTCTCCTCCTCCTCCTCCTCCTCCTCCTCCTCCTCCTCCTCCTCCACTTCCCCCCACCTCACCCCACCCCCCCATTAAACCTATTGTCACCCATCCAATAGGCCTATTACAGGGGGAGAGGGAGGGAGGAGGAAGGCTGGTTAGGGGAAACATTAATTAATCGCAGGAGAGAGAGAGAGAGAGAGAGAGAGAGAGAGAGAGAGAGAGAGAGAGAGAGAGAGAGAGAGAGAGAGAGAGAGAGAGAGAGAGACAGTAGTAGTAGTACCTTCTTACGATGGAGAGGTTTTTATGGTTGTGTTGTGAGAGACCCATCACCCCACGTCTGGGGAGGGGGTGGGGGGTGGGGGGGGTGAGTCAGGGGAGGTGGGGGTTATTAAAAAGACAGCTCCCTGGGGCACAGGAGTGAAACTCTGACAGCCACTGAAGTGGGTGTATACACACCCAAGGGAGGGGGTGAGGGTGGGGTGGTGGTGGGTGAGTGTATGGTACCAGTGATCTACCACACCTGGTCGGAGGCTGTCTACCACACCTGGTCGGAGGCTATCTACCATACCTGGTCGGAGGCTGTCTACCACACCTGGTCGGAGGCTGTCTACCACACCTGGTCGGAGGCTGTCTACCACACCTGGTCGGAGGCTGTCTACCACACCTGGTCGGAGGCTATCTACCATACCTGGTCGGAGGCTGTCTACCACACCTGGTCGGAGGCTGTCTACCACACCTGGTCGGAGGCTGTCTACCACACCTGGTCGGAGGCTGTCTACCACACCTGGTCGGAGGCTATCTACCATACCTGGTCGGAGGTTGCCTACCATACCTGGTCGGAGGCTATCTACCACACCTGGTCGGAGGCTGTCTACCACACCTGGTCGGAGGTTGTCTACCACACCTGGTCGGAGGCTGTCTACCACACCTGGTCGGAGGCTGTCTACCACACCTGGTCGGAGGTTGTCTACCACACCTGGTCGGAGGCTGTCTACCACACCTGGTCGGAGGCTGTCTATCACACCTGGTCGGAGGCTGTCTACCACACCTGGTCGGAGGTTGTCTACCACACCTGGTCGGAGGCTGTCTACCACACCTGGTCGGAGGCTGTCTACCACACCTGGTCGGAGGCTGTCTACCACACCTGGTCGGAGGTTGTCTACCACACCTGGTCGGAGGCTGTCTACCACACCTGGTCGGAGGCTGTCTATCACACCTGGTCGGAGGCTGTCTACCACACCTGGTCGGAGGTTGTCTACCACACCTGGTCGGAGGCTGTCTACCACACCTGGTCGGAGGCTGTCTACCACACCTGGTCGGAGGCTGTCTACCACACCTGGTCGGAGGTTGTCTACCACACCTGGTCGGAGGCTGTCTACCACACCTGGTCGGAGGCTGTCTATCACACACTGCCTTACCAGTCACCGGCACTCACACCACAGACTACCAGTCGACCAGGCAACACGAGGCGATGGTTACGTAAGTACGGTACAGGGTGTAAAATCAAGGTAGTGTGTGTAAATCAAGGCAGTGTAAATCAAGCTACAGTGTGTAAATCAAGGTACAGTGTATAAATCAAGGTAGAGTGTGTAAATCAAGGTACAATGTTTAAATGAAGGTAAAGTGTGTAAATCAAGGTACAGTGTGTAAATCAAGGTACAATGTTTAAATGAAGGTAAAGTGTGTAAATCAAGGTACAGTGTGTAAATCAAGGTACAATGTTTAAATGAAGGTAAAGTGTGTAAATCAAGCTACAGTGTGTAAATCAAGGTACAATGTTTAAATGAAGGTAAAGTGTGTAAATCAAGGTACAGTGTGTAAATCAAGGTACAGTGTGTAAATCAAGGTACAATGTTTAAATCAAGGTAGAGTGTGTAAATCAAGGTACAGTGTGTGAATCAAGGTACAGTGTATAAATCAAGGTAGTGTAAACAAGGCACACTGTGTAAATCAAGGTACAAGGTGTAAATTACGTACAGTGTGTAAATCAAGGTACAGTGTGTCATGGAAGTTACAATGTGTAAATCAAGGTACAGTGTGTAAATCAAGGTACAGAATGTAAATCAAGGTAGATTGTGTAAATCAATGTAAATCAAAATACTACGTGGAAATCGGGTGTGCGAGACATAATATATCGGGTATTCTGTGCTATCGGGAGTTTACACCATAAAACTACCCACAGTGTGAGTGAGGAGGTGTCGATATATAAGAAATGATTAGCCTACATAGAAAACGGGTTGCGGGTCGGTGGCTTGATTGTCATACACGTTCTGTACGTGTTGACGACCTCACGACTTGACGTCATTCGTGTGATTACGACTCGTTAAAAAACGATGTAATTGGGTGATTAATTAATACTCGCTGAGGATGTAATTACTTCGAACAAGACTTCTCCTTTGGAAGGTAATTCAAAATATGTCGACTGGATAATTGGCCTTCAACATTTCCCTGTGTGTGTGTGTGTGTGTGTGTGTGTGTGTGTGTGTGTGTGGGTGTGTGTGTGTGTATGGGACTTATAAAGGAGGGGAGAGGGGTGTTTATATATATATATATATATATATATATATATATATATATATATATATATATATATATATAAACAGATCAGGCAATTGCTCTCCACCCTCCCTCCCTCCTTCCCTCCCTCACACACACACCCTTCCCCCTCAACACCCCTCTTCCCCTCCCCTCCCATCCCCACTCCCCCTTCCTATCCTCCCACTCCATTTCCCCCTTTTTTCCTGGGGAGCGCCACTCGTCAGCGCCCACATCCCAGAAGTCCTGCAACTTAATTTACAGATCCAGCCAGCCCTAGTCAGCCCGCCTCTCGAACTCTGGACATAAACTGAGTTTCCAATTCGTTTTTGTCCAGTCATCTGGGTCGCGGACGCTAGATGGGGAGAGGGGAGATGAGGTGGGAGAATAGCCCTTCCTCTCCCCGAGGCCGTAAGGGTGAAACTCAAGCCGCTAGAGAAGAGAGGCAGGGGAGAGAGAGAGAGGCAGGGAGAGGAGGAGGAGGCAGGGGTGTGTAGAGGGAGAGAGAGGAGGGAGGGAGAGTGAGGGAGAGTGGGGGAGGAGAGTATGTAAGTAATTGCTTCTATCTGAAAGCAAACTAGATAGTCTTCGCTGCTCTTTTCATCCGAAAGGGGGAGGTTGGGTTGGGGGGGTTTTGGGGTGGTTTGGCATGGCAATTTCGACCCAATTCCAACCCCGTCGTAGTCAGAGGGGAGAGAGGGAGAGGGGATGGATGCTGGTGGACGTCCAGCCTGGGTGCTTACGCCCCTCTGGCCTGGCGGTGAGTGGTCTGTGAATCTATTGGAAGAGCAGAAAACGAGGGAAGCATTTGAAACATGTCAACGGAGGAGAGTCTGTCTTTTGCCTTTATAAATTTCGTTGCCAAGGGGGAGGGACAGATAAGGGTTGGGTAGGATGGGAAAAAAGGGAGAGGGAGAGAGAGAGAGAGAGAGAGAGAGAGAGAGAGAGAGAGAGAGAGGGTAATGTAAAGTAGTGAGTGGATACGAATGGGTTCAGGTAACAGAGATGATAAATTGGGTTACGTGGGAATAAGGGAAGAGGGGAAAAAAGAAAGTGAAATGGGTGGGCGGTGGTGTGGGATGAGAGAGAGAGAGAGAGAGAGAGAGAGAGAGAGAGAGAGAGAGAGAGAGAGAGAGAGAGAGAGAGAGAGAGACACGGGTAGCAAGAGAGAAGACAGGCATACATACAAACAGACAAGGGTGGTGTAGGTGGGAAGGAAAGCTTCAACTGCACCATCCCCGCCACCGTCATACCCTCCTGCTAGAGAGAGAGAGATCCCTCGTCCCCGAGTTGCAGTTCGACACCACGTCACCGCACCAGGGCCACACGCCCCCGAGAGCTGGTACAGACAGACAGCTACGTGACCAGCCTCGTCCCTACCACTGCGAAGACCATTAGTTCCTCAGGGGTCAAAGGTCACACTACTGGTATCAAAGGTGTAGTGATGATGTGTGTAGTGATGATAGCCATTACAGTGAAGATGAGGGTGTAGTGGAGGAGAGTATGGGGATGAAATAAGACAATGATCCCAGCTAATTTCGGCGAAGATGAAGGTAAGATGAAGGCAGGGTGTAGTGAAGATGCAGTGAAGACAGAGGGATGATAAAGATAAACGTGTAGTGAAGATGATGATGATGATGATGATGATGTGGGGAAGATAAGAAAATGATGAAAATGAATTTGTAGTGTTCATTATGGTTCTATGATGATAAGGGCGTGGAGAACATGAGGGTATGGTGAAGATGAGGGTGCAGTGAAAATGAGGTTGTGGTGAAAATGAAAGTTAGTGAAGATGAGGCTGTGATGGCGTTGTAGCTTAGTGAAGATGACGTAGTTGTGAAGATGTAGTTCAGTGAAGATGAGGTTGTAATGAAGATAGGATAGAGGCAGGACGAATCTACTTACCTACCTATCTATCTATCTACCTACGAGAACCTACGACACCAAGTTAGGGGGGGTCGGACGCGTAGCGCTCACCGCTTACATTGCTCGTGTTAAGATTCGACTTAATCTTTCGATACACAAGTCTGATGGTTTTAGCGATGCGTATATATATATATATATATATATATATATATATATATATATATATATATATATATATATATATGTATATATATATTGCAGTAATGCAATCTTCTGGGATGAATATACTTCATGATATTCGAGAATAATTTACGTATCATCAACTCTTGAGATGTATAACGAAACACACACACACACACACACACACACACACACAAACAAACAAACAAACAAACACAGGTGTTGAGGTGCACATGGCAGCTCAAGTCAAAGTTATGAGCCAACTCCTGGATATTGCCAACAAGGAGGACACACGACCACTTTCGTCCCGGCGCTGTGCGGGTAATTAGCATATTGGTTCTCCCTCACTTGAAGAGATGTGACCCAGATAATGATGATGAGATGCGATCATACACTCATTACTCTAGATGATGTTGATAATTCACTCTAGATGATGTTGATAATTCACTCTAGATGACGTTGATAATTCACTCTAGATGATGTTGATAATTCACTCTAGATGATGTTGATAATTCACTCTAGATGATGTTGATAATTCACTCTAGATGATGTTGATAATTCACTCTAAATGATGTTGATAATTCACTCTAGATGATGTTGATAATTCACTCTAGATGATGTTGATAATTCACTCTAGATGATGTTGATAATTCACTCTAGATGACGTTGATAATTCACTCTAGATGACGTTGATAATTCACTCTAGATGACGTTGATAATTCACTCTAGATGACGTTGATAATTCACTCTAGATGATGTTGATAATTCACTCTGGATGATGTTGATAATTCACTCTAGATGACGTTGATAATTCACTCTAGATGACGTTGATAATTCACTCTAGATGATGTTGATAATTCACTCTAGATGACGTTGATAATTCACTCTAGATGATGTTGATAATTCACTCTAGATGATGTTGATAATTCACTCTGGATGATGTTGATAATTCACTCTAGATGATGTTGATAATTCACTCTAGATGACGTTGATAATTCACTCTAGATGACGTTGATAATTCACTCTAGATGATGTTGATAATTCACTCTAGATGACGTTGATAATTCACTCTAGATGACGTTGATAATTCACTCTGGATGATGTTGATAATTCACTCTAGATGATGTTGATAATTCACTCTGGATGATGTTGATAATTCACTCTAGATGATGTTGATAATTCACTCTAGATGATGTTGATAATTCACTCTAGATGATGTTGATAATTCACTCTAGATGATGTTGATAATTCACTCTGGATGATGTTGATAATTCACTCTAGATGATGTTGATAATTCACTCTAGATGATGTTGATAATTCACTCTAGATGACGTTGATAATTCACTCTAGATGACGTTGATAATTCACTCTAGATGACGTTGATAATTCACTCTAGATGACGTTGATAATTCACTCTAGATGATGTTGATAATTCACTCTAGATGATGTTGATAATTCACTCTAGATGATGTTGATAATTCACTCTAGATGACGTTGATAATTCACTCTAGATGACGTTGATAATTCACTCTAGATGACGTTGATAATTCACTCTAGATGACGTTGATAATTCACTCTAGATGACGTTGATAATTCACTCTAGATGATGTTGATAATTCACTCTAGATGATGTTGATAATTCACTCTAGATGATGTTGATAATTCACTCTGGATGACGTTGATAATTCACTCTATATGGCGTTGATAATTACTCTAGATGATGTTGATAATTCACTCTGCCAGTCTCATTGATGGCCTCTGTCACTCTGCTGTCCCCCCCACCCCCAACCTTCACAGAGAGAGAGACACTAGATGAGAGAAGAGAGAGAGAGAGAGAAGAGAGAGTCGGGGGAAAGTGGGTGATGGAAGACGAGGTGGATAAAGACGTAAGATGTAGAGGGAGATAAAGAGGCGAGGAAGGCGATGCTACAGGAGGGGATGTGACTCAGGAGGGAAGGAGTGGAGGGAGAGGAAAGAGGGAGTGGAGGGAGAGGGAAAGAGGGAGTGGAGGGAGGGAGAGGGAAAGAGGGAGTGGAGGGAGAAATCGAGGGAATTCCATCAGTGTTGAGGAAGATGGTGGAAACTGATGGATACGAGAAAACCTGGTAAGTTGTGAAATAGAATGACACACACACACACACACACACACACACATACACACACACACACACACTACATGCCCTCTAACCCATAAACCATGTATGCTCCCTGAACCATACACTATGTATACTCCTTAAACCATTAGCACTGTATGCTCCCTGCTATGTATGCTCCCTGAACCATACACTATGTATACTCCTTAAACCATTAGCACTGTATGCTCCCTGCTATGTATGCTCCCTGAACCATTAGTCATGTATACTCCTTAAACCATTAGCTCTGTATGCTCCCTGCTATGTATGCTCCCTGAACCATACACTATGTATACTCCTTAAACCATTAGCACTGTATGCTCCCTGCTATGTATGCTCCCTGAACCATTAGTCATGTATACTCCTTAAACCATTAGTACTGTATGCTCCCTGCTATGTATGCTCCCTGAACCATTAGTTATGTATACTCCTTAAACCATTAGCACTGTATGCTCCCTGCTATGTATGCTCCCTGAACCATTAGTCATGTATACTCCTTAAACCATTAGCACTGTATGCTCCCTGCTATGTATGCTCCCTGAACCATTAGTCATGTATACTCCTTAAACCATTAGTACTGTATGCTCCCTGCTATGTATGCTCCCTGAACCATTAGTTATGTATACTCCTTAAACCATTAGTACTGTATGCTCCCTGCTATGTATGCTCCCTGAACCATTAGTCATGTATACTCCTTAAACCATTAGCACATGTAGCTCCCTGCTATGTATGCTCCTGAACCATACACTATGTATACTCCTTAAACCATTAGCACTGTATGCTCCCTGCTATGTATGCTCCCTGAACCATTAGTTATGTATACTCCTTAAACCATTAGCACTGTATGCTCCCTGCTATGTATGCTCCCTGAACCATTAGTCATGTATACTCCTTAAACCATTAGCTCTGTATGTACACTATGTATACTCCTTAAACCATTAGCACTGTATGCTCCCTGCTATGTATGCTCCCTGAACCATACACTATGTATACTCCTTAAACCATTAGCTCTGTATGCCTGAAATACGAACTATGTATACTCCCTAAACCACTCAGTATGTATACCCCCTGAAGCAACCCTTATGCCCTAACCACCCTAACGTTAAACCTAACTACCAAACCACAAATGCACCATAACTACCAAACTGTCGTGATGATAGTTTCGAACTCTAGAATTCCCTCTGATTGGCTAATCATTATCTGTGTGTGAACAACCATTCGCATTCAACAAGGAAGGACTGGCTAATATAAATCTACATTTAACGTAATTTACTCACGATCCTAAACTCCAACAACCACTTGTACGAACAATGAGTAATCCAAGAATGATTAATAGCCATTAATCACCTATTAATCACCCTCTGTCAAGCGATGATTGGCTCATCTGAGCACCAGGTATATGACTGATTGGCCAATACGTCTCTCAGGCTATTGGGGGAAGACAAAATGTTGATTCTCGATGCGTTTTTCAAGGTGTTGGAACCCCATCTTTTGTAGACGTGTGCTGTATAATACGACGACTTAATTAATCATGGCAATAATCACTGGCGTCTTTATTAATCTCTCAATGATAATCACTTCCACAATTGTTACCACCATAATTATGATAATTTACATTATCATTAGCAGTATTATTCCCACTACAACTATTGTCATTTCAAGCGACTATGTCAACTACTGTTTCTAGTGATATAATGATGATAATTGCTGAAATAAGGAAAAATGAATTTGATATCAGTGATAACAATAATTATGATAATGAGAGAAATAGTAATGATAATCAAAATGAAAAGTGATTGCATTTTGATGATTATGAGGGTAATTAAGGTGGTAATTTTGGTAATTACATCTAAAGGGACATTTGTAAAATAATTGGAATGATGATTATAATAATAACGTTGCAGACCAGAACACAATAATGATGCTCATACCAAAAATTATGACATGCGAGCAATAATGATATCTATCATAATGAAAATAAAGAATAGATATGTTTGAATCTACTGATGACTATGATATATTGAAGAAGATGGTAACAATACAAACTTTACTCCCTAAAATGTTTACTTTAAAAAAAAAATGATAAGTGAATAAATCTAGAATATAAAACTATATTTTTTATAAGATATATTTTCTAATTTTAGGGTTTGATTATTAAATAATTGCATAAAAAAGAGATGTGATGAAGGGGAAAGATTCTACTCTCGAATTTCCCCAGATTATTGCCTAAGACTCCTTGAACGAGGTCACTTGGGAAGATATATAATGATCGTCCAAGACAAAGGAAGGAGGAAGGGAAGAGAAGGAGGAGGAGGAGGAGGAGGTGGACAAGACGAAGGGAAACACCCTTGCTCGTTTGACCAAGAACATCAAAGTGTTTCTAACTCACACTCTCTCCTCATGCACACAGACACACACAGACACACACAAGCACTTTACACAGACACTCACACACACACACACACACACACACACGAGCAGAAGCACTTGAAACACAGATCCAGAGTTTTGAAGTACAAGAAAGAGTTTGTCTGGTATGAAGATATGAGCTACAGACTAGCTGCCCTCGTGTTTATGTGTGAAATACAGTCTTCTTACACACACACACACATACACACACACACACACACACACACACACACACACACACACACACACACACACACAGAGGAACTCATTTATCGACCAGCTTCCCAAAAGGGAAGGACAAACACCTAGTGTAGGATATGGGCCAGCTGCCGCACCCCAACATTCGAACCCACGCATGCCCGACCCCCGGACTGGCCCATACTGACCCATTATCAGAAGCGCTGACCACTACACCACGTAGGCCCGTGTGTGTGTGTGTGTGTGTGTGTGTGTGTGTGTGTGTGTGTGTGTGTAAGGACATAAACACTACTTCAGTAACAGTTATTTGTTTACAAAGAAATAGTGTACTACACAACTGTATCACAGCCCTAGATACACTCCTAGGCTGCCTCTGTGTACCGAGTGTGGCACAGACACCAAGTTAGAAAGTCTTAGAGTCGACCAACATTCTCTAACTTCAGTCTGTGTATCTATGTAGAACCGTAAATACTGTCTTTCCTCAAACAGATACGAACCCTTACTTTAAGAGATTTACTTTATAAAAGGACTTTACAATATAAGTAACAAGAACACAAATTCAAACATAGACTTTAGATTGCAAGTGATAAGTAAAAAGGCACAGAAAACTATTTTGTTGCTCCAAAGAATAACGTGACATAGCCAATGTTTGTTGGCATAGATTAAGTCATATATCATCCTACCTTAGATCTATGCAAGACTCTGTACCTCATATATATATATATATATATATATATATATATATATATATATATATATATATATATATATATATATATATATATGAGTCCACGGGGAAAATGAAACACAATAAGTTCCCAAGTGCACTTTCGTGTAATAATCACATTATCAGGGGAGACACAATAGAGAAATATAACAGTCAGTTGATATACAACGAAGAGACGAAGCTAGAACGCCATTTGGTAAACATATGATTGTCCAAAACATACAACGAGCGTCAATCACATGTTTACCAAATGGCGTCCTAGCTTCGTCTCTTCGATGTATATCAACTGACTGTTATATTTCTCTATTGTGTCTCCCCTGGTGATGTGATTTACACGAAAGTGCACTTGGGAACTTTTCGTGTTTCATTTTCCCCGTGGACTCATAAGAATATATATATATATATATATATATATATATATATATATATATATATATATATATATATATATATATATATATATATATATATTATAACATATAAGGTATATGTGTTTTATGTATACATGTCCCCGTTGCTTCCAGTCATTTTCTCTTGTATCAAGCGAACCAACTTGGCTGCTCGCCGGCAGAGCTGCGCCTTTCATGAGGACTACAACCTCGCACTGAGCAATATACGCGTCCTTTTTCACCCTCCTCCTCCTCCTCCTCACCCTCCTCCTCCTGCCTCGGTATTCGCGTCACATTAGTTATTTTCTGCCTCAGAATTCGCGACCGGGCGATTCATTTTCGACTGCCACGTTCGCCACGGTATGGACGGAGCCTGAGCGTTTCATGTATAGGAACTTCGCTTCAACCTACAAGTGTGGGGGGTGATACGGAGGGTTGGAGCTGTTCTTCCTTCCGAATGGACACTGTAGGATTTAATAGCTGTCGCCACAGCTAATTATGACCATTAAGCCAGAATCTGTACTGAAGAAAAAACATTGTATACATATATATATATATATATATATATATATATATATATATATATATATATATATATATACGAATATAGTGTCTATGTAAGCACTCTTTCATATAACATACAGACCTCCAACAGCCAGGGCTGAACCCGGGGATCCTCATCCACTTAATCGAAAGGGCAACTAAGTCTTTTGAGGACAAGGGAACAGCTCACATCCACACCTAAGCTGATGTGTATAAACGAAGCAAAACGAAATCTGTCGTTTCGTACCCAAGCCTCGCAGACCTTATTGTGGTGTCCCCTGATTGCTTCACATACTTTAGTTCAGCCTTTTGACAACACGTCGCTTCCTGGACACCACATCGATCCACTTCTCTCCGTCCCGTGCATGCCTCACACCCTCCTGCACGTTCAGGCTCCAAACACTCAAGGCATCTTTCAAAACATTTTTAGTCAACCTCTCCTCACTCATCTTCTCAATATGACCAAACCATTTCAGCGCACCCTCTTCACTTCTCTCTTACACACTTTTCGCACCACCACACCTCTCTCTTACACACTTTTCTCACCACAACACCTCTCTCTCTTAGCCTATCATTTCATATCCAATCACACCTTCTCACATCACATATCATCCTGAAACATTTAATTTCAAACGGATCCACCTTTCTCTTTTTTTTCACCCAGG